>NC_138663.1:6792428-7192437 GCF_964273445.1 Streptopelia decaocto | reverse complement strand
GGCACCGCTCAAAAGATCCTGCACCTTCCCTTCAGGTACTCCTGGCCATTGATAAGATCCCCCTCAGGCTGAACAGTCCCACTCATCATCTTTCTCTCAGCTTCACAAAGGTGGGAGCCCACATGAGGCTTCTAAGGCAGGTCTGGCAGCATGTGCTCTGACTTGCTTAGGTTAAGAAATGGCTCACTCTCGGCTGTAGGCATCACATAACTGACATTTTGCATGACAGAGCATGTATTAGGACTAAAATCTATCCAGGATTGATGTGTGTGTCCTTCAATATTTGACATGGAGATTTGTTTTTCAGGTTTTGAGGATGCTGACTGTATACCGGCTTTCAAAAAGCAGATGAATTCTGACAGTACTAAATATTGAATTATGATACTTTCATCAGTGAAAACGTGCTTGTCAGCTCCATTCATCCCAGGTATTTCAGGTCCCCAAGATATCCTGAACAATAAAGGAGTTTTAACTAGAAAATGTGTAAAATCTCCAATCTGTAAGTAGGGAGTGCTAAACGGTTACAGAAATTAAAACTGTATTTTTAGCGTGACTTAATTTCATGGCTCTTAAGTAATAAGCCAGAAATAGGGTACTTCAAGCTCCATTTCTAGTAAGTCCTTTAAATAAGATGCTTTTCCTGAAGCACTTGCTAAATACCAGTAAGAATTCTTACCCAAGAGCACAACAGCGATGTGTTACAGGAGCCGCGTCCTCTGAGGCCGTTTGTTCAACTCCCCTTGTTTATTATGAGCTGGAGCACGGGGCTGTGGGCCGGGGTGGAGAACACGAGCGCGGTGCCTGCGGGACACTCGGTATTAACAAACAGCAGCTTTGTTTGAGGATCTGCAGCTCGTAGTGAAAAATAAAAGAGAGCAGCACATGTCAAGTGGCTCAGTATGTGGAGCAAACGCTGCCGGTGGAGGAGGAGAAAACTTTCCCCCGTTCCTTTTCGATAAACTGATTTAGAATATGGTCTAGAAAGGAACAGGTTTACTTCATGAAGACTAAACCAGAGCTTTACAAGGACTGGGCAGAAAATCACCATCTAAAGACGGGTAAAATGGTGTTTTTATTTGACATACTGGTCTTTAATTGTTCTTGTTATGTGCTGGTTTACTTCTCATTTTGAATTAGTGATAACTCTTGAGTTAATACCAATAAGGCAGATAATTATATTGAATGGTCAAAGAAATGTAGCTCGGTTAGCTTCTGGAAATAATGTTTTCCTGACAAGTGTTGCGATGTAAAAGGGATTGCTTTTCTAACTATTTCACTTTATGTTTAAAGCAATTCTCTCTGCATGAAAATATAATATAATAAATTATGCTTAGTCTTTTTTTGTTAAGAGCAAGTTATATATCTATATGTGTGTATTTACCATGACTTTTTCCTTTTGAATGTCAGCTACCTATGACAAAATACAAGTAAGCATATGTTGTGGATTTTATTTCATTTTTTTGTGGGTATGAACTGGAAGGAAGATAAACAGCCTGGGTATTAAAGGGACTTTCTGCTATGAGAAGAGACTTACAAAATGTTTTGTTTATTGCTCTGAAATGTGCTTTGAATGTGTAGATGTGCAGCAGCTGGTGGCAATGCCTGCGGACAGGGATCTGTGCCAGTGCGGCTCTTTGTGCGCTGGAATGTGTAATGTGCAAACAAGCAAGAATTTGAGTGAAGTAATGGAAAACAAATTAGCATGTTCCAAGTCTTTTGGGGTTATTTAGATGCCTCTGCAGTTGGGAGACGACGATGAAGGGTTAAAGAAGAAAAAAGGGACAAATCTCATTTTCAGATTTTGGGATAACACAGGATGCTGTTATGCACTGACCCTCAGCCACGGGGGATGAGGTGTTATTGCTGGGGGTGTTGGTTGACAGTGGCTGAACATGAGCCAGCGGTGTGCCCAGGGGGCCAAGATGGCCAACAGCATCCGGACTTGTGTCAGGAGTAGTGTGGCCAGCAGGACCAGGGCGGTGACTGTCCCCCTGTACCAGGCACTGGTGAGGCCCTGCTGTGAATCCTATGTTTAGTTTCGGGCCCGTCATGACAAGAAAGACCTTGAGGTGCTGGAGCGATATCAGAGAAGGGAAAGGAGCTGGGGAAGGGTCTGGAGCACAAGTGTGATGGGAGCGGCTGAGGGACCTGGGGGGTTCAGCCTGGGGAACAGGAGCTGAGGGGAGACCTTCTGATCTCTGAACTGCCTGAAAGGAGCTTGGAGCATGGAGGGGGTTGGTCTCTTTTCCCAAGGAACAAGTGATAGGATGAGGGGAAATGGCCTCAAGTTGTGCCAGGGGAGGTTTAGATTGGACATTAGGAGGAATTTGACAACCAATGGTAGGATAAGGGGTAATGGGTTCAAACTGGAACACAAGAGGTTCCACTTAAATTTGAGAAGAAACTTCTTCTCAGTGAGGGTGTCAGAGCCTGGACCAGGCTGCCCAGGGAGGTTGTGGAGTCTCCTACTCTGGAGACATTCAAACCCGCCTGGACACCTTCCTGTGTAACCTCATCTGGGTGTTCCTGCTCCGGCAGGGGGATTGGACTGGATGAGCTTTTGAGGTCTCTTCCAATCCCTGACGTTCTGTGATTCTGTGTGTTTCAGTTTGAACCCATTACCCCTTGTCCTGCCGTTGGTTGTCACTGAGAAGAGCCTGGCTCCATCTTCCTGACACTCACCCATTATATATCTGTAAACATTAATGAGGTCACCCCTCAGTCTCCTCTTCTCCAAGCTCCACAGCCCCAGCTCCCTCACACGGGAGATGCTCCACTCCCTTAATCATCTTAGTCGCCCTGCGCTGGACCCTCTCCAGCAGTTCCCTGTCCTTCTGGAACTGAGGGGCCCAGAACTGGACACAATATTCCAGGTGTGGTCTCACCAGGGCAGAGTAGAGGGGCAGGAGAACCTCTCTGACCTACTAAGCACCCCCCTTCTAATCCACCCCAGGTACCATTGGCCCTCTTGGCCACAAGGGCACAGTGCTGCCTCATGGTCAATCACGTGTAAATTTGTTGCTACTAAGTAATGCTGACATCTCCAGATCACTTATTTCCTCTCTCAGAATAAGTATTGGAGACTCATTAGGATTGCGTTCTTGTGTAGGACTAGTTTAACTTTTTGCTTGTGCCGCTTACATTTTTTTTACGTACTGTCACCACTTTATGATCTCGAAGAAATCGTATCTTTTTCAATTCTTTGATAATTGGTAAGGAGAGACTCTAATAAGGAGAGACTCTAATAAGAGGGACAAAGAAGAAAGCTTGGACTGATGTTTTAGGCACCGCTTTGCTGTCGCTTTGCAGGGCTGATGGGGATCTGCAGGTGTCTAATGGTGCAGGCCTGAGTCTTTAGCAGTTTAAAATCAGGGAGTTGCAGAATGAATCCAGTGCTAGTCCCATCTTTTACGTATCCTTTTGAAAGTTTAAATCCAGCAGTTTTCTGCTCATCTCAGCAGCACTGACATATTATCTTATGATAATACGGTTTCCAAGTGTAGCAGAAAAGCAGTAATCTGACTGTTATATCAGTCCTTTTTCACGTCATTGCAGATTGGAATTTTCCCTTTCGTTTTCTGGTTGCAAGGATGTTTCAGTTCCTGTGCATGCTGCTTTCTGAAACTCATAAATTTGTAATATTTGTAAATATAGGAAACAGGTCAGTGTGTCACATCAATGATGGGAAAATAATGGTGAGTGTTATGTGTCGGGCCAGTTGTTCAGCAAATTGTGTCGCTGGCTTTTCTTTTTATGACTTACCTGTTTGAGAAGCTTAGATGTGTGAAGCTGCCACTTGGCAGGGTTTTAAGCCCACTCATTGTACCTTGTGTACCTGACCAGTTATTTTGGGGACTTAGGCGCTGTTTAGTATGCCATCATTGGCAGATTTTATCACACTTCATTATACTCTTTTTAGGTCGTTGATACTATATTTACAAAGTCCTAAGTCAAAATCTTTTCTCTGTACTAGTTAATTATCTATATATTAACGTCAGCCTCATCTGAGATTGCACTGTTTTGTGTATAAGGTGGTGTTGATCATTTATAATGCTGACTTTTAATTAGAAAATTTAATCATACTTGTTTCACATCTTTAACTGCTTTCAGTGAGATAAGAATTGCTGAATAGAACTGATAAGACTTTAGAATACCAGTTGTTCATCTTTAATTGTGCAGGGATGTATTTTTGTGCCTAGGAACATATTTCATGAAGAATTTTCCTTGTTTTATTTTTATCAGGAATCATTATGTAATTTCTAACTTGGACATATTTAAAAAATTCCTCATATAAGAAAAATAACATTTTATGCTTATCTCCTGACATATAACCTCTTGTCCCCGGCTCAAGCGGTTTCCTGAGTTTTCAGTATGGATGGATGAATGTAACGTTAAACTATCTCAGTGCAACTAGAAGGTTTAGATGGTTCTGGCAGAGGATTACTTTAAAGGCAATAAATATGATAATTTCCACACTAAATGTAATTGAGTTGTAATGAGACACAGAACATGCCCAACTTTGATTCATATGTTACTTGTGCAGAGGAAAGGAACATATGACCAGGTTTTCAGCATATATTGGTACTCGTTGTGTGGTGCAAATACAGTTTTGCATTCTTTTAAGCAAAGGTTTAAACTTTGTTTCACCTTCTGCCACTTATTCCATCTGTGTTGTTGAAGAGCTGTCATGTCCTTTGTGGTGTATTTTTAAATACAAGTAGTAATCCATTTTTAAGAAAATACTGTTTATAAAAAAATGTATTGACTACTTACTACTTGAATGTATTGACAATATTATAATATTGATTACTTATTATTTAGCTGTACTTTTTCAAATCTAATCTCTATTTTACTAGGAAAAAGCAATAGGATTTTTTGCCTATTTCTTGAAGCCCGGTAGCAGTTGTAATTTCAACAAGTAACCTTTTCCAGCACATCTGCCCATTGGGGAAGCGAAGATCAGGATTGCTCAGTACTTGAATTCTCTGAAGGAACGTCAGCTTTCTAAGCAAGCATAAAGTTTGCTTTTAAAAAACCCATAATTGGCCTTCTGGAAAGATTTACTGTAAGCACAGATCTGTGTCTTACAAAAGAAAATGCGATTTAATTTTGATGATGGCGTTAAGCTTCATGTACTGCTGGATGTCCGTGTAGATTGGGTGGCTTCAGTGGCTGTTGTCAGGTTAGTAGGTATAGTACATCAACTAGTAAAGGATAAAAACCAGATCGTTATAATTGTGTTGGGGAATATGTAGTGCTCAAAAACCTGAAATCAAAGTGCTCAGTGTTTTCCAGTCCTCTGTAAGTTTAGGAATAAAGGTGGATCCAGTACATAAAGGAGCAGGAGGAACAGTGAACTGCTTGAACAACACCAAAGGTCGAGCAATATGAAATGAGTCAGTTTGCTTCTCGCCTTGCAGCAGGGGTGTAACTGTAACTACACCTATGCTTATCCAGTCCTAAAATTACATTTGGCACTTTGAAGGCCATGGTGAGGCTGATACAGCCCCCAGTGAACATGAGTTTGACACCCCTGCCTTACAGGGAGGAAATGATTTATCATCTTCCAAATAAAGCAGATGTAGTCCTTAGCCATAACATATTAATCCTTAGCCATAGTTTCTTTTTCCCTTTGAATAATTGTGTAAATAGGTGTGTGCTGCTTCTGCTGTATGCTGGAAAAAATGCCAAAGCTTGATGTCCTCACCAATAAATGGGTGTAATATGACTGGCAAATGTTGGTGACAAGCAGAAGGGAGCCAGAATGAGGAGAACAAAGTGTAACTTCTGGAGATCATAAGTGAAAGCTTTAAAGAAGCAGTCAGGCTTTCCATTAGGGGAAATTTGGGACAAGCATTGCTGTTAGAATCAAAGAGTCATAGAATGTCCTGAGTTGGAAGGGACCCAGAAGGATCATCGAGTCCAACTCCTGTCCCTGCACAGGACAACCCCACAGTTCACACCGTGTGTCTGAGGACGTTGTCCAGTCTCTTCTTGAACACTGTCAGGCGTGGGGCCGTGACACCTCTCTGGGGAGCCTGTTCTGGTGCTCCAGCACCCTCTGGGTGAAGAACCTTTTCCTGATGTCCAACCTGAAACTCCCCTGGCACATCTTCCTGCCATTCCCTTGAGTTCTCTCACTGGTCGCCAGAGAGAAGAGTTTGGGGCCTGTTGCCCAAACAGTGGTGCCTGTGTACATGATGGGACACACTGAGGTTCTCTCTGCGTTCCCCTGAAGAAAATTCAGTGAAACACGCAGGGATGATGCTAAATCTGTAACAGATGGCTTAGAAGGGCACCTTGGCACAACTCCTTGTCTGAATATCTGAGAAATATGTATGTAAGTTTTATTAAAGAAATATTGAGTTTGGGCATATAAATGTATAAATAGTGTCATACGATGGAAAACTGTAATTTCTGATTTTCCATTCCGTGGCCCAGATGGTTGATATGTAAAATCCTTGAAGTTCGTTATGTTGCCATGAACTAAATAGTGAGGAAAACACAACATGCCTGGGGTTATTTTTATAGTACTCTGTGCCTGAAAACTATTTCAAACGTTTTTAAAGCTTTGTTTTATCTAGACTTCATTGCTTTTTAATAATCAAAACAACTCTAGAATCTTGTACAAATCTGTAATTTATTAAAGCTGATTTACCTCATTAATTTGAAATCATAATCGCATTTGGGGTATTGAAGTGCATTATGTTGTTGAACATTGGGAGCAGCATCTTCTTCCTTTCATGGTGCCCCCTTTGCATTTCTATCCGCGTTCCAGAGGTGGTTTCTGCTAAGGGAACCATACCAAAGAAACTTAATTCAGTTTTACACGCAGTCTGCTGCACCTTCTCTGGATCAAACCAGATTTATCTAAACTTTAACTCCACTGCTGTAGTAAACTCAGCTGTATCTGCACTGTATTGATGTCCAATGCTTACCCACACATCCGTTTTTTCTTGCTTGTCAACCTTCCTGTTGTCATATCCTTATGTTTACTCCACCTCCTCGCAGCTCAAATTGAGGCTCTGCTACTACAACAGTGTCCTCCCCTGTTTTCTGAGAAATAAATCTTGGGCAACTTCTCAGCTGACATCATGCAGTATTTCCTCAGCATTCATCAGTATTCTAATCCCTCTCTACAAATCCTGTAAATAGTTCAGGCTTTTGTTTTAAACCAGTAGCGTATGTTCCGGCTTTCTTTGACTATCTGAATGTTTGTGGAATTGGCAACTAGCAGCTTTTACCACTTTGTTCACTCTTTCAGTTGGCAGGTTGTGGGATATTATTTTAACTTTATTTAATACCTGCTTTGGTGGAGATTTGGGAACACTCTAAACTCAGCAGTTCGGATAACATCCAATAACTGTATTTTACCCTGAACAGTATTCAAGACATGCACCAAGGTCATATTTCCCTTTGATACTCTTGTTTTGGCATTTCTCCATCCAAGTAGTCTCTCCAAAGTTGATTTTTCCGAGTTCTTTGCTGCAGTTCTTTGTCCACAAGGGAGAGAATCTGAACAGTGTTATTTGAATTCTCCACAGGTGCAGATGCTGAGCAGGATGCTGCTATCAAACTTGCCCAAGAACGAGCAGAGATAGTTGCCAAGTATGACAGAGTAAGTGAGCCTGATAATGAGTTTGAAGACATTTTATAATTAATCTTAGTAATATGTCTGTTTAAAAATGAATAATGGTTCCCACTAGCTTTTGTTTAAAATACTCTATGTTGTACTAATCTGATGGTTTCATGATACATTTGCCTCTGAGTGAATTAAATTTGCCTTCCAAAGGGGGACATTCTGGATAATGACTCAATCAACTCATTTTTCAGGTGTATGGCAAGTTGCTTTGGGGCTATTTCAAAGTAGTGTAGTGTATTAGAAGTAATGAAACTTGGATCTTCAAGGATGCTCAGTATATCTCTGGGATCAGGAGGTTTCTTTTTTGTTTTTAAATTTATTTTTTTGGTTATGGTTAGGACAGAAACATTTAAATCATTACAGAGAAGATGAGGGGGGGAAAAAAGGCAGAAGATGAGTGAGCTGCATAGATTGTCAGGTTGTACTGTACTTGTTCCCTTGGACTTGGCACTGGTGAGGCTGCACTGAGAATCATGGGGTCAGTTTTGGACCCCTCACTATAGGAAAGACCTTGAGGTGCTGGAGCGAGTTGAGAGAAGGGAACGGAGCTGGGGAAGGGTCTGGAGCACAAGTGTGATGGGAGCGGCTGAGGGACCTGGGGGGTTCAGCTGGAGAACAGGAGCTGAGGGGAGACCTTCTGATCTCTGAACTGCCTGAAAGGAGCTTGGAGTGAGAGGAATATCAGTCTCTTATCCCAAGTTGCAAGTGATAGGACAAGAGGAAATGGCCTCAAGTTGTGCCAGGGGAAGTTTAGGTTGGGTATGAGGAAAAATTTCTTCATGGAAAGTGTTGTCAGGCATTGGAACAGGCTGTCCAGGGCAGTGGTGGAGTCACCATCCTGGAACGGTTTAAAAGACTTGTAAATGTGGTGCTTAGGGACAGGGTTTTAGTGGTGGATTTGGCAGTGTGTAGGTTAACGGTTGGACTTGGTGATCTTTAAGGTCTTTTCCAACCTCAAGGCTTCTTTGGTTGCTGTGAGGAACTGAAGAAATACCCTGATTGTAGCTTTTTTCTTCAACCACTTGTCAAATAAAAGCCTGGCATAGAATATGCCTAGAATACCTACACCGTATTCACATATTCTTCTAACACTTTATAAGTCTTTAGAAGTGTTGTCAGAGTGCTAAGCAATAGACTTGTTTGTAGAGTTCATGAAACATTCTACATACTAGACTTGTTGGTTTGCACAGTGTGCACTGAAGTGAGTGGCTGTGTTTACTTTTTAATCAGTAAATCACACCCAGTAACCTGTGCATAGCCCATACTGGAAAAAAATGGAGCTGAAATATACTTAAATATACTTAAATTTCTGCAAGTCCTGTGAAAATTGGTTGGTCAGTATAGGACTAGTGTTCTCCTCCCCTTCCTCTACCCTACTACCAGTGTGTCGCAAAGATTATGCTTTGAGTTGTTGAATCCTGTTTTCTGTGTCTTACCTTATTGTGACATAAATCTTAATTTGGCTCTTTCTTTGTTTCTTTTAGGGACGGGAAGGTGCACAGATTGAACCATGGGAAGATGCTGATTATCGTCTTTACAAAGTCACGGATAGATTTGGGTTTCTACAGTAAGTAGCAAGCTTGAAAAGGAAATAATACTAAGACTTCTCTAGTATTACTATTTATACTTTTTATTATATCCCCTCTTTGGTGAAAGTATTATGCCTTCTAATAGATCTGCTGAAACCTGCTGTCTAAATTTTGGGTAATCTTTCTCTGTGCTTTTTAATTCCATTTTTAGTTCTGTAACTTGAAGCTATGTAGAGAGTCAAATATTTTTGAATATTTTATTTGGGAATGAAAATTGATAGGCTTCCAAAAAATTATTTCGAGCTTCATTAAATTGCACATAGATTTTGGTTTTAAGTAATAGTGAACTTGAAGTACTTGGAAGGTTTTTAAACAATTTTATTCTAATGTTCATCTTTAAAAAAGAACCCAACACATTTGAGGTTACATAATAGTTGTATATGAACAATTGTGTATTCCAATCCTTCAGAGATAAATCTCATTTAATTTCAGTGTTAACGGTTGGACTCAATGATCTTAAAGGTCTTTTCCAACCAAAATGATTCTATAGTTTTATGATTCATATATTTAATAACCTTAACTGAAGTCTCTACTGATTTGGGACCTAACATTGCATCATAAAGTCAAGTCAGAAAATACCAGAATCCAGTCAGGTACTTTCTTTGTGACAAATAATCTGCGTCTTTCGTCAAATAGAGATGAGAATATTAAATTGTATTAGGACTTCCATGGTTGGCAGATGGAAATATCCATCTTGCAGAAACTAAGCACGGGCTGACTGGCGACTTTTGATGAGATTCAGTCAAGACTCTGCCATTCTTGGGGTTGGCATTTGCGTTTGAAAACATTAAGTGCAATCCAGATGAATCAACAATGAGCGGAAAACTCAGTAGTAACTACATAATCCTAAAGTGTTGGAGTGGCTGGGAGGGTGTGTTTTGGTTTTTTGGGGGATTTTATCGTGCTTTCTACATCTATTCTGTAATGTTGTTTTTATAAGTTGTCAATTAAACCAGTGACCTCCACCTGTAGACTTGCCTTGGCTTCATCTGGGTGAGTTAATTTGGTGTGTGACCCCCAAACAGCTCTATTTTACACAGAGAGGTCTTTGTGTTGATCAACTACAGCTGCCACACCACGTGTCTGCTATTGTAGCTGCTGTTTTAGGCATTCTTAATGGAGAATGGATGTCAGAATGATTTCTTGTGCAAAAATAATTGAAGTCACTGCTAAGTTCACTTCTGACTTCAATGGGAATTGAATCACTCGCATTCAGATTTTCAGGTGGCTTATTGATTTTTGGTATCCTTATGAACTCCTAAACTTTTCCTGTTACTTGTGTTGATATTTGCCTGTTTATTAGCCATGGAAGAATGTTATTCATGTCTGCTACAATTGCTGCTGCAATCAGTTCTCAGGAGTCTTGGATTTGGTGTCTCTGATGCTGTAGTATATTTGAGATGCAGTTATGGAGGTGCTGCTTGGCAAATCACTGTATGCCAATTTCGGTGCTGCTGTAGCTGTAACTACAGGCACCTACTTTAAGGCACCTTTACATCACACTGGTTATTCTTGTGGTGGGGTGGTGTAGATGGAGCTTAGTCACGAGGCCAAGCTTCCTTTCCAGTCAGGTCATTAGTCACAAAGGCAAAGCCTGTGCAGAATTTGTTCTCTGCATAGTAAACTTCAAGGGATGAAATCTGTAATATTTTTAACACATGAGTGCTGCACAAATTAACAATGTATGTAAATACTCTGTCTCTTCACTAATTGCGTGATATTTGTTGCTTATATGCTAATGATGTCTCGTTATAAGACAGATTTCACCTGAGAGTGCCATCGAGGCTGCCTCATGAGTTTTTTTTTTTAAAGCAAATTCATTGCAAGTGACATTTTTATTTTCCTGAGAAATAAAATCTCTCTTAATAGGAGAAATATAATTAGGATAAGCATAGCAACTATCTTTCCCTGAAAAAACAATGTATATTGCACTACAGATTTTAACTATGGTCAAGCCTGCCTATGGTCTGCAGTACTGAGCCTGTGCAATCTACCATTTCTGAAAGAAACCTCTATTCCTACAGGAATTTGAAATTAAGCAGTATAGTCCAAAAGCCTCAAACAGTCCCTGAGATCCATAATTCCCCGTGACCCATCTAAGAGATGTTTACAGTGTGAGCTAGCACATCAGGCCAATACACACTGAAAACTGAAAGTCTAGGGACAGTACCAAACTTACCGTACTGACCTGTACTCTTGTTTACACTGACATGTTAAAGTAATAAGTAGCTGAAAAATGCCTTTTGTATCAGCAGGATGGTGGATTTGGGAAACCTGACAGAAAATTAGGGCTTGTTTGCTGGACAGAATCCAGTGCAGGGCAACAAAGGTGATCAAGGGAGTGGAGCATCTCCCGTATGAGGAAAGGCTGAGGGAGCTGGGGCCCTTTAGCTTGGAGGAGACTGAGGAGTGACCTCGTTAATGTTTACAGATATATAAAGGGTGAGTGTCAGGAGGATGGAGCCAGGCTCTTCTCGGTGACAACCAATGGTAGGACAAGGGGTAATGGGTTCAAACTGGAATACAAAAGGTTCCACTTTAATTTGAGAAGAAACTTCTCTAGTAGGGGTAACAGACACTGGACCAGGCTGCCCAGGGGGGTTGTGGAGTCTCCTTCTCTGCAGACATTCAAAACCTGCCTGGACACCTTCCTGTGTAACCTCATCTGGGTGTTCCTGCTCCGGCAGGGGGATTGGACTGGATGAGCTTTGGAGGTCCCTTCCAATCCCTGATATTCTGTGATTCTGTGAAGTACAATAGGTCTTGTTTACTATGGGTAGTTTCTAAACTTCTCTTTCTCCTTGGCTGTGTCCTGTCTGCAGCTTTCCTTGGCTCTGCAAATGTGCATCCAGAGTTCAGCTGAGTTGCTGATAGGGCAGAAAAGATAATGTCAGTGGGATGAAGCACTCAAGCTGCTTGTGTAACGCAGCACCAAGACGATGGTAGAAAGTAAAGATTAGAGACTCTTTAAGAGTAGTTTCAGTCTAGATATACAATTCATCAGTGTTTATAAATATCTCAAGGGTGGATGTCAAGACAATGGGACCAGACTCCTTTCAGTGGTGTGTAGTGATAAGATGAGGGGCAACAGGCACAGAATCAGCACAGGAGTTTCCATCTGAATATGAGGAGAAACTTCTTTACTTTGAGATGCCAGAGCCCTGGACCAGGCTGCCCAGAGAGGCTGTGGAGTCTCCTCCTCTGGAGACATTCAAACCCACCTGGACACATTCCTGTGTGATCTGCTCTGGTGAACCTGCTCTAGCAGGTGGGTTGGACTGGAAGATTTCCAGAGGTCCCTTCCAACCCCAACCATCCTGTGATTCTGTGATGTCCCAATATCCTTATTTGTGTGTCAAACTGGGAATTAGGAAGCTTGGAGAATCTGGAGTCACGCTTCTGTTGTCTTCCTGCCATATCAATTGAAGTAGGTAAAACTAGATTTAGATTTTCTTCTAGGAACATACTTAGAAGCAGAGGGAAGGTGTCTTTTTGTGTAACTGTAGAAATTGCTAATGAATGGAAAGGGATACAACATTTTCCTTTAGGTGAAGTATCTCACCTTAAGGCCAACCTTTATTTAAGACTCAGAGTTGGGCATCTTTGCTCCATTCTCATTGTTGTAGTATTTACTGTTTACAATAGTTAGGACCATCTTCAGCTGACACTGTCTTGAATTCTCAATAGCTGCTGTCTTAAGAACACAATTCAATTTGTTTGCTCTAGTACTGTTTTTTGTTTTGCAATTCTACAAATCAATATGGAATTTCTAGTTGACTTTGGATATTAAGATGAAATTGTGGTGGGTAGATTATTAAAATAGCCATTAAAAAAATCCAAGTTAATACGTAATGAATTTCAGGAACAAAAACGTAACTTCAGTGAGAGTACCAGGACATTATAATAATGAGACTTGTTTGAAATGAGCAAAGGGAATGAGAAGTAGGTGTTCAGCAAACACGCTAAGCTGCAAAATAACCACATGGGGAACTGATGGGCCCTGTCTCTTGAGATGTTTAACACCAGATTGTACAAAGCAAAATGCACCGACAATGAGTATTATCAGTGAGAGTGACTAAATTGTAACAGTTTTTGGTAGAGGAGCTTATAAATTGTATATAAGAGGTGTCATGAGTTAGAGTTAAAATCTCATTATAGGCTAAAATGTAGAAATTTACTTTACGAATGACTGTTGTTGTGAGGCTGTATGGAAGTGGTGGTTGTCATGGTTTATTTAAGTCCCTTTGGAGACGTCTCTCCCGTGGCATGACATGCCACCTTCTGAGAGCGCATCTCCAGCCGTGTCCCCAAAAACATCTCCTTCCACGTGGCTCTTCTGCTTCTCACCACATCTCCTCCATTTCTCCTGCCTCTAGGAGCTGTCGTTCTCTTAAAAATATGCTTTTAGTAGAGAGACATCAGGGATTTCTTCAACTGGCTGAAGTTTTGGTACATGATGGTTTGGTTATAGTGGTTTCGAAGTTGGCTGGAGCAGGTCATGGCCCCTTCCCCTGCAGGTCACCCTTGGTTACTGAAGGCCTGCCAGTTCTGCCCAGCGCAGAAGTTCAGATTACGAAGTTGGTGAAGGGTTTGGAGGGGAAGCCGTGTGAGGAGTGGCTGAAATCGCTTGTTTGTTCAGCCTGGAGAAGAGGAGACTGAGGAGAGACCTCATGGCGGCTACAGCTTCATCACAAGGGACAGGGCTGAGCTCTTCTCTCTGATGACCAACGACAGGACCCAAGGGAATGGCAGGAAGATGTGCCAGGGGAGGTTCAGGTTGGACATTAGGAAAAGGTTCTTCACCCAGAGGGTGCTGGACACTGGAACAGGCTCCCCAGGGAAGTGTCACAGCCCCAAGCCTGACAGTGTTCAAGAAGAGTCTGGACAACACTCTCAGATACATGGTGTGAGCTGTGGGGTTGTCCTGTGCAGGGACAGGAGTTGGACTTGGTGATCCTTGTGGGTCCCCTCCAATGCAGGACGTACTGTGATTCTACACATAGTGGTGGGTCAAGCACTGGAAACTCAATGGCACAACGAAGGTACCTGAGATGTTGGCCAAGGGAGCCTGTGTTTCCTGGATGTGTTGGTAGCAGGACACTATAAACATGACTGCGGTGACTCGATTGTCTGTCTTACAACCCGACTGTGTGTTTGCTTCCTTCTGTAAGATTTAGGATGTATTTGAAGAGAGATGCTTTCAGTGCAAGGGGAAAAAAAAAAGCCATTTAAGGGTCCAGAGGTCTCAAACGACTCTGAGGACAAAGATGAGTTCTGAGAGTGGTGCTTTGGATGCTGATGTGTCTTCTCATAGCTGAGATTACGCCACACTAGTTCCACCTGGACCCAGCTGACACCTCTTCTTGCTTTCCAGTGCAGTATTTCCAACCCTGTTACATTAATCTCAATTTACAAAGCAATACAAGAAAGGTGAAGTAGCATTGGTTCATCTCTACCATTTCATACACTATTAATTCTATTAGCATTGTTCATCTTGATTAATATAGATTCCTTTCTGTCAAGTCCTGTTGATCGTCTTCAATCTCAACTGGTATACATGTAGTGCGTATTGAAGCTTTACTCTTTCCTTACATAATGTCTGGATAGGAGAAGCCCATGTCAGGTAGCTCATCTTACTCATGAATCTTGAGAGAACAGACCAGTGTATTTCTTATAGGTGCACTCTGGGTACCTATAATCCTAAAAATATGTTTTTTTTTTTTTAAAAAAAAGGCAGCATTCCTACCCCCAAAAAAACTTCAGGCATGGTCCTTATTCTGTAAATTTTCCAGTAAAAATCGTGCTGATTTCACATTATAGTGCAGTAAGGCTGATGTGAAAAGCATACCATTCATTTTTAAAAGGAACATTTTCTCCTCCAGCAAATCTAGCGCCAGTGTTTATATATACAGTCTACCAGTGTTTTGTTAAGATCAAATATTCTGTTCTAGAAAACGCACGCTTGAAACTGTATCGTGACAGACAGTTTGAACAGCTACAGGTACACAACAAAGTCAAGCAGATCATCTCGGGGGAGCAGATAAGCTGTAGTTTATAATAGATGACTTTTTCAATCAAGTGTTTTAGGAATTGGGGAAATGCCTCAGATTTCCTCACAGACAGTCATTGCAAAAACTACTTGAGCTGGTTTTGGAAATGAAAAAGATGGAATGTGCTTGGTATTAATAAAAAAATAAGGGGTTTGTTTGGTGTGTGGTTTGGTTTTGTTTTGTTTTTTCCTTGGTTCTGTTGCATCTTTTAGGTCAACATTGTGTCAAGCTACATTTGTTTTTTTTATTTTCCTTCCTCTTTCTCCAGATTTAATTAAAAGTTCCATTAAAACAAAACCCACAACAAACAAAAAAAATCAACTACCAAAAAACCCAAACAACAGCAAAAAAACAGACAAGTAGAAACCAGAAATAAAACCCCTACCCCAGAAAACCCAACTTCAAACACCCGTCTCCCCACCAAAAAAGCTGTTCCTTTTTGTCTTATCTTGGAGCCTGGCTAAATTTTCAAGTAAATGTTCTTAATCTTTTCCCTGTGGACTGTTCTCTCGTCGAAACTTTACTTTGTAGATACTTCTATTTGCAATTTTTCTAGCAGCAGACATTGATAAGGGAATAACTTCAGGGGAAAAAAAACCTAAAGGAATTTGAGCGTCCCGAAGCTCATAGCAGACATTCCAGTGATGCCTTGGGATCTGGGTTTCCCCCTCCTTGAATTCTTTGGTTGATTTGTTACTACTTTGGCATGGTTAAAAAAAAGCTATTCTAACTAATATGTTATTCCTTGGGTGGTGGCAAGTCCTCTACTGCTCCTAGGAATGCTTTAAAAGATATTTAATTTCTTTTTTAAGCTTACAGTGTAAATAATAATGTCTATATTACTTTGTATATTTAGAACTGGTGATTATATGAATGATTTTTATAGTTAAAAATTGTTAAATGTCTTCACAGAATCACAGAATGTCAGGGATTGGAAGGGACCTCAAAAGCTCATCCAGTCCAATCCCCCTGCCGGAGCAGGAACACCCAGATGAGGTTACACAGGAAGGTGTCCAGGCGGGTTTTGAATGTCTCCAGAGTAGAAGACTCCACAGTCCCCCTGGGCAGCCTGTTCCAGGCTCTGTCACCCTCACTGAGAAGAAGTTCCTTCTCAAATTTAAGTGGAACCTCTTGTGTTCCAGTTTGAAGCCATTACCCCTTGTCCTATCATTGGTTGTCACCGAGAAGAGCCTGGCTCCATCCTCCTGACACCCTTTATATATTTATAAACATGAATGAGGTCACCCCTCAGTCTCCTCTTCTCCAAGCTCAAGAGCCCCAGCTCCCTCAGCCTTTCCTCACACAGGAGATGCTCCACTCCCTTCAGCATCTTTGTTGCCCTGCGCTGGACTCTCTCCAGCAGTTCCCTGTCCTTCTGGAACTGAGGGGCCCAGAACTGGACACAATATTCCAGATGTGGTCTCACCAGGGCAGAGTAGAGGGGCAGGAGAACCTCTCTCAGTCTACTAACCACCCCCCTTCTAATCCACCCCAGGATGCCATTGGCCTTCCTGGCCACAAGGGCCCAGTGCTGGCTCATGGTCATCCTGCCGTCCCCAGGACCCCCAGGTCCCTTTCCCCTACGCTGCTCTCTAATAGGTCATTCCCCAACTTATACTGGAACGTGGGGTTGTTCCTACCCAGATACAAGACTCTACACTTTCTCTTGTTATATTTCATTAAATTTTTCCCCGCCCATCTCTCCAGCCTGTCCAGGTCTCTGGATGGCAGCACAGCCTCTGGCGTGTCAGCCACTCCTCCCACCTTGGTGTCATAAGCAAACTTGCTGATAGTAAAAGCAACAAATCCAAATGACAGTCAATGTTTTGTAAATAAACAAGAATTTAAGCTTCACCTGAAGAACTGAAACACATATTTAAAGGCACATTTTTGCGAATGTATTCTTGTGTTTATTTTTTGCAAAACTCTCCATCTAACTACAAGGACAAAATTACTTTATTCCTTTCCTTCTTTCCTGCCTTTTGTAGTGGCTGGATGGTCACAAGAACATCGGCTGATGAGGGTTTGTGAAACAGCCTGAACTTTGTACATGTTATTAAAAATAGGGTAGAAGCTGAAGGCAGCATTTTGCAACTCTGAAAGTCAATTGAATGTTTAAAGAGCTGATCCTGTGTCGGGATTTTAGCACCAGAGCAAAAGGCAGAGAGCAGGGTAAGCAAAACCACCTCAGCGTCTTCCTACAATTGGACAGAAAACTAAAATTTGAGCAAATTTAAACAGCTAGAAGCTATTTTCTTTTGCTTGGGTCTCCACTCCAAAATGCCCCTGTTTTATATTCTTCCAGTTCTGCATTTCTTTGTACTGAAATCTCTAAGTCATTGAACGATGTTCCTTCTTGAGAGTGAGACATCAGTCAAGATCATTCATTTGATACCTGTTGGAAGCAGTGATTTCAGTCCTTCAGTAGACAGTGACCCAGCAAAGTATTCAAAAGGAATAAAATACATTCCTCACCTTTCCTTTTTCGCTAGCAATTAGGATTTACATTATCTGGTCTGTTACTAGCCATACTTGTGTATATTTTCTTGTTTGATTCCTTTATTTATCCCTCTCTATACATCACCCAGCTGTGTGCGAGCTGTTGAGCTCTCTTTTAAAAGAAAACTTTTTAAGACCACAATTGTGCTTTTCTAAGTAAGAAGAAAATAACATTGCTGTTTGGAAATTGGAGCAGGCAAAATTTTACTTTTCTGCCTTGGAAAACAGATTATGACTAACGTACACTGACTAACATATTGTGTAAAGCGTTATAATTGTTCAGGTCTTGATAGATACAAAGTAGAAATGATAAGGTCAGGTCCGGCTCTGAACCGTGTCCCTAAAACTCATCTGCACGTCTTTTATCTTGTAGCAATAACTGGTATTGTCAGGTTTTGTGATCTGACTTGGGTGATTCAGCTTAAACACGTTTTTCTTTTACGATTTGTTCAACAAATGGAAACTGGGATGTATGTGCAGTGTAGCAGATGTTCTTGTGTTGATAAATATCCAGGGATCAGTGAAACTCTCTTAAAAACTCGGGTTAGATTCTTGTACTACTGTTACAGTAGCTCCACGCTGATTTTGATGGAATTGCACCAATTTCCAGCAGCTGAGAATCTGACTCATGTTCTTATTTGTTATCCCACGGGTCTCCTAAAGCAGCCAACATGCTTTTGGAATAGTTTGCTAATACTGGAGATTATTGCGTTGCCAGAGACGCTTTTCCAATAGCAGAGTTCATTATTCTTTCTTTTGCTAAGATACAGGCCTACCAGCTCTTGTCTCTCAAATATTCTTTGTGCATTCCTTAATATTTTATTCTCTGAGGCGCCTGTGGAAGCAAATATCCAAGAACAGTAACTCTTATTCAGGACACGTTTCTGAGTGTTCTTGACAGCGATAGAAGTTATGCTGAGGTGCTGTCGAGGGTTTAGATTGTGGGGTGATAATAAAACCCTGGCAGATGTATTGTTAACCTCCTCTCCTCCCCCCATTTCCCCCTTTTGCCTTCTTCCCCCCTTCCCCTCAGGACAGGCGATCGGGAGGGAAAGAAGGACAGAGAGAAGAGAATTGGAAAAATTAGAAATGTTTTACTAATGCTACTAATAAGAATAGAGAAAATAATACAAAATATACAAAACCAATCTTGAAAGTCCCAGCAACTGCAGAGCCGGCACCCGAAGTCCTGGACTGGACTCTGCAGCCAACCGGAGCTGGATTCAGTCTGTCACTAGGCCTCAGTTCGCAGGGACGACTAGCAAGGTCCTCTCCTAATGTCGGCCATAAGCAGAAAAAGAAGGGAAAAAGGAAAAAAGGCAAAGGAAGGACGAGATCCTCATCATCTCCCACTTTTATATGAAGTATTCACGTGAATGGAATGTTGTACACAGTTGGTCAGTTTCTTGGTCACCTGTTTCTCGTTGGCCCTCTTGCGAGATGTCCATCAGTGCTTATCAATAACTTCGCATTCCATTGCTATGTTTACCAAAACATGTATCTGGCTCTCCAGGAAAATGCAGCTGATATGAAGCTTTAGCTGACAGGCAAATTCACTAAAAGAGAAACTTGTTTTTTAACAAAACCAGAACAGGTGCCAAAAGTTTTACATAATAGAAATTTTAAAAGTATGGTGGCTGTAATTGGGTACTAAATAAAGAAATATTAAAAAAATAGAATATTTCTGTAATTTTTGTTTCAAATTTGTAATAAAAAGTCTGCATGTGAAAGCTTAAGCAAAGACCCCAAAGGTTACTTAGGAGAGTTGCAGTTCTTGTTCTTAGTAACATGCAGCCGCTAACCATAGTTTTCCAGGCACAGTAAGTGTTGCCAAACATGATTAATGATATGATGACGTGCTAAAAGGGCAATGAAATGTTTATTCTCAGCACTTCAATTATAAATGTCAATCTGTCATTCATTAGGGGCTTGCTGTCATATTCCTCTCCCCATCTTTTCTTCTGGGTTTTGTGAGACAGGGTCAGACCCACTGGTCAGGAGAGCAGCTTAACGCTTCAAATTCAGATCTCAGATGTTAGAGAGGAGTTGTTTCTCTTATTTCCCCTGTTCACTAAATATATGAATATGAATTTTGACTGTGTGGAATTTTTGATGTGGCGTTATAAAGATTCGCTATGAAAACTCCACTCCAGTCTTGCGTTGCGTGAGATGGGTCCTGCTCTCTAATATGTGACACGCTTCCCTGAACCGATTGTGCTCTGAAGTATTCATTGCTAGCTGATGTGCTGAAGGAACTGCTGGTAAAAACCAAAAACAACCACCAAAAAAACCTCCCCAAACAAACCAAAAAACAAAACCAACAACAAAACACACAAAAACCCAAAAACCAAACAAAACAAGCCAACAACAAAACCAAATCAAACAACCCCAAACAAACACAAAGCCACAAACACCACCCCCCGCCCGCAAGAGAAAAAACCCCAAACAAAAACCCAACAAAACCCCTCAAAGTTTCAGCTCTATGTAACGTCCTTCCCTTTTTGTGCCCTAACACACTGAGGATGATGTTGTTTTTATTTAATGAGAGAAATTGAAGTTTTCTTGGGTTAGTAATTGACATTCAGCTGAGATTTAGAATGCCTTTTATTTTATTTTAATTTTATTTTGGTCTGTTCTTCTAGCGTTTTCCATTTTCCACGTGTGCATTCGCAGGAACTGCTTCTAGCAGAGTTTTCTAATTACATTTCTGTCTGACAAGCCTGGGTTGAAAACACAGCAACAACAAGTAAATAATAAACATTCCTGAAGTGGTCTTACAGATTTTACTCCTTCCCAGTTATGTGACTCCTGATAAATTGAAATGAATCTCTGCTTACTGTGAAATTGTGAAATGGTAGAGCTGAATTTCAGAGACAGACCTTTCAGAGGCCAAGGGGAACAGGCAGTTTTATTTAAGCGTCACTGACAGCAGAAGAGCACTTTGGACTTGCTGTAGGGTTTACTTAGTTGTGATCCATTCTGACTTCCTTAGTTTACAGCTCTGCTTCCATGATGGACAACGAACTTTGATCTCTGCATTTGTCTCCAATTACTGTGGTGGTTTGATTGTCATCCTTTTTTTTTGCATTGATGCATTAGAACTTATTTCATAAAGCAAGAGATGTCCATGGCGATTTGCAGTAATCGCTTCCTTAAATCAGTGTCTTATCTTGCAATATCACGTGGTGAGAAATGTTACTTTAGAACGCATGTTGGTTGCTTTGAGGAACTCTTCAATGCTTTTTGCTGTTCACTTCTCCTCACTCTTGCTATTTAAACAGTTTTTTTTCTTTTGCCAGCCTAATGGCAAAGTTGATCATTTATTCAAGAGCTGTTTCGTGATAATTGTCTAAATCAGACCTTGCAGAAGGGAGATAAACCAGAGATTTTCTCCCTGATGATCACCTGTGAGCTTCACAATCATATAGGATGTTACAGGATTTTCACATCTCTTGTGTTCTTGGTGGTAGAACTTCACCAGGAGAAGAGGGAAGCACCTTCCTTCTGATTTGGTGAGGTCATTGTCCCAGACAGCCTTCCTTTAGGACCCTGTAAAGCTAAGGAGGCTGTTTGAACCTAGAATCAACTCATTTTATGCAAGGCTTGAAGTCACTTATTCATATTTTGGACCTGTTTGAATGGAAGCTGCCAGCTACCTGTAATTCAAATACCAGCTGAAGAACCCACCTCCTGGGTTGGTATTTATTACCACAAAAGGAGGGCAGCAGGATTTCAGGTGCATCTTTCATAGAATCACATAATCAATTCAGTTGGAAGAGACCCTCAGGATCATCGAGTCCAACCATAACCCAACTCTAGTACGAAACCATGTCCCTAAGAACCTCGTCTAAATGCCTTTTAAACCCCTCCAGGGATGGTGACTCCACCACTTCCCTGGGCAGCCTGTTCCAATGCCTGACAACACTTTCCATGAAGAAATTTTCCCTATATCCAATCTAAACCTTCCCTGATACAACTTGAGGCCATTTCCTCTTGTCCTATCACTTGCTACTTGGGAAAAGTTTGTTGTCTAGTTAATTTTGGCTTCCATTGGAAAATAAGCAGTCTAAAAGTTACCAATAAATGTTCTGATACTATTTGCTGTCATTCAGAATGGTATGGGTTTTTCTTCCCTAAAATTATGTCATGATTGTACCCGTTTCTTTAGCTTATTCTTAGGACTGGAGTTGAAATTTGAATATTAAATGCGTTCTTTCAGCTGAGTTAGTCCAGGCTGTCACTTCAACAATCCTCTGCACATACAGAAAGAAATGAGGCAAATGCAATCCCACAGATTTGATTGCAAACACAAAACTGAGCCGCAGGATAATTCTGCCAACTAAGGACAACTAGTGTGGTTTTTGTTAACAGCAGCTGCTACTTGATTTGAGTAGAAGATCCCCCGCTGTGTACTAGGAATTCATGAACTATTTATGAAAAGAGCTGTTAGGTAGCAGAAGTGAAAAAATGATTGAATATGGTAATATATTGCTTTATGTATGTTGTATAAATTAAGTCATATGCGTTGTTTTGAGTTACTCTTTAAGCCTTAAATGTAAGGATTTAACATAATCATTATTACCACATATATTTCCTTCTGTATTAAGCATTTATAGAAGATTAAAGTAACTAAATATAGGGAGAGGTCAGAGTCTGTCACTGACACTGATTATTTAGAATGCTCAAAGGGATCTTGGGGACGGTTTTTAGAAGTGCAAAGATGCTGCTGCTCTCAATTCAAGTGAAAGACCCACCAAAATGGAATTTTAGATGGCAGAAGATTGTTCCATAATAGAAACAAGTGTAGGTACATAAAGCACTGAGCTTCAGCTGGAACGCTACCATCTTAGTTAATTTATGTTGGAATACGCTTTGCATAGCACATGGATTTTAATACAGATGAAGCTGCCAACATATATGTCCTGGATCACTATTAATATATAGTGTAAGTGGTCTGTAAGGTAGCTGATCTTAAAGCAGTATTTATAACCTATATATTTATATGCTTATTGAAAAAATCCTAGGTGTTTTAGATATTTATATATTAAGTGTGAATTAGAAGGCAAAGAGATCCATTCTTTTTCATTTGCCTTCTAGCCTCTTGAGAATTCTAAGGTAGCTTAGAATAATGTTTATCGTTTTTTAAAAAGAACACTTGGAATATGATTCTGAAAAGACGTTTTTAACCTCGGTGTTTATATTCAAATAACTCGACATCAGAAATCACTAGAAATGCTGCTACGTTGGATTAATCAGATTGTAGATTTTCTCAAAGGTTTTCTGATTCCAAGCTGGGAAAACTTCAAAGTTTGCTTATAGAACATGTCTTCTCCCGAAGACACATGAGAGCATGTATTTTAGCATATGGCAGTGAAAACACAGGTATCTTTTTTTGCTGTGAATTTCTCCATCATTTTCTATATTGGCAATAAAACCTTAACAGTGAAGTTATTTCCTCCCAAGCTGGAAAGCTCTTTACTAAAAACTCAACACAGAGGATCACAGAATGTCAGGGATTGGAAGGGACCTCAAAACCTCATCCAGTGCAATCCCTCTGCCGGAGCAGGAACACCCGGATGAGGTTACACAGGAAGGTGTCCAGGCGGGTTGGAATGTCTGCAGAGAAGGAGACTCCACAACCCCCCTGGGCAGCCTGTTCCAGTGTCTGTCACCCTCACTGAGAAGAAGTTTCTTCTCAAATTTAAGTGGAACCTTTTGTGTTCCAGTTTGTACCCACTGCCCCTTGTCCTACCATTGGTTGTCACTGAGAAGAGCCTGGCTCCATCCTCCTGACACTCACCCTTTATATATTTATAAACAAGACTGAGGTCACCCCTCAGTCTCCTCTTCTCCAGGCTAAAGAGCCCCAGCTCCCTCAGCCTTTCCTCACACAGGAGATGCTCCACTCCCTTCAGCATCTTCATTACCCTGCACTGGACTCTCTCCAGCAGTTCCCTGTCCTTCTGGAACTGAGGGGCCCAGAACTGGACACAATATTGCAGGTGTGGTCTCACCAGGGCAGAATAGAGGGGCAGGAGAACCCCTCTCGACCTACTAACCACCCCCTTCTAATACACCCAGGATGCCATTGGCCTTCCTGGCCACAAGGGCACAGTGCTGGCTCATGGTCATCCTGTTGTCCACCAGGACCCCCAGGTTCCTTTCCCCTATGCTGCTCTCTAATAGGTCATTCCCCCACTTATAGTGGAACCTGGGGTTGTTCCTGCCCAGATACAAGACTCTACAGTTTCCCTTGTTATATTTCATTAATTTTTTCCCCGCCCAACTCTCCAGCCTGTCCAGGTCTCTGGATGGCAGCACAGCCTCTGGTGTGTCAGCCGCTCCTCCCAGCTTGGTGTCATCACTTTGAGATGTAATTGAATTTGATAAATCTTTTGATTTTTATCTTGTCTCTGTTACTTGAGACGTTCTGGACAGGAGCTCCATGTTCATTGTGCTGTGCATATTGGCAGCAACATCCACTGAATCCACAAATCATAATTGTAACTAAAACCTAGTCACAAAATCACATGTGAGCCAGTCTCTTGCCAGCAATAAATTATTTCTTGCAGCATATTTCCTGTTAATTATATTGTGGAATATCACATTGGCTTATCCCATATGTTAATTAATTGCTTGGCTTATGAATTTTAACAAAACTTGTGAAAGCTGTTTTTTAATCTTCTGTAGTCACTACCCCCATACTGTGCTGAGGTTATTCAGTGAAAACTCCAAGTGGATGATTATACAGTAGTAGAGCTCCAATTATTTCGATAGATACACACAGTCAAAATTGTGAGTTATATATGAAAAATGTGTAATGGAAAGAAGGAAATTATCCACATAATTTTATCTGTGGAAAATCCATCGTTTAGTTTAAAAAATAGTTTTCTTACTTTTTCCTTAGTATTTTCAGAAATCTTTTCTATGTGTTATTAGTTTTGAAAATGACACTATTGCCTCTAAGTTCCTTTCCAAGGCTGGAAGACGAAAGCAATCATTCACAATCAGAATTCCTCTGAAAATTAACTTGTTTGGACTAAGGGATTGGAGTTCAACACTAAGTTGTGCTTTAGATTTGTGCTATAAAAAGTATAATGACTTAATCATAGGTCTAAAGAAAGGCTTGACATTGAAATATTGGTTTATTTCTGCTTGTGATGGTTGAGGGTTTTTTTCAGTGGACTTTAGAAAATGTCTGATAAATTACACAGCCTAAAAACTGTTCGTACTTGGGAAGATGTACTTTTTCTTAATACATTTGAGTACTGAAATGTTATTGCAATTTGTTACTCAACAATCTGAGTTTTATATTGTACAGCAAAACATTTGTTTGTGCTCAAGCTTTTCTTGTTCCGATATCCATCACCTGAATCCTTCCCTTCCTTCTCACGTCTTAGCTGTGCACGATCACACCTTAGAAATCTATTTCATGACATTTTTGCTATTGAATTCTGTGCCTTGTCATCTTTTGTGGATCTTTCTGCAAGAAACTTTTCCTACCTTGTATTTAATATGTGACACCAAATATGATTTCCAAATACTTTTCACTGAAAATGTGCAGCAATACAAGGTGATGCTGTTGCACTTAGTACTTGGAGGAGAGCATGGGAAAATAATTGTGAAATAGCCTGAGAAGTTATTTTACGTAGGGATTGTACCACAGGTTTTGTGTGGTTTCGGGTTTTTTATTACTCATGTTATAGTGAGTTCAATAATATAGGATTATTGAACTTAATTGACTTTTTAAAATTAAATAATGGCATGCAAATATCACAAATATTCCTGCAATATGTTTTAGGATGAAGGATCCCAAAGTTCTTCACAGTGCACTGGCTAATTCTCTCTGGGGTAAGAAAGGCTACAGCACGTTGAGAGGGTTTTTAAGCAAATGGTGTGTTATGAAATAGAAGTTATGAGAAACGAAAATACAGTTTATGAAGAAATTTTGAAGGTAACATCAGGCAAGCAAGCTTTGTGGTAAAGGTTTTTAGTCTGTTATGGTCAATTTCTGCCACTTGTTTTTCCAATGAAAAAATTGAGTGCCAGGGGTTGAGTGCCAAGTTTGCTGATGACACCAAGCTGGGAGGAGTGGCTGACACGCCAGAGGCTGTGCTGCCATCCAGAGACCTGGACAGGCTGGAGAGTTGGGCAGGGAAGAAATTAATGAAATATAACAAGGGCAAGTGTAGAGTCTTACATCTGGGTAGGAACAACCCCACATTCCAGTATAAGTTGGGGAATGACCTATTAGAGAGCAGTGTTGGGGAAAGGCACCTGAGGGTCCTGGTGGACAGCAGGATGACCATGAGCCAGCACTGTGCCCTTGTGGCCAGAAGGCCAATGGTACGTGGGGTGGATTAGAAGGGGGGTGGTCAGTAGCTCAAGAGAAGTTCTCCTGCCCCTCTATTCTGCCCTGGTGAGAACACATCTGGAATATTGTGTCCAGTTCTGGGCCCCTCAGTTCCAGAAGGACAGGGAACTGCTGCAGAGAGTCCAGTGCAAGGCAACAGAGATGCTGAAGGGAGTGGAGCATCTCATGTGTGAGGAAAGGCTGAGGGAGCTGGGGCTCTTGAGCTTGGACAAGAGGAGACTGAGGGGTGACCTCATTAATGTTTACAGATATATAAAGGGTGAGTGTCAGGAGGATGGAGCCAGGCTCTTCTCAGTGACAACCAATGATAAGACAAGGGGTAATGGGTTCAAACTGGAACACAAGAGGTTCCACTTAAATTTGAGAAGAAACTTCGTCTCAGTGAGGGTGACAGAGCCTGGAACAGGCTGCCCAGGGAGGTTGTGGAGTCTCCTACTCTGGAGACATTCAAAACCCACCTGGACACCTTCCTGTGTAACCTCATCTGGGTGTTCCTGCTCCAGCAGGGGGATTGGACTGGATGAGGTTTTGAGGTCCCTTCCAATCCCTGACATTCTGTGATTCTGTGGTTTATACAACTTGGAACTGTGAAGAGTTGAGCTGAACCTTTGACATTTACAGTTCTGGGATTAGCAAGGTATCAAGGCTGCTGATTATTGCACTGAACATCTTCCATCCTCAACTGAAGCTGCAAATGATAAAGGATCCTTTAAATTTTTCTATATTTATTTTAGCTAAATTAGAAGCAGGAATTGCTGTGATTTGAGCCAGCAGGGAACATATTCAGGATTTCAGTACAAATGTAGGAAAAGAATAAATTTGATTGAGTAATATGAGAAAGCCTTTCCTTGTGTTTATATTGAACAAATATATCAAGGGGCAGTTTAAAGAAGACTGATTGAAACAGCGGCAGTGGGTAGGTGACTGTAAGCTTGTTAAGTCTGAGACTTTTTCAGGTCATTTAAACCACCACTGTTACTCGAAGAAGCTAATTACAACACATAGCTTAATGATTAAAACCATAGATCTGCATGGTTAATGTTCTGAAGTGTCAGATATTGATGCATTTAAGACTAATATTTCTTTTAAGTTATCTTGAAAAATTCATGAAAACCTGTGTTAGCTGTTGTGGTGGATTTAAAGAAGTAAATCCATTTATCACTTATAATTTAATATATAGAAGCATTTTCAAGCAAGCCCTTATTCTTCAAAATGAAATCCTGTTTCTCTGAATTTATAGGCCAGAAGGTGGTAATAGTCCAGATTGAAAGATTAGGAAGAAAACTTTGGGCTGGTGCTGCAGGTCAGCACCAGTGAGGACCACAGGTGGAGGTCCTGAATTCCAGTCAAACCTTGGAGTCTGGTGCTTCCTCCCAGTGCAACGTCTTTGAGAAGCCTTCTGGTAGGAAACCCAGCATGTCTTCATGCGGTCATGGAATCATTTTGGTTGGAAGAGACCCTCAAGATGATCGGCTCCAACCATTAACCCAACACTGCACTAAACCACGTCCCTAAGAACCTCGTCTACATCTCTTTTAAACCCCTGCAGGGATGGTGCCTTCACCACTTCCCTGAGCAGTCTGTTCCAGTGCTTGCAGCTGCTGCTCCTTGTTGGATTTATGATTTGGTCTCAGCGTTTTGCAGCTCCCAAACCTGTAGACATCATCTTCAGAGCTTTCTGTTGATGCTGGAACACTAGACCGGCTTGGCAGAGCCCTTGAGGTTCCACTGTGGGCTGTGGAGGTGGGAGGCTGAAGTCTTCCTGCCTGGGGCAAAGGCAGATACCAGATGTAATGATTCTTGATTCCGGTCTGATTAAACGGGTGGGTTTACCTAGTTTGGATCTTTCTTTGTTGAGGACAATGGTGTTAAGATTTCGTTTCTGCTAAGTGAGGCCTTACCTACGTGACTTCAGTTAAAAGCTGTCTGTGACTTCTCTTTTGGATATCAAGTATTGTATGGTTCCAAGCTAATTACATTAATCGGTCCTGTTCTTCTTCTCTGTATGTCTTAAACGAATACTGAGCTATTAAAGGAAAGTAGTCATCTTAGGGCAGGATGTGGCTATATTAAGTTAATATTGTTTACTACTTCATATTATTACTTGGTGAAGTACACAGATAAAAACATTGAAAAATACAAGTATAAATAGGCTGGGGATGATGGGAGAAGATTCAACATTAAAAGAAACAACGAAGGTATAACAAAATTAGAATGGCTAGGCTGGGGAGCAAGGGGAGATTAATCCTTAAAAAGAAAAAAAGGTACAGTAAAATTACATTGATTAATAGGCATTAGTTGAATTTTGTCTCTGATTCCACCCAATCCTTTTTAGAAAAAAAAAATCCTATAGGGTGCTTCTGCATAGAAAACACATACGCTAAATAGAAATGTATTTATTTAAAATACCTTCAGGGGTTTGAGAGAGTTTGTTTGCCCACCGTGCCTTTCCCTTGGTCCTTGTGGGCTAGATTTAAATATTATGTATGTGAGGACATGGGCGTAGTTAGTGCAGTCTGGTTAATTGAGAGGAACATCTCCAGGAGCTCCTCGGTTCCAGCCCAGTGAGTTTCTGAGCAGCCTGGGCGATTTGCTCGGGTTCTGCTCTATTCTCCTGGTGCTCGGATGCCGGCAGCATCTTGGGGAATAAAAATATGAGGCTGGCTTAAAACATAGAGGTGTGTGGTATTAGTACATGGTTCTGTAGCTAAAGAAATAATCATAGAGTAGTTTGTGTTGGAAGGGACCTTCAAAGCCCATCCAGTGCCACCCCTGCCATGAGCAGGGACATCTTCACCCAGATCAGGTTGCTCAGAGCCCCGTCCAGCCTGGCCTGGGATGTCTCCAGGGATGGTTCATCCACCACCTCTCTGGGCAACCTGGGACAGTGTCTCACCACCGTCAGTGTAAAAAAATTCCTTATGTCCAGCTTGGATCTCCCCTCCTTTAGTTTAAAACCATCACCCCTTGTCCTGTCATAACAGACTTTGCTATAAATTCTGTCCCCATCTTTCTTATTGGCCTCTTTTAGGCACTGAAAGGCCACAATAAGGTCTCCCCAGAGCCTTCTCTTCTCCAGCTGAACACCCCAACTCTGTCAGCCTGTCCGATGGGGAATGTGGCGATACATTTGCTCTTGGATTCATTTAGTGGGATTTAGCGTGGTGTTTGCTTCCCAGGGCAAAGGCGCTTTGTTTCATGCTCGGTACATCCAGCCGTGCCTTCTGTTTGCACACCCATGGGAGCTGGTAAAATAACCGAAGAGCAATTGCTTAATAAGTCATTGCGATTCATTCTTACATTGTGATAAAATAAGGGACTGTGGGTGATACTATGTTTTTTATAGCAGTTGCAACCTTAGTAGCCTATTTCTAGTGTGCTAGACATGTTAGTTGGGTTTTTTTTCAGTGTTCTTCTTCAAGAAAACTTTTAGATACTTGGAAAGTACTTCTAAATGAACACATTATAATCTTTGCAATGCTGTTCAGAAGAAATACTCTTTCGGCTTTTAAATGAGTTTTTAGGCTGTGTACTGGAAACTTTGACTGTATGTGCATGTCCATCAAAAAGGCGTTGATTGGGGCAAACTTTTCCATTAGGCGAAGTAATTCAAACATATTGTGGTACTCGAATATAACTTCTGGATCTGAAGCAGCGTCTTTCAGATGGAATAAATGAGGTCAATTATAATTCAAGCATTTAGTATCAGACTGTTCTTACATCAGCTGCCGCAACAATTACTTTCGTAGCCTTCCCCGGTGTTCTTTTTTTGCCCTTACGCAGATTTGATACTGGTCTAAAATACTGGGTTTTCATGTCCTCACTGTAGACAGCTATAATGGTGTGGGTAGGAATTATTTCATAATATCAAGGCTCAGTAGGAAATTTTTTTAAAGGATTTCACACTGTGCTTCCTTTCTGGTCTCTTTTAAACAGGGTTTTGTTGGGTGTTATTTATCTGATCTCTAGAGCAGGAACAGAGGGTCTTGCTACTTACAGCTGAGCTGCTGTGTTTTCTGAAGCTACAGATGATGCAGGGAAAGGAAGGCAGGCTCATTTGGCATCAAAGTGGTCCAGTTACTTTTGATAAGAAAAACACAAGTTTCTTTGATAAGAAAAACAGAAGTTGGAGCCCGCAGAATGAAAGTAAAATAATACGAAGTATGAAAATGTATCTGTTCAAAGGCTGCTTTTTAAGCTTTTAATTAATAACCTGCCTTTTTAGTGTAAGAAGTGAAAAGATTGTGGGTTTTAATATTAATTAGATACTTACTTCTAAAACTGATGGTTGTTGTTTTTCTACCACCTCCTGCCTGTTAATCACAGTGAGTTTTGCAGAGTTGTCAGAAAACAGAAGGTAAGTCTCCTAAGTCAAGCAGAGTCTCAGTCCCTTTCACAAGGCACAGTAGTAAAAAAGGAAAAGCTTTTCCAGGGTTATTTCAGCTAGCAGTAGTATGATCTAATAAACAAAACAAACATTCCACTTAGGTTTCAGTTCAGTAGTGCAGCACAGTGTTCTTTTAGTAAAGATAAAATAAACCTTCTGTTAAATCCTTGTCTTCTGAAGCTATGCAGCTACTTTGATTTAGAAGGCTTAAGGCTGAAATAATTCTAGTTCTGTGCTTGAAATGTTGTAAGTCTGTGTTTGAAAAATAAATTCCAAGGGTTCCTGTGTGTCATTGTCTTCATTCTCTGAAGTTCAGAATACTCGTTTACTCACTACTACGTATTGCTGCTGTACGTGATTGCTCGGAAGAACCTATACAGAAATGATTTTGTGCCAAGATTAACCAAGAGTAATATGAACTTTGTCTTTGTTTTCAGTCCAGAGGAGCTTCCTGTCCATGATGCAGCGATAGAAAAGGTAAGTCATAGAATCATAGAACACTTTGGGTTGGAAGGGACCTTCAAAGCTCATCCAGTGGCACCCCTGCCATGAGCAGGGACATCTTCACCCAGATCAGGTTGCTCAGAGCCCTGTCCAGCCTGGCCTGGGATGTCTCCAGGGATGGGGCATCCACCACCTCTCTGGGCAACCTGGGACAGTGTCTCACCACCCTCAGTGTAAAAAATTTCTTCCTCGTGTCCAACCTGAATCTCCCTTTTTTTTTTTTAGTTCAAAGCTATTACCCCCAGCATCTTCCAGTTTTTTGACTAGCAAGTAAACGCTTACAGATTTGTGTCTTTTTAAATATAAATCATTGGGAAATAAGTAGTTGAAGCATTTTAGTGTTTTGCATTCCCAAAGGAACATGTCCTAAGTCCCCTAAGGGCTATGTGAACTCACCCACAGATCCCTTGGGGCCCACGTGATCTTACATTTACTAGTTACAATGAGACATGAATTTCCTTGCCCGTCATAGAACTTAATAAAGAAAACAGAGCTACTGAACATCTCACACCCAACTCTGCCCTGAAAAAGCCAGAGCTGTTGTCTCTGTGTCATGATCTGTCAGCAGCTGTGCTGGGTGGCTGGAATGTCCAAGTGAGGTGGTGGCTTTGATGCCGAGGTGCACGTTGCCTTCCCTGAGGAGTATAGCGGGCTTTTCTGGTTTGGGAAATGGTGACAAATATCCTGGCAGCCACTGAAATGTCATGACCTGCCTCGTAATGTTAGGTTGATGAACCAGGTGTGTTCTGGACACGCAAGACTCCAAGCAGCTGGGACAGGGCCTAGTCCAAAAATCCTGCTGCTGCTGGTGCAGAACTTTGGGAATTGAAGTTTTGGGAACCTGGAGAGCGTTCAATAAAATAATTGGGAACTGAATTTCTACATATCCAGGCCTAGGTACTGTTGGCATTTCCCATTGGTCTGTCTGGCCCATTGTGATCTGCAACACCAGACCCTTTGGAGTTGTCCATACTGATCTTCTGGATCATCAGAAAACTCCTGATAAAGTATTTAAAGCTGTAAGTTTAAAGTTGGCTCTTTTGGCTGCACAAATCAGCACAGGAAAGGGATAGAACCACATTTTCTAAGGCAGCTCAGCTCCATGAATGGTAAGAACAGCAGTTTTTCTGAAAATTAATTATTTTGGGCTTCAATATAGGGCTAGTAAGAAGAACTTGCAGAAGAGGGGAACTCCTGAGTCCCTTTTGTTTTGTGTTGGTTCATGGGTGTTTCTGCATACGCAGCCTGAAATAGTTACGTTTTCCTGTCATGTTCCATTACATTTACTAACATAGTGAGTATCTATATAAATTAATTTCTGTCAGAAGGACGCAGCAGGGTGGTGAGTCTATGAGCATAAATATTAGACAGCTTGCAATTATTGTGGCATATGTGTTTCGAAGCCCTGATTCACTGTGGCTTCATAGTCAACCTTAAATTATTGGGGGAAAATAGTGTCTCAGTTCTCCGTTCCCAATTGTATTCATGCTGTCTCAGACAAAATGTCAGTATAGAAACTGTGTTTATTGAATCAGAGTTAAATTGCAAATCTAGTCTGTTTTTGTCACCACAGTAATGCTGCTGTATTAGACTCCTGGTTATACTCCTGATGATATCCTGACATCTGCTGGTTTGAGGTTTATCTGTCTACTGTCAGCAGCGTCTGAATCTTTACAATTGTCAAGAAACCATTCATAAGATAATTAACGTGTCATGTTAATGTAGGGTAGCGCTAAAAGCTTTCTGTGCAATATTTTAAAAATTCACATATTTGGCAGAACTATTTCTGCTTGCCTTTTGCCTTACTTGTGAATTTTAAAAAATATTCCTAAGTCATGTTTTCATTTAGTTTGCAACTTATGTGAAGGGTTGAGTATCCTTGTGAATTTTGAATCTCGATTCTTCATATATATTCTAATTTAAAGCTTAAACTGGGGTTTCTCTGCGTGTCTTTACATATGTAATACTTTCAGAATAGGTATTATTACTGTGAATGCAGAGTAAATTTTGATGCTTCATTACCTTGCTGGGCATTTGGTGGCTTAAAGAGCAGCTTAGAGAGCACTGAAGGGGAAAGGGACCTGGGGCTCCTGGTGAACAGTGGGATGACCATGAGCCAGCACTGGGCCCTTGTGGCCAGGAAGGCCAATGGTACCTGGGGTGGATTAGAAGGGGGGTGGTCAGTAGGTCAGAGAGGTTCTCCTGCCCCTCTGCTCTGCCCTGGTGAGACCACACCTGGAATATTGTGTCCAGTTCTGGGCCCCTCAGTTCCAGAAGGACAGGGAACTGCTGGAGAGAGTCCAGCGCAGGGCAACAAAGATGCTGAAGGGAGTGGAGCATCTCCCGTGTGAGGAAAGGCTGAGGGAGCTGGGGCTCTTTAGCTTGGAGAAGAGGAGACTGAAGGGTGACCTTATTAATGTTTGCAAATATATAAAGGGTGAGTGTCAGGAGGATGGAGCCAGGCTCTTCTTGGTGACAACCAATGATAGGACAAGGGGTAATGGGTTCAAAATGGAAGACAAGAGGTTCCACTTAAATTTTAGAAGAAACTTCTTCTCAGTGAGGGTGACAGAGCCTGGAACAGGCTGCCCAGGGAGGGTGTGGAGTCTCCTCTGCAGTCATTCAAACCCATCTGGACACCTTCCTGTGTAACCTCATCTGGCTGTTCCTGCTCCGGCAGGGGGATTGGACTGGATGAGCTTTTGAGGTCCCTTCCAATCCCTGACATTCTGTGATTCTGTAAGTGCGTCGAATCGTTGTCCTACATTATGAACTACTCAACCTTCAGATGTGTATCTGGTAAAACTAGGGGAGGAAAGATCATCTAGGAAAGTGGATGGAGAACTAACCTCAGAAAATCTGGAGTCTGTGTTTGACTCTGTTTTTGAAGTGCTATGAAATGTTTTCTAAGTCATTTTCAGTTGGTTTGGTTTTGTCTTTGGTTTACTTGATTATAAGTTCTCCAGGGAACAGTTCGGTGGGTTCTGGTTTAGTCTGAGGCCTCTACTAAAGCGTTGCTTTAAGCCTCAGCTCCATCCCACTTGCTCTCCAGGAAGGCCACGTGCTACAGCACAGGTGGATATTGCCAACTTAACTTCATTCTTTCTTGCTTTCAGTAGTGAATTATTTACTAACATGAGAGTAAGATACCTTCTCTGCTTCTCTTAGGGATTCTGTTATTCCCAATGGCAAAAATTCTTCAAAGTGTAAAATAAAATAAATAAATGGATTTATTTTTTTGGGTGACAACTACATGGAACTTGCCTGAAAGAGCAGCAGCAGCCTCCATCCACCCTGCAATGAGCCGCGTCAGATCTACCCATGTTTTCAGTGTCGCACCTGTTAGACATGAAAGTGAACATAATTCAGACCAGGAAAAAACAGCTAAAAGTTTCCGACAACTGAACACAGAAATAATTGCTATTTTTGACTACAGTAGCATCGCTTGAGAACTGGGATAAATTGACACAGAAGACATAAAAGCTTGAACAAACACACAATTGAAGTGAGCTTCTGGCTCAGACGACCAAAAATCTTGCAAGTAGATCAAACGTGCAAACAAAAAGACTGCGAGAGCAGATAGGGTTTTATTTTTCTTACCAATTATCTGAACAACCTGTTGAGGGCAGAGACCTTTCCTGACTTGATAGCAATGTTATTCCTGCAATCAAAACTGTACTGAGAGAACATCTGCTTTAGAGATGTTAGAAATGCTCATTTCTTAAAGGTGTTGCAAGTGTGGAGGAGAATCAGAAACAGTGTTGTGAAGCCTATGAAACTGGGAAGTAATAGCTTTTTCTATAGTTCCCCTCTAACCTAACTCTTTAGAAAAGTATTTTAAATAATAACAATAAAAAATTATTAAAAAGCAAGGGGTTGAGATATTGCCAAATACAGCCATGGAACCTGAACAAGAACGCGGGCAGTTGATTGTAACATGAATAAGTTAGATAACGTTGAGAGAATAGAGGCACTTCATTCCCTATCACTTTCCTATGTCAGGCTTCTGTCAGTTGGATTCAAATAAAAATAACTTGAAAAACCAATACCAACTCATTTCTAGGACACTTTATGGTTGTGGTGGATCTGAAGTCATCAAGTTGTACTTCCACAAGTGTAGATCTTTGGGCTCCTGAATTAAAGAAGCCTTTTGCCCGTTTTGTTGCTTTGATAGCCAGGAAATAATGCACGAATTCTGATGGGTAAAAGCTAAAAGTAAAATTAGAATTCTGTTGAGGCAGTAAGTAATAATTTTCTTTTATATTTTCCCCCAACATTAATGAAAGCATTAATACATTTTCAGTATCCTGCAGAGCTTTGAAATGAAACTCTTACATTGTTACCTGATTGCATCACTAACCACATGAATCAGAATATCTTCCCTGTCTTTATTAAGCCCTGGTTTTGAATTTGGAGGTACACGGGTCATCCTTTGCAAACAAACTAAATATTTGCTTATCTTCATCTTTGAGGAGAAAGCAATAGCCACACACGTACATTTTTCTGCTGTAGCTTTTCATCCTCAGCTCCAAAGCAGTATGGAAGAGTTGGAATAGTGTTGTTTAATACAGTTAACTATTAACTTTGTATTATAGTCAGAGGCACCTTGCCTACTTCCCAGGATGTAAGAATATGGACTAATAATCTTATCATTGGAGCCAACAGAATACAGATCTTTTGGCCATGGAAAGCCAAAGTGCCTCGAAATTCCAGGGACTAAACCAGCAAATTCCAAGTGCTTATTGGGTTCTCAAATTCGAGAACTCGATGGCAACTGTAACAAGGTTTTCACAGGCAGAATGGCAGTCTTTAAAATAGTAGGATTGTCCTATGCTTTGAAAGCTGTATATAATAGAAATAATGTGTGGAATTCACATATTTATTATGCTACATGTGATACCACTTGATATAACTTCATTTTGAGATGATAGGGTTTGTTTTGAATTCTCATTTTATCGCTTTGTTACTGAAATGTTCTTGTCAGTAATATAATTTAAGCAAATAGGTCTTCCCTTCAGAAGAAATCCTTGATGTTAAGATATAGGGCCATTTACATAAAAATGTACTGAGCAAGGCTGAGAGCTATAGCAAGGCTTTCAGTGTCCAAAATTAGAACTTATTCCTATTTCTGCTACTGCACTGTCACTCTTGCATGTATTTATTTTGATTGATGTATTTTGTGCCTTTTTATCTTTGTGCCTTTTAGGGTAGGATGGTTTGTGTGATCACTGCCAAACTAATTCATTGGCATTAGGGCAAATCTGGGTAAAGATGATCATCATGTCAAAGTCAACTAACTTATAAAAACTTGCAGCAGAAATTGGCTGAAAACTTACTCAGTATCAAATCAAATTGCAGTTTTTTTGTACTTACCAAACATGCATAGAGAAGAAACTTCTAGAAATCTTGTACTTAAACTCCTTTTATATAATATGATGCTTTACATAGTGCTGAAAATGTTTCTGCTGGATTTTGGTTGGTTTTTTGGATGTTTTAAGTGGACTGATGCTACTGCCTGTTGCTGTTCTTAGATGATGGGCTAAAAAATTGATGATGCTGTGATAAACTTTTCCTCAATGTTTTTAGAAATACATAAATAATTAAGTGTATTGATCTTTAAAAGATTAAAAAATTCTCATTTCTTTTCAGCAAAAACACCTTGAAATTGAAAGAACTACGAAATGGCTTAAGATGCTGAAAAGCTGGGAAAAATACAAGAATAGCGAAAAGGTAAAGTTATGCCTGCTTTTTGCATTAGCTATTGCTTCTGAATGAATGTATAACCTTAAAGTAGATTGTCTCTGTTTGTGAGATCTGAAAAAAATGAATCACACTGTAAGAAAAAGGCTTTTTATTCATCCAAATTGCAATAATACGTGACAACCCAATAATAGTAATTCAAGAAAACTGGTGGTCGAATGCAAGGAATTTCTAAGGGCAATATTGTGTCATCTCTCTGACATATTCCTAGTAGTAATTGTGTGCTGGGCTGCATTGTGCTTGCACCCTTGGGTTGGAACTGGGAGCACACGGCAAACTGTGTGTGTGTCGGCAAAATAGAGAGTGAGACCACATCTGGAATATTGTGTCCAGTTCTGGGCCCTCAGTTCCAGAAGGACAGGGAACTGCTGGAGAGAGTCCAGCGCAGGGCAACAAAGATGATGGAGTGGAGCATCTCCTGTGTGAGGAAAGGCTGAGGGAGCTGGGGCTCTTTAGCTTGGAGAAGAGGAGATTGACAGGTGACCTCATTAATGTCTATGTATTTATAAAGACTGAGTGTCAGGAGGATGGAGCCAGGCTCTTCTTGGTGACAACCAATGATAGGACAAGGGGTAATGGGTACAAACTGGAACACTGGAAGTTCCACTTAAATTTGAGAAGAAACTTCTTCTCAGTGAGGGTGACAGACACTGGAACAGGCTGCCCAGGGGGGTTGTGGGGTCTCCTACTCTGGAGACATTCAAACCCACCTGGACACCTTCCTGTGTAACCTCATCTGGGTGTTCCTGCTCCGGCAGGGGGATTGGACTGGATGAGCTTTTGAGGTCCCTTCCAATCCCTGACATTCTGTGATTCTGTGATAATCTGTGGAGCAGATGAAGCGTCAGACCTGCTCATCGTGCTTTGCAGAGAGCTACAAGTTGTATTTGATTGACGCTTTGGGAATGCGAAGGAGGAAGAAAAGGAAAATCTTGGTAAACTTTGAAGAGACACCTTTAAATGGGTGTAGCTGAACTCTTCAGGAGTCACAAATCCATTTTTGAAGGGTTATGATTTTTTAGCTTTACTTTTTTATTCCTTTGCATGCTGGTTATTGTACTGATTAATATTTAAATTTAAAGTTACTCTTTTGAGGTACTGGTGGCGTCTTATTAAGATCAATGAGGTTTTTTTTTAACCCTCTTCTATGCTTTCGTTTTTCTTTTTTCCTCTTTTCTTTTTTCCAGCCCAGGTTTACTGAAGGGCCTGGGATATCTTACAATCACGAATCAGTACAAAACCTCCTTAAATAAGCTTCCAAGGAAACCGATTAATCATAACATGGGACATATAGTGTGATGTTTGTTATCGCTCTTGCCAGCACAGATATCTGAGGATATCCCGAGATACCTGGTTGCTTTGTTAAAAGGAAAGTTGCACTGAGTAAGTTAGAAGGTAAAAAGTATAGGAAGCCATTCAGTGCCCTTCCCTCCTTAAGCTAAGTCTGTTTTTTCAGTGAATAATCTGCCATGTAGCATTCATAATCTTCAAGAGACGTGAATTTTTTTGATGTTATGAATGGGATCTACTTTTGAATAGAATACTTCAGACCTTTTTTTTTATTTTGGAGCCAACACAGAAGAACTGAAATACATTGGTAGCTACTTAACAGTGCCCAGCAGCACTACAACATTTCTTGACTTAAAAAAGGAGTAAAATTATTTTCCATGTGAAGCTACAGGTGAATTTTAAAGGAGTGAGTTGCCTGTTAATAATCTTTAAATTGCTTTGAGGATTTTTAGTTACAGAATTATTTTTATCTGACTCAGACAATACATAATGGTCTGGGGGTAATGACAGAAAGTGGGTTATGTTAGGTATGCCATTCAGTGGTAAGTGCTTTTGCTTGCTTTGAAAGCCAGGTAGGGATTTTCATGTGAATAGTTTATTTGCTAGAACTATGGTCTTGGTCATCTAAAAGTTAAGGAAGTTACTTCAGCTGAGAAAAAACCTTGCTGGAGAGGCTCTATTCCCAACGCTGTTCTGGGGAGCTTTTCATAACTGTTCTTGTGGCCATTTGGTGGATAATGCACAGAATATAAGACTATGAGAACAATACACAGATTCAAGTTCCATCTTCTCCTCAGTAGGGCTTAAAACTTTCATTTCCTATTGGGGATTCTGTTGGTATTTTCCGATGCTGCTGATCCACCTGTATTCTGCTGAGGACCAGAGTAGAGCAGCTCACTCCAGGATGAGTGGCCTGCAGCATTAGTTTATTCCTTTACTTTTGTCTTAGGAAATTATTGTGTGCAAAGCAAAGGACTTTAAAGGGAGAGACTGAGCCCAGAATATTTGTTAGCCTGATGATCAGGAAACTGAGATATTATAATTCAAGTGAAGGGAGAAATCTATTCAGCATGTCCCCTACTCATTAGATCTGCCTTTAGTTTTGGGACTAGTAGCTACATGTCTTCCACTTTTGTTAAAAATACCAAAGCTGGTGGTTAATGGTTTTTCAGGGTATAACTAAGAAGCAAGCAAACTCATTTTCTTAAAATATGAAGTGAATGCATGGAAAAACAATAATATATTTCCAAGTTTTTCTATTAATCCTACTTTCTGTCTTGTCATCTTCTCTGGAAAGAGAAGCTAAGGTCATTAAACTTGTGGCTTTTCTTCTTTAGTGTGTTGATTGGGTGATTTGAAGATCAAGTGTGTTCCCAAGTCAAAGGGATAATCAAAAAAACCCTGTAACAGCTACTTTGTTTGCAAAGAGAATGTTAAATATGGCTTTTCAGGTAGCACAATAGCTCCATGTTGTCTAAGCAGCAGTGCTCATCTTCATCAGCCATTGGTGATGTCAGTCCATGATACAGTGACTTAATTGAATAATCCTCTATTTACCAAGAGTGCAGAAGGTACAGCAGATCAGCTGAGCAGAAAGAGCTTCAGTTTGTGTAACAAACAATAGGCTGAGCTATAAATAGCAGCAGGAATAATCCAATATGTTCATAGAGGGGATGAACTTGGCTTGAGGCTAGGAAAAATGGTCACTGACTGTTGAACTCTGGTGGAGCACACGAGACTTGAAAAACAAGGACCTTTTTTGTATTCTTTCTCCCATTGTTTGCGAGAGGTGAACCAGAATGTACAGAATAAACCATCAGCCTCCTCCCAAGCATGCGGTGGGAAGTCAGACATTATTTGTCACTGCTCTTAATGGAAAGCCTGGTGATGTTCTCAGGGTTCTACAAAACTCACAGAGAGTTTTTATCTGAAGGTGTGTTGAAAGCAGAAAGTGTGTAGAGAGCAGCATAGGGGAAAGGGACCTGGGGGTCCTGGTGGACAACAGGATGACCATGAGCCAGCACTGTGCCCTTGTGGCCAGGAAGGCCAATGGCATCCTGGGGTGTATTAGAAGGGGGGTGGTTAGTAGGTCGAGAGAGGTTCTCCTGCCCCTCTACTCTGCCCTGGTGAGACCACACCTGGAATATTGTGTCCAGTTCTGGGCCCCTCAGTTCCAGAAGGACAGGGAACTGCTGGAGAAAGTCCAGCGCAAGGCAACAGAGATGATGGAGTGGAGCATCTCCCGTGTGAGGAAAGGCTGAGGGAGCTGGGGCTCTTTAGCTTGGAGAAGAGGAGACTGAAGGGTGACCTTATTAATGTTTGCAAATATATAAAGGGTGAGTGTCAGGAGGATGGAGCCAGGCTCTTCTTGGTGACAACCAATGGTGGGACAAGGGGTAATGGGTCCAAACTGGAACACAAGAGGTTCCACTTAAATATGAGAAGAAACTTCTTCTCAGTGAGGGTGACAGAGCCTGGAACAGGCTGCCCAGGGAGGTTGTGGAGTCTCCTTCTCTGCAGACATTCAAACCCACCTGGACACCTTCCTGTGTAACCTCATCTGGGTGTTCCTGCTCTGGCAGGGGGATTGGACTGGATGAGCTTTTTGAGGTCACTTCCTGACATTCTGTGATTCTGTGGAAAAATACACCAGCTTTCCATGCTCACCATCTTGAAGCATGGAAGCAACAGTTGCAAGAGCAATTCCTGACTCTTGTTTTCCATCTTCACTTGATTGGATAAAGTAGTTAACGCTAGGGGAACAAATTGCTAAAGAAAATGAATAGCCTGAGTCTTAAAAGACTCAGTTTACCTGACATTGCCATGGTTTCTGTGCAGTCAGACTGCTCCTGAAATCAGTGTTGTTTAGCAACAGCACTGATGGGAACATTGCAGCATCACCAAAAGTAATAATGTGGTAGGGTTATGGGTTATAATTGTAGTGATGGCTTGGTTTTGTGAAAAATGGCATACTTGAGAGATACCAGTGGTGGTAAAAAGAGAGTAAGAGAAGGTGATGGCCCCAGGGATAGAGCAGGTGAATAGAAGTATAGGACTTCAAACAGCCCATTTGTCATGAGCATTCATAATATACAGCTGAGAGTTTTGGCTTGAAGAAATCTGTTCATACTCTAAATGAATCCATATATTTGATTACATTATCCAAAACTGTCGTAGGCTTAATCGCAAAATACAGTTTTCATTTCATACTCTTGCAGAGCTGCCTATAGGCTGCTTCCTTATTTTTTTCCCATCGTAACTTCACAAGGAGAATTACTGAGATATTATGAACACACTGGGGTGGGTGTGAGCGCATGCAAAATGCTTCAGTTTACTCTTCTGCAATAAAGATTGGGGAAGATGTATAGCAAGAGTGAGGTGGGGGCCCTGGGAACTTCATACTGTTTTCCCATTGGAACTTCTGGGCTTAAACCTTAACAAAAAAAAAAGAGGTAGGGGTAATGGAGGGCAGTGATGTGTGACCATGAGTAGCTGGAAAGAGGCTGAAGAGTTGTCACACTGAGACCAGACGTGCCAGTCTCTGTCATATTTGAGTAATGATTTAGCGGTAATGAAGGATGACATAAAAAAATGAACTTGTGTACAACTCCATAACCGTGTATAACACTCCTTGATTCCTATATGAGGATTTCGGCGTCTTCTCGGTGGAGTCATCGTGATTCTTACAGACACCGATGTGTGAAGTGTCTGACTGCCCTTGTGTCTCTGTGTGACTGATATTTGTCAAAACAAAGCTTTCATCTCCTCCTCAGTCATTTCTTATACAGGAAATTTTGTAGGACAGCAAAGCTTGCGTTTCAGTGTGGTCTTTCTCTAGCTTATGCTTTTATTACCTATTTGTATTCCGCTTCATAATCCCAAGTACAATCAACCGCTGCAGATAGTAAATCCTTCCTGACTTAGTATGATCATAAATTTCCTGCAAGATTAAATAAAACTGTTATATGTTATATCCCATCTGAGTATTTCCACCAAAGTATTTCTGTCTTTCACTGTCAACCTTCATCTGTCTGTGATTGAAGTTGCCTAAATTGAGAGAGAAAGGAAGAAGAGAAACGATCAGGGCAGCTGGCAATTTCCAGCTGTTCTGGCATTCACACGGAATATAATCAAGTCTCCACTTAGTTTGGAGTCTGAACACAGAGCTGTAATGAAGAGCCCTCTTCGCATTCCTGAGATTTTTTTTGAATGAGATTGAGCAACTCATGTATTTGTACTTTTTCTTCTTTTGATGCAATGCACAGAAGTTGAAGAACCTCTAAAGGCAGCAGCCTTTATAAATATACTTTATTTTCTTTATAAATATACTTTCTTGTGAGACTTCAGATTTTAATTCTTATGCTTCTCATCACTGATTCTTTTTGAGGTCACGGAGTCCCTCTGCTGCTTGGGCAGCTCGTGCTGATGTAACTGAGTGTCGAGGGTTTGATTGCAGGGTGTCAATGAAACCCTGGCAGATATATTGTTAACCTTCTCTCCCCCCACCTCCCCCTTTTACCCCTCCCTCTTCCCTCCTTCCCACTCAGGACAGGCGATCGGGAGGGAAAGAAGGACAGAGAGAAGAGAATTGGAAAAATTAGAAATGTTTTACTAATGCTACTAATAAGAATAGAGAAAATAATACAAAATATACAAAACTGATCTTAAAAGTCCCAGCAACTGCAGAGCTGGCACCCGAAGTCCTGGACTGGACTCTGCAGCCAACCGGAGCTGGATTCAGTCTCTAGGCCTCAGTTTGCAGGGACGACTAGCAAGGTCCTCTCCTAATGTTGGCCGTAAGCAGAAGGGACGAAAAGAAGGGAAAAAAGGGACAAGATCCTCGTGATCTCCCACTTTTATATGAAGTATTCACGTGAATGGAATGTTATACACAGTTGGCCAGGACACTGAGAAAGTTTTATTTTCAGGAAAACCAGTTTTATACCTTATAGCAGCAAGAATGCCAGTTCCCACTCTTCAGGTTAGTGCTGTGTGACAGTGACCTCGTTTCTTGTCTTGGAACTAGTTGGGTTTATGAGTTTGAGGGATTATGGCAGGGGAAGGAAGGACAGGTTGTATCTTTTCCCCTTTTCCTTTTATTATTTTAATGGAGACTCCATTGAACATTAGATGTTATGGACTTCATTATTTGAGATGATGTCTAATTTTGAATATTCCAAATTTGAGACTTTTACTTCTTCCCTTGTAAACCTTCTAATTAATTCTGTATATTCTCTTATTTCACAATGGGAATGTCCAGTTCACAGGTCCGATCTCTTTTTGGATGAGAAGCTCCTTTTGAATTCCCAGGTGGTAGGGCCTCATCTAGTGTGCACTTGTTCTATCTGCTTAAAAATAACAGTTTTAATAATAATTTTAAGACCTCAGAGCAACTATCCTTGGCTGAATATCACCTTAGATGTGGTACAAAATTTGAACCTGTATTTTATTTAAGTTGCATTTATATATCTTACCAAGGATGACTTTCTTTTTTCTATGTCCTATGCAGGTGGAAACAGCCCAGATTCCATAAGACCATTCTATTAATGATGCATGTTTTCATAAAACAATTATCTGAGCTCTGAGTTTATATCCTTGTATTTTGTTTTGAGCTCCTATCTTAAGAAAGCCTTAATTTTAAAGAATTTGTCAAAGATGGATTCACCCTAGTAGTAGGATAAAAAGTAAAGCAACTTGCTGAATTTTCTGCTTTTTATTTTAATTATTTATTCAGAGAGAACAGACAAGTAGATTAAGGTTCTACAAGTATATGGACCCAACCCAGCATTTCTCAACCTTATATTACATATGGAAATAAAAGACAGCAGAGGGCAGTAGTATGGTACTTATGGTAAAGATGTTTGATTACTTAATTTTTGCTCTTTTCTGTGTTCTTTAACTGTTTGGTGACTGAATGATTATCAGAAATAAGCTTTGCTTTGAAGCGTATGTGGGTTCTCCGTGGCCCCACACTTCCCATGATGCAGTGCAGTCGCGTAATTTTCACAAAATCACAGAATCACAGCCTGGTTGAGGTTGGAAGGGACCTCTGGAGGTCGTCTGGTCCAAACCTCTGCTCAGGCTGGGCCACCTGCAGCCAGCTGCCCAGGACCACGTCCAGGTGGCTTTTGAATATCTCCAAGGATGGAGACTCCACAACCTCCCTGGGCAACCTGTGCCAGTGCTCAGTCACCCTCACAGTGAACAAGTGTTTCCTGAAGCTCAGGTGGCACCTCCAGTGTGTTGGTTTGTGTCTGTGGCCTCTGGTCCTGTCACCAGGCACCAATCAGATCCTGCACCTTCCCTTCAGGTACTTATGGCCATTGATAAGACCCCCCCTAAGTCTTCTTTTCTCCAGGCTGAACAATCACAGCTCTCTCAGCCTTTCCTCACAGCTGAAAAGCTCAGGTCCCTTCATCTTCTTTGCCTTCACTGGACTCTCCAGTATATCCATGTCTGTCTTGTACTGAGGAGCCAAGAACTGGCCACAGCACTCCAGGTGTGGCCTCACCACTAATGAGTAGAGGGGAAAGATCATCTCCCTCAACCTCCTGGCAATACTTGAGTGTAACGCAGCCCAGGATCCCATCCGTCATCTTTTTTGCCTCATGTTCAACTTGGTGTCTGCCAGGACCCCTGGGTCCTTTTCTGCCAAGCTGCACGGGATTGTTCCCCCCCAGCTGCAGGGCTTGGCTATTCTCCTCGTTGAACTTCATGAGGTTCCCATCACCCCATTTCTCCAGCTTGTGGAGGTCCCTCTGGGTGACAGCACAATCCTCTGATGTATCAGCGACTCCTCCCAATTTTCCATTGTACATCAAATCACACACACTTGTTACCATGATATCACTTCTGTAATGGAGCCTGTGCCTTGAAACGTTCTGTTCTTGAGTTTCATTTCTCCCTCGTATGCTGGGCAGATAAAGTCCTTAGTCCTCTCTCCTGTTGAGTCTGTATGCAGGGTCTGGTAACAACTTGGAATGGCTGAGAGCTTCTTTCTCTGCCTAAATAGAAGAATACTCGAAACAGAGTCACCTGGATACAGATTTAATATGGTTTGCAAGAAGCTCCAAATGTTATTGAGGTTTATTCTGCAGTAATTCTGATATTAGCTACTGAAAATGTTTGATTTCCTTCTACGGCATGTGTTTTCTTGGCATAACTGTGGTAGGCCGATGAAACTGCTGGTCTCTCTGTCCTTTCTGGTCATTTTTGCCAACTCATTTTTCAAACTTTTCTTTTAAAGGCACTTCCACAATTCTCTAAATCAGTCTTTATTTACTACTTAAAGTGCTTTTCATAGTGTTTGGCTGGTTTAGTCTGTGAAGTTCAGAAGATGGGGAAAACTGTAAATGCAAGCAAGTCGTCTGAAATTGGTTGTTCTTCTTCTTCAGCTGTATCTCCCACCCCAGAAAAACCCCAAACAACCCCTCACTTTGTATGATTTGAATTGGTTTTAATTCTGTTTCTATAAACTATTATTATGAAAACTTATTTCTGGCCTTTGCCCACTGGACCTTCTCCCAAAATACTCATTTAGAACAAAAGTCGTCCTCAGAATTACTTCTGCAACCAGTTCTCTTCATGATGAAGGGAGTGGAGCATCTCCCGTGTGAGGAAAGGCCGAGGGAGCTGGGGCTCTGGAGCTTGGAGGAGACTGAGGGGTGACCTCATTAATGTTTACAGATATATAAAGGGTGAGTGTCAGGAGGATGGAGCCAGGCTCTTCTTGGTGACAACCAATGTTAGGACAAGGGGTAATGGGTTCAAACTGGAACACTGGAAGTTCCATTTAAATATGAGAAGAAACTTCTTCTCAGTGAGGGTGACAGAGCCTGGAACAGGCTGCCCAGGGGGGTTGTGGAGTCTCCTACTCTGCAGACATTCAAGCCCACCTGGACACCTTCCTGTGTAACCTCATCGGGGTGTTCCTGCTCCAGCAGGGGGATTGGACTGGATGAGCTTTGGAGGTCCCTTCCAATCCCTGACATTCTGTGATTCTGTGATTTTTTTTTTACTGCTAATCTTTAAACCCCTGTGATACTGCTGATTGCCTTTCACCATTCCCATTTATAGCTTGTAAATCCAGCGAGTTGCTTGTGACGTGTCCTGAAATAATATTACTAAGAATTTCATTTTTTTGGTCTAAATGACCAAATTTGGACTAGTCTTTCCAATATTTGTAGAATAAGCGCTGCTCAGCAGAGGTGATAGAATTTTGATAGGCCTTCCTAGTAACTGAAGTCCTGGCTTGAATGTCCATTTTGTTCCCTGTGCCTCTGCTGGTTCCCTCAACAGAGGCCCCAGGTGGCATCACTGCACACTTCCAGTCCCTCAGAAGACACTTTGTCCCTTTGGTAGGATAATTAAGATAATTATATTTTTTTTTCTGTAACAAGTTGTATGTCGTTCTTTTTGTTCAGAACGTTGTAGATTGCATCACATTTATATTTTCTTTCCTTTTCTTTTACAGTTTCATAGGAGAATTTATAAAGGAATCCCACTGCAGTTCAGAGGGCAAGTTTGGTCTTTACTGCTTGATGTCCCGAAAATGAAAGAAGAAATGAAAGACTTTTATAATGTGAGTTTGTAGAATTTCCACTTAATAATAATTTTAAAAATTCAGATACTAAGATTACAGGCTTTATTAAGCTTTTGTTTTTATGCCATGTTTAAAAGCAAGAATTAGAAATTGCATCGAACTCTGCTGCTTGTTTTAGCTGGGTAAAAGACTATGTATTGAAAAGCACTTTTCCAGCTTATTTTTTGGTTCTGTGATTCATGTAATTAATTTGATCTTCTTTCCATTTCGTTTCCCATCCTCAAATTCTTGCAAACGTCTTTCTAAAAGCAAAGCAAAACACAATAAAACAACCCCCCCTCTTCCAGTAAGAAGACGGAAACCTCTGAAACTACAGCTTTATGGGAAATGTCTGTTAGGGAGCACTTCATTAGCCGAATATTAGTCCTGATATTTTGGAGGGGATGGAGGTTGGTGCCTTGATCTTCTAAAAGCCAGAACAAGCTCCTCTCTTTCTGTCGTATCATCTCCAAGCAAAGCTTAGACGTCCCTTACAACACACTCTCTGGTCACTTAATTATATTCTTAGAGGTGCATGTGATGACATTAACCCCACGAAACTCTACAGCCATAAATTGACCACTTCAGCATATCTCTTACTTAAAATATAAAGAAATTACCTGCATCTGATGCCCCCCAACCCTGTATCCTCACCCTGAACAGCAGCTAAAGAAACCTCTGAATTTTTGTGGTTATGTTCCTCTAAATTTTTCCCTACTAACTCTACTTTATCTGTGGGTGTGAATACAGCTGGCGGCCATTGGAGCTCGACTTCAGATGTTGGAGAGTAAGGTTCAAGGGCAATTGAATCCTTTAAAATTCTGTCTTTACCGCTTCGTCTTTCTCTCTGCTAAAGGATTATAGGGAAAGTTCAGCTAACAGGCAATTCAGTATTTTAGTGTTTGAATTTTCCCCTACAGGAATTTAATGTTCGCTGCCTTTTAAAGAAATAACATCCAGAGTTTCAAGGAGATGAATTCCTGGTTTGATTTTTGGTGTTTGCTAATAGCACTTTTTCAGAGCTGAGATTTTGGGTCTGAGTAGACAAGGAATCTTGTAAGGTCATGGGAGAAGATCAATACTGGCATTGATGTTATCTGAATTATGGGCTCTGTGATCTTCCCGTTAAATTATTTAGCGCTCTTTAGTCTGACAGGCTGCTCTTTCTGACTGTTATATTTTGCTTAACTTTTTAAGCAAGACTAGTGGCAGATCCAGAAGGGATAAAACAGAGTTCATGATGAATAATGTTGCGGGGAAGAATACTGAGTAGAACTACAAGCATCTAAAAAGAGGTGAATTCATTTTCAGAGATCGTTAATGCCACCTAATGCCAAAAAAAAGTGTTTGTGGTTCAGATCTAGAAGTAGTAAAGTTCCTTCCATCATTATCCTTGCTTGTTTATTTGCGGTAAGTTCATTTTACCGCTCTTCATTTATCTCATTCCCTGAAGTGACATGAACACTCCAAGTTACAAGTGTTAAAGATGCACTTTTGCTGTAGGTCAAACAGCTTCTCCGAGTTTTCCATACAGGGCAATTACCAGTTCTTAATCTCCTGCCCTTTCCTGACCTCTGGCTCTTTATGCTACCTGAAAAATGTAAATTTTCTCCTCCTTTCTGTCTTGGGGACAAATAATTCTGGATCTTAGTACTTTAAGTTGTACCGCGAGGTGCACAAAGCTGCAGTTGTGGTTATTGTTGCGCTGGTTATTGGCTGCTATCAGTTGGTTTAATGATGTACAGGGAATTCCTGTACATGCTGGAGCGGGTCCAGAGAAGAGCAACAAGACTGGGGAAGGGACTTGAGCACAAGACCTATGGGGAGAGGCTGAGGGAGCTGGGCTTGTTTAGTCTGGAGAAGAGGAGGCTTAGAGGTGAGCTCAGCACTCTCTAGAACTACCTGAAGGGAAGTTCTAGCCAGGTGGGGATTGGTCTCTTCTCCCAGGCAGTCAGCAATAGGACAAGGGGGCATGGGCTTCAACTCTGCCAGGGGAAATTTAGGCTGGAGATTAGAAAGCAATTCTTTGCAGAGAGAGTGGTCAGGCATTGGAATGGCTGCCCAGGGAGGTGCTGGACTCACCGTCCCTGGAGGTTTTTAAACTGAGACTGGACATGGCACTTAGTGCCATGATCTAGTCAATGGACTGGAGTTGGACCAAGGGTTGGACTTGATGATCTCTGAGGTCTTTTCCAACCCAGTCGATTCTGTGATTCCCAATGTGCCTGAAGCTTCTGGTTGTATTCAACAGACCAAATGGATGTTATTGATTGATCCCTTTGTTTTTCTTATTTTTGCCGTTAAATCTTTTTGTTTTCTTGCAAACAGAATTTTAGAGGTTTTGCCCTTTGATTGTCCGTGGTATTAATACTAATACCTACTTAGCTGTAATGTTTTGAAAATACCATGTTAAATCCAGTTAGAAATGTCTTGCAAAGTTGACTTTTAGGGACAGAAATGAGAATGAATGAGTGAATGTCAAGAGAAAATTATTGTAACTGTGAAAAATAAGGTGGCAACCTAACCTATGCAGGCTTCCTAAGTATTCCATTGCAAAATTGGATTTAATTATAAAACATTACAATGAAATTAGATTAGAAGAGGAAACGACCAGAGAAATGTCCATTATCTATATTTAGATAATAACTGGCAGCTATGTAGCTATTACTTCTGTTTAGAGAAAAAGGCAGGAAAAGTATGAAAACCACACCAAATCTTGTGCTAAAAGTCCAGTCTGTAGCACTTGTATCTTAGTTTTTTGCTCCTGAGTAGTGAAGTTCACTTTGTCTTCCTCCAGTGATGTGCCCACCTGAGAAACAGCAGTTGGAGACTTGAAATGCATTGAATATGGGCAGTGAATGGTGTGTCACAAAAATGTGTATTATGGGACTGGTCTTTTTGCATCTACACTGTGTGAATGTATCTGGCTCTATAGAATTCATTCATATATATATATATATATATATATATGGAGATTTTGGAAGTTACAATTGTTACCTTGTGAGCTGCTATTCTGTATTGAGTGTTTTAAATCATGAGATGGCAAATACTTCAGTATGAGTGTACTTGCAGGATGTTTTATAGTTCACAATTTTAAACTTAATTTCTGTTCTTTGCTGTTTTCCTAGAAATTGAAGTGTCAAGCACGAGGCTCTTCACCAGATATTAGGCAAATTGATCTGGATGTAAATCGAACATATAGAGATCATATCATGTTTCGGGACAGATATGGTGTTAAGTAAGTAAATGATTTGGTTTGTTTTATTTTGAACTGGCTCCTGATCTGCCTCAAACCTCTTTGAGCTGCACAAGAATATTGAATATAAGCTCCAAATGTTCAAAGCGGGATTGTCTGTGTGCAATGGTGTAATTCCTGGTACTGCTGCAAATCCAGATGGTCACTTCCAACCAACTAGTTTTCCCTCATGATGAAATGGTCGGCAGCATTCCAAAGAAAACTATTTCTCAACTGTTCTCATCTTGTTTCATATTTAATAAAAGCAGTCTCAGATATTGGAAATACAAAAGCATGGGAATTCCAAGCTAACAAATTAAGATTTTTATTACCCAATCTTTTTATATAACTGTGTATTTAAAAAAGAAACCCACAACTTTTTGCATCTCTAGTAACTTTTCTCAGAGATTTTAGTCTTCCTTTGGATCTTATATTCCTCTTCTCCTAGCCTCTAATTCAGAACCAAATAAAGCAGTATTTGAGATGTGAACATTTAGTTATTTACAAATATAGGCTTTAATGCTTTTCTGTTTCTTCAAAATGTTATTTTTGTAGCTGTCCCTGCATGAGGAATATTAGGCAGCTGTCATCTTTAAAAATGCTCAATAGTGAAATAAGTGGCGACACAAACAGCAGCGTTGTTGCCAGCTTGCAGCACCAGCACCCTGCTGAGATGAAGAGACTATTTCTTTCCCTTCTGTATTAGTTCAGTTTTTAAAACCTTTTTCTTTCCAAGGCAGATTCTATGGTAATCTGCTATTTTCAAAAAGCAATACCCAAAGAGCTGTGGACTTTAATGTGATAATAAAAACCCATTTTCTTAGATTCTTTCAAGGTATATTGTGGAGAAATTTTAAATATAGGGAATTTTTCCAGCTGCAGCATTGGAGGACAAAGCAGATATTCCCAAGCTGAGAACTATTCCATATAACCGCTGCAGTTCAGATATGTCCGTGCGGTGCTAACCATGCTTGAGCTGTGTCAGTGCCGTGTTAAAATGACTGTGTAGCTTCTGGGCCTCAGTTATTTTTTCCGCACACATTTTGGGTGTTAGAAGCTCAGACCTCATCGTTTTGGGGTTAACAGCAGCAGAACCAGCTCCAAGGCCTGGAGCTGCATGGTGAGCGCGTCCTCTGAGTCCGCAGCAAAGCCTTGGGCTGCACGAAGCAATTTCACACTTGGAACAGATCTTGGAATTACCGGACATGTATTATGCATGGCCAGTGATGCCTTGATGAAAAATTCAGAAATCATTTCACATAGCAATGAAATAAAGTCCCCTGGGTAAATCAATAGCTTGTTTGACTTTTAAGTAGACTGCGTGTCTTTGAAGGTTCATTCTTTTACAGGGCTGTAGTGGTATCATCTAGTGTAAATAGTGCTAAAATTACCATTATTTTATGTATCTTACTGTGAATGAGATTGAGCTCTTATGTTCAGTTTCATATGGTCAACGAAAGATAGAGAAGGTTCCTGTGTACATTTGGGACCTTTTAGTTTGTCCTCGTAAAATAAGACTCCAGCTTAATATCTAGTACTTGAGTTTACACTTTACTTTGGTTGCTGAAAAATGACTTAAGCTTCAGTTCTGCAAGAGGACAAACAAAAATACCATTATCTAGATGTTTTGGTAAAATTCCCCAAGTATGCATCCTCTTCCCAATAACAACTCTTCAGTTTGACAGTAGCAGTCACCAAGGGGGCCTTTAATTTGGGTGCCAAGATTAAGATGCTTTTGTGGCTGCTTTTTGTATTTCAAGTCGTCTACACCTCTGAAATTAGGAACAGCTGTTAGTGCTCTGCAAGCAGAGAAATCAGGTCTGAGGTGTTTAAGATTTGGCATTCAGAATAAATCAGTGTTTGAAATGTAGCCCATCCTATGTTTCACTTGATCTGTAAAAATCATGATCTGACACTGTTGCCTTCTCAAAGTATTAGAGGTATTTTTTGAAACCTTTCAACACGTGAAACGTCAGGGAAGCGCTAAATACAATGTTGGTTTGAAATCAAAAGCGCGTATCATTGCAAAGTGTGGTTCGTCCTGTTTGGTGCTAGACAAGTTAAACCGAGCAAACAGGTTTCCAGGTTCACTGCTTTTATATTCTTCTGGTTTTACAAAAGACAATATTACAGTATTTTCCTTTTCTGCTCTTATTTCTCCAGGCAACAGTCTTTATTCCACGTTTTAGCTGCATATTCCATATATAATACGGTAAGTTGTGTACCTTCACACTTAAATATTGTTTCTCCGAATGTCCCATAAGATAATAGCTTGCAATTCTGTATCTTCTTTCTCCCTAAAAAAAAGGTTAAAAAACCCCAAAACAAACAAAAAAACCCAAACAAACAAAACCATCAAACATTTCAGAGACCTTTGAAAGTACATAGAAATAAATTGTTTGACATGTTTTGAGCTGGAGTTAAAATAAAGCATCTTGGTTATTAGTGTCTTATTGGAGAGACTGAACTGTGCATACAGTTGGACTGGAACTAAGTGTTGTGTCTAATAAGAATAATGAATTTGTGCTGTGCTGGAGTTTTATGCTGCTGATATTTCCTCCCCTGTTATTTTATGTGCCTCCCATTCATTTGAATGCTGGGAAGGAAAACACGCTGCAGAAAGATGTAAACAGACATATTTTGTAACCTGGAGGCTTCTAACAAATGGAAAATGCTTTTAAATGTTTCATCTTCTTTACTTAAGCCCGTGGTCTTGGCTGTAGTCCTGGATGAGAATTTGTAGAGCTGGGTTTCCAGACTATATCAAGATGGTTACAAACCTATGTATTTTGTAATGGCTTTTGGCTGCATGCATAAAATAGAATAAACAGCAATGCTATCATGTCCACATCTAACTGCTTTTTATGCGCTCTCTCCTCATTCGTTGTGCCCATTTTGATCATTTTTGTACATCTTTCATTTTATATCCTTCAGCAGCTCCCTGGAATTCAATGTAAAAATATGTGAAGTTAAGAAGAAAGTGAAATTAAGCAGTTACTCTAATTGAATACCACTTTGTTTCATTTTTCAGAGTTCTGGGAAATGAAACCTTTCTATCCTGTTTCAGTTTCTGTCTCCTTGCAATTGTTGGTCCATAAAATAACTCACATTGCTGGAATTTATTGTCTTCACTTGTTACGTTGTCTCAAGCTTTTCATTGTAAGCAGCCTTGACTGAGAAATAAAACTTTGGAAAGACCTTTATATATCGCTTATAGAAGTAGAACTATAGAACTTATAGAACTGTAGGACTAATATCTTCAAGTTACATGAATAGTATCATTTAAAATTGACTGTTAAAGTGTAATGATGGGAATACCACAGCGAGGTTTTTATTTTGCAATTACTTTGTTGCATTTTTTTTCTCCGAATGTTCTTATGCTTTGGTTTTATCTATACAGCAAAGTTCTGCTAAGAACTTGAAAACTTGAAGGCAGGAGGGCTCTGCAGAGGGATCTGGATAGACTGGAAAAATGGGCTGATTCCAATGGGATGAAGTTCAACAAGGCCAAGCGCCAGGTCCTGCACTTTGACCACAACAACCTCGTGCAGCGCTCCAGGCTGGGCACAGAGTGGCTGGAGAGCAGTCAGACAGAAAGGGACCTGGGGGGAGTAATGGACAGGAAGCTCAACATGAGCCAACAGTGTGCCCAGGTGGCCAAGAAGGCCAATGGTATCCTGTCCTGTATCAAAAATAGCGTGGTCAGCAGGACAAGGGCAGTGATCCTTCCCCTGTACTCTGCATTGGTGAGGCCACACCTGGAGTATTGTGTTCAGTTCTGGGCCCCTCAGTTCAGGAAAGACATTGAAGTGCTGGAGCGGGTCCAGAGAAGAGCAACAAGACTGGGGAAGGGACTTGAACACAAGCCCTATGGGGAGAGGCTGAGGGAGCTGGAGTTGTTTAGTCTGGAGAAGAGGAGGCTTAGAGGTGAGCTCAGCACTCTCTAGAACTACCTGAAGGGCAGTTCTAGCCAGGTGGGGATTGGTCTCTTCTCCCAGGCAGTCAGCAATAGGACAAGGGGGCATGGGCTTAAACTCTGCCAGGGGAAATTTAGGCTGGAGATTAGAAAGCAATTCTTTGCAGAGAGAGTGGTCAGGCACTGGAATGGCTGCCCAGGGAGGTGCTGGACTCACCGTCCCTGGAGGTTTTGAAACTGAGATTGGACATGGCACTTAGTGCCATGATCTAGTCAATGGACTGGAGCTGGACCAAGGGTTGGACTTGATGATCTCTGAGGTCTTTTCCAACCCAGTTGATTCTGTGATTCTGTGAACCTGGAAAAAAATAATCCAACAATTGAGTCATTTTCCTTTTAAATATTCTGTCGGGGGGTTATCTGAGCAGCTTAATGATAGTGAGAGTTGGTTCCTGCCACAAAAGTCAAAATTAGTAGCAGATGAAACAGTCAAGTTCAGTTTTGGAACAACAATATTTTTATTGCATCTGCTTGCTGTGAGTTTCTAAACTTGAGCAGTTTTATAGTTATAGGCCACTCTTGTAAAGTCCTGCGTGCTCTGACTGGAAAGCAAAACAAAGCAAGACCCTGTTCCCACAAAACAAAAAGCCCAAAACAGATGAACAAAAAGACTCCACAAAACCCCCAGAGCCCCCAAACAAAACCAACCAACCAAAACAAACAAAGAAAGGAAAACCACAACCAAGTTACAACTAAAAGGCAAACAGATCAACACATTCATTTGGAGAATAAGGTTATACAGTTACGTGAAATTATTAGTACTGATACGGATTTTGTCCATCAATAGACACTTCTAATGAACAGTCAATACTTGCAGTTTACTTTTCAGTTGAAGGATTGTGTATCATCCCTTCTGTCTTATCAGTATTTTGAATGTTTGATTATTAAGTGGGTTTTGGTGCCATAATTGGGGAACTTACGCCATCAGGACAATCACTCTCTTTCCTCCCCTAGCTCAAGGAAAACTGAACAATTCATGGTTATGAGGTTTTTGTTTGTTTTAATATTTCCCCTGTCTGTTTTTTCAGGAGGTCGGATACTGTCAAGGAATGAGCCAGATCACAGCTTTACTCCTGATGTACATGAATGAAGAAGATGCCTTCTGGGCCTTGGTGAAACTTCTCTCTGGTCCAAAGCACGCTATGCATGGTATGGAGTTTCATCTCACTTCCTATATATATATCAGGTTTCAACCTTCACCTTTTAAGTTGTAAATTATTTGAAAATGGAACTGAGCTGTCTGTATAGTTAAAATAAGACATAATGGGAGCTTTATACTGGGGGACCACTGGGTGTTAGTGGAGCTCACCCATAATTTTGTAAGTAACTGTTTTTCTATGTGATATCTTTCAAATAGCTCTTAATGAAAATCAGATGTATTCGTTGCTCTAGTCTCTCAGGCAATGTAACCAATGGAAAGCTGGGTTTATAGATGTCTATATAGCAGTAAAATAGCAGTGGAAACCTAATACACAATGTGTTAAATAATATTGCAGCTATGCTGTCGTTTGGCAGGACAGGAATCCACAGTAAAAATAGACCTATAACCAGGCATTAACTTTGGGTTTCTTGGTTTTATCTCTGCCTCACACAGCAGTTCCTGCTCTCACGGTCTTGGTGCTTTTATGTTACTGGTTTTTCTCTCTTTCCATGTCAAATTAAGTATGATCTCTGTGTATTCCATGGCTATTGCTATGGAACAGCTCCAGGAATTCTGGCATCTTTTCTAGATGTTTTTGACATGGTGACTCAGAAAAGCTGTAATTCTTGAAAGCCTGAAAAAGTAAATATTATCTAGAACTTGGGGCTTTTTAGCAGTTTTCCAACAGGCTCTGGCTCCTTTTCCCTGCTTAAGACTTTCCTGTACTGTGATAGATTCCTTCCCTGCCTTTTCAATGTTCCAGCGTGTTCTTTTGCTAGTTTTCTGGTTTTCTGTTTATACTTCTGCAAAGCTCTCACCTTCTTTTAAAAGAAAGAAACAAAACAAACCAAACAACAAAAACCAAGTAGTGCTATCTGATGTGAGGATCAGTGTCATAAGTAAATTTTTCAGTTCATCAAGAGACAATGACTTGCTTGGAACTTAATGCGATGATAACTCAAACTAGAAGTAGCTTACAAAACAGCCTATAGATCTAATAATAATCAAGAGCTATGCTACTACAACCATGCAAATGCAACTGGGTAGAATATTGAGCTCCTAAAATGTCATAGAAAATGTTAGCTGTTTTGGGGGATAAGTCTAACTCATTATACGCCAAATCAGTTGATCTGATTTTGATACATGGGACCCTCACATAGGCGCAGTCACCTTTTTAAGATGCCATGGACTGTTAAACAGGAGTTAAAAACTTTTCCCAGATTTTACGTCTTTGTGTTTAGTCTACAGGATCATTTTTAAAACAGGAGAGTCCTATCCTTGGAATGCATTGCTAATCAAGAACTCCTAACAGGAATTTCTCAGGTTGCTTTTTGTGGTCATTGTTTGAACTTGCTGTGATGAACGAGAGGGTTCATCTTGTTGCTGATGGTGGATGTACACAGGAAGAGGGGTTGGAAGGGACCTTCAAAGCTCATCCAGTGCCACCCCTGCCATGAGCAGGGACATCTTCACCCAGATCAGATTGCTCAGAACCCCATCCAGCCTGGCCTGGGATGTCTCCATGGATGGGGCATCTACCACCTCTCTGGGCAACCTGGGACAGTGTTTCACCAACCTCAGTATAAAAAAATTCCTTATGTCCAGCCTGAATCTCCCCTCCTTTAGTTTAAAACCATCACCCCTTGTCCTGTCATAACATGCCCTGCTAAAAAAAATCTGTTGCCATCTTTTTTACAGGCCTTTTAAGCACTGAAAGGCCACAATAAGGTTTCCCTGGAGCTTCTCCAGGCTGAACACCCCAACTTTCTCAGCCTGTCCTCCCAGCAGAGCTGTTCCAGCCTCGGATCATTCCTGTGGCTCCTCTGGCCCCTTTTCAACAGGTCCATGTGTGTCCTGTGCTGAGGACCCCAGAGCTGGACCAGCACTGCAGGTGGGGTCTCACCAGAGCGGGGCAGAGGGGCAGAATCACCTCCCTGACCTGCTGCCCACGCTCCTTGTGATGCAGCCCAGGACACCATTGGCTTCTGGGCTGCAAGTGCACATTGCCGGCTCATGTCCGATCTCTCATCCGCCAGCACCCCCAAGTCCTTCTCGGCAGGGCTGCTCTCAATGGCATCATTCCTAGCCTGGTTGCCCCGACCCATGTGCAGGACCTTGCACTTGGCCGTGTTGAACCTCATGAGGTTCTCATGGGTCCACTTCTCCAGCTTGACCCAGCGCACTGCCTTCATCAGTGTTACTGAATATACCCCATTCAGGCCTCCCTCTCTCCCTCCTTCATTTCTTCCCATCTACTTTCCCCCCCAGTTACAGGACAAGCACCTGCCAGGTCATCAGAAAGGGGAGGAGGGAACTTTGAGCAGCCCAAGAGTTTGGATGAAGTTCATCTGTGGGCCAAACAAACCATCGTGCCCCATGTTTATGCACAAATGAAACTGTCTTGGCAACATCTGCTAAGGAATTTTGCATTTATAGATATGCTGAAAAAACCCTAATTAGAACTGAAATGTTCTCCGTTGTATAATTTATTGAATATACCCTAATCTAAGATCCTGCTTTCAGCAGGTTGTACCAGATAAACTTCATCAGTCCCTTCCAAACTAGATTTTCTACGATTCTTTCCATGTATATGTTTTAAAGGAGTTTATGCCACAGTGCAGCATTACTGTAAATATCACTGTAGATTCTGGAAGGGAAACTTTAAAACTCATCTATTTCCAAGATGCTTGAAAACAAGTCTATTAATACTTTTTTAATATCTCTTTTTTGGGGCAGGGAGGGAGTTTTTATACAGCCAGTGATTGATCATCTCTGTTTTTCTGATCTGAACGCAGCTTCAGCTTTTTGAAGGATCTTGTTTGAATGGTCTCTTTTCCTGCTGTGTACCTGTACCAGCTTCCCTTTACATTTCAGGTGTTTTGGCTGATATTATGTATTTGCTCTAAGCCTTTTTTAAACTCTGCTCTTAACTCAGTTGAAAGGGGATCTTAGTGCTTTCCTTCTCCAGCATATCATCACTAAGACTGCGCAAGGTTTTTTATATGCCCTTAGTTTCAGCTGTGTGAGCTCACAGTCTTCATACTATATAGTAATGATATTTGTCTTGGAAGAATATCCCTCCCTTTTGGTTGTTTTTTAATGGTGTTTTCTTCAGTGCAGACAGTTCTTGTAGCTGCCTGTGCTGTTTGCCCTTCTATTGTGAATTTGTTAGGTATAATCCTGATTTATGTCATCTTGTTTTAAAAGTTTTAGTTTTTTTCCCGCATGATCTTATAGCAGGTAAACTAACATAGGACTGATGAATCTACTGTCTTATACCATTAATAATCTACTCATAGTCGCTAAGGGAACGTATTGAAGTTTTCTTGCAGTCATTTAGGCAGGAGTATGCGCGCATCCATGTGTGGATATCATAATATTGCTCCGAATATCTGTTCATATACAGTGCTCATTGAATGATAATGTTCTCAGAGCTCTGAATGCCTTTTTAAAATGTCCTTTTTATAGTAAATACACTTGTTACGTGATCAACTTCTTTTCTTAGGTTTTTTTATTCCTGGGTTTCCAAAACTCTTGAGGTTTCAAGAACATCATGACAAAATACTGAAAAAATTTTTGTCCAGACTTAAGCAGCATTTGGTAAGTCTTTAAATTAACGCAATACTGATTTACAACTTGCTACTTTGTTTCACTTCATGTTAACCCATTGGGTTAAGAATACCTAAAATCTAAAAAAATACAATGTAAAGCTCCAAGAGGCAGAAGTGCTGGTGTTTTTATTACAAAGTCATGGTGCACCTTGGCTGAGTGATGGTAAAACTGAAGCCCAACAGTGATTAAATTGTGTGTCTGTCTCACTTTTGACCTCTGTGTTAAAGAAAATATGTGATCCTTCTACCTGGCCTGGTACAAACTGGTGTATAGCGAGCTGGTGTTAATACATTTTGTCAAAACTTCATTGTATGTAGAGCTTTGTGGCTCATATCTGGACAGGGGTGACTTTGAAATGAAACTGGTTTAATCTCTATTTAAAAAAGAGGAGTGAACGGTCCTTTTAAAATTTGCACATAGTAGTATTTTCATTAAACTTAATGTTGAGCGCTGTCTCTTCTAACGCTCTAAAATAGGAAATAATATGCTCTTTTTTTCTAATATTGGCTTGATTTATTCTAAAGAACAACTTATTTTTCTAATGCCTTTCCAATAGTCACCAAGAATTTTCTTCTACAATCACATTGGTTCTGCCAGAATCCCATTTTCAGGTCCTAAAAGAAAAGTGTAAGAGATGCTCAGCTGCAGCAACATCTTCTAAGAGTGGTGGCTGCTTCCAACATTACCTTCCCAGGACTATATTAATTTCTTTATGTTATGTTTATCTCCTTAGAAAAAAGAAATAAGAATAAATTTTGGGAGCAGACCGGCAGCTTGGCAATGATGAATTGCATCTCATGTGTGCCTCTTGTATTGTAAAATAGAATTTAATGTCTCTTTTTAACAACACATTGGAAGACCTGCTCATAACATGGAATTAGATCTGGTTAGGAAAAAGAACGCTCTTCTGTTGAAAGGTCAAGTGAAAATTGATCATGCAAGATGATCTTGTCATATTTAAAGAAAAAAAGACCAATTCTGTAACTAACTTGACTCTGAAATGAAAGTTGTTCATTTAGTTTTTACAGTACATGCAAGATACTGATTCTTGCTTAGAAATATAGGCTTATTCTTGAGATTGTCACGTTTCAGGAACAAAATAAAGAATAATTCCAAGAAGACTGGGTGGGTTTAGCAGTAAAAAAGGCCCTTATACTTAATAAAAATCCAAAAAGATCTATACGTGATAGAGGTGACACAACCTGAGGCTGGCACGTTACGAAACTTTATTTTGTATATTGCTTATAGACCTCTGATTACTGCATTTAATAATCAAGAACTCCTTTTTGTTTTGTCTCCCCCCCATCTTGGATCACTTGAAAAAGAAAGTTCCAGCAAAGTGCTGAAAGTTGCTTTAGTAACTGAAAAAACTAATTGAGATCAAATGATTTGATAGCTCACTTCTAAGGGAGTTTTGGCCACTTCTTTAGAGGCATCCAGAACATGTTCACTCTTCCTATGTATTTATTCTATGTTTTTATTTTCACTTTTAAAGCAGAACTTGGTTCTTTTGTGTGTGTGGATTAGTTTAGTGGCATTAAGTTTTATAGCGATCAGTTTTTAATCAGGGAAAGGAATGGGCCATTATATCTGTGTCTCAGTAGGCCAATGGCTATTCCTACAGGTTAGAAAAACCTCAAAATAAGGTATTTTTAGTTCTGTCTGCTTTTCCAAATGAAAAACTCAAGGATTATTTCAATTATATTAAGAATTATTTTTTCCTCACTTCTTACGGTGAATGTATCACTAAGATGAGCCAGTTTCAACTCGCTGAAAGCTGAAGGTAAAGCCTGTAGATAAACCAGAATGATTTGGCCCATTGCTTATTCAGCATTTGTATACTTGAATTTCTTAGAAAAGCTGAATGTTGCAAGCATGGAATATGATGTTATCCCAAGGTTAAAATTCAGAATTTCTTCTCGGCTTTTACTTTGACCTTTTGTCTGTGTAAAGAATTTCAAAGAGCCCCATGAAACTGCAAAGAAGCTTTAGCCATCTTATGGACTATCTATACTCTAGGAGAAATTAGGCCCCTTAATTAAGGAATGAAATTTTGATCAGTCTAAGTGGTGTTTTGAGGTCTTGTGTTTGGAGAATTTGATTGTTTCAGGCTGGTTTCTGGTAGATTAGGTATTCTTGACACAACATCTTTTCAACCTTTTCCATGAATTGGCAGCCTTGCTACAGAGAAACTGAAGACTAAATGGACCCAGCGCCTGAACTTTGGTTGCTCCAGAATATTGATTTATCTTCTTGAGAGAGGATTTAATCCTCTGTTACCTCTGTCCTAAGAATAAGATGAAGTTTTAAGACATGTTAATATATCTGCACCTCCAAATGTATGTTTCTTCAGGTGGTGAAGTTGACAAAGAAAAACTATGAAAGACAGAAATCGTATATGTTAGATTGAAGTAACAGTATTTCATGTAGTTAAATTCTTTAGGGTGAATATTTGGTAAGTTGGACTCAAGGTGAAAATGTTTGTTTGTGAACCGTGCAAGACATGACTTGATTTTTGTATTTTTAAACTGCATTTTCACAGGACTCGCAGGATATGACCACAAGCTTTTACACAACCAAGTGGTTTTTCCAGTGTTTCCTTGATCGTGTGAGTATGTTTTCCAGTTTCTGTTATTAATTCTGACTTGGCACACACTGTTTTCACGGCGTTGCCTGATTCTGTCATTGCAGACTCCCTTTACGTTATGCCTCAGGATCTGGGATATCTACATACTTGAAGGAGAGCGGATTCTCACTGCTATGTCTTACACAATCCTGAAATTACACAGAAGTAAGAAATCTCTCATATATTTGAATGCTAAACAGCTATTCAGCTGGTTTTGTTCTAATTTTCTGTAGCTTGATGTGTGAAAAAAATCTCTTTCCCATTTGCCTTATGCTGGTTTTGGTGGGTATTTTTCTTTCCTAATTCACAGAAAGATAAAAGTCTTTGCCTTATTAATGTGTGTGATTGCTGAAGATAAATAACTTTCTTACTGTCATAAATATTTAAACTTTGACATGAGTTGAGCTGTATTGCTGATTAAACAATGGGGAAACCTGTTGTAGTTCCATGGTTTGGAAACAGTTTGTTAGCCCCTACAGGATTTAAATTAATGAAAAGAGTACACAAAGAATCCAGAGTATGCCACAAAATACCTGAAATTCTGTCGGCAAACAACTCAGACATACAACCAGTGCATGTCTCTCTTTATACCACTCTTTGTCCAAGAATGTGATTAAAATTCAGCATTTCGATAGTCTACCCAGGTGGCCTTGTCTTCCATCACTTGCCTTCAAGTTCAGTAAAATTTGAGATTTTGAACAGAATTCTTTCAAGTATCTACACATAGTTCCCCAAAGTGATTTAGCACCTTGAGTTCCAAAGGACATCTGTTGGAGGATGGATGTTAGCTTCTAAGTCACTTGAGCATTTCTTGGGATGATATCTTGTAGCTCGAGTTTGATAGTCTTATTTTGGGACTTTGGCTTGCGTAAAGAAGTCATTTAACTCTATTTAAATTCAGAGGCCTGCATGAACTCTGCAGAATTGATATCTTAATTTGCTTCTAGTTTCCCCTCCTTGAACTCCTGGTCTCACTGGGGTGTCTTCTTTAGTTAGTTCATAAACTGCTTTGAAAAATGAAAAAGGTTACTTTTTTAATTATAGTACTTAAGAAAGCTAAACATTTAGAGGCAAGTCGTTATGCTCAGCATTTTGGTTTATCTTCTTTATTTGCAAATAAACATCTACTTGGGTTTTTTTATTGCTCTTTTTATGGGAAGACCTGAGGAAAAAAGTGCAGGTTTGCTTGCTTAGCAAGTACATAACAACTTCCTCCACAATCATCACCAAGAGTAGCTTATGGCAAAGAGAAGATTTGATGACCAACAGAGAATGTGGCACAAGGCACATTCTGATTTTTCAGTGTCTTGTCTACTTTTAAAAACACTGATGGGAGAGCTATCCAAAGTGCCATTGTGGAATTGACTTCAGTAAAGCGTTTGACACAGTCTCCCGCAGCATCCTTGCTGCGAAACTGAGGGAGTGCGGTCTGGACGATCAGGTAGTGAGGTGGACTGGGAACTGTCTGAAGGAAAGAAGCCAGAGAGTCGTGGTCAATGGGGCAGAGTCCAGTTGGAGGCCTGTATCTAGTGCAGTGCCTCAGGGGTCAGTACTGGGGCCAGTACTATTCAATATATTCATCAATGACTTGGATGAGGGAATAGAGTGACTGTCAGCAAGTTTGCTGATGACACCAAGCTGGGAGGAGTGGCTGACACGCCAGAGCCTGTGCTGCCATCCAGAGACCTGGACAGGCTGGAGAGTTGGGCGGGGAAAAATTTAATGAAATATAACAAGGGCAAGTGTAGAGTCTTGTATCTGGGCAGGAACAACCCCAGGTACCAGTATACGTTGGGGAATGACCTATTAGAGAGCAGCGTAGGGGAAAGGAACCTGGGGATCCTGGTGGACAGCAGGATGACCATGAGCCAGCACTGTGCCCTTGTGGCCAGGAAGGCCAATGGTACCTGGGGTAGATTAGAAGGGGGGTGGTCAGTAGGTCAAGAGAGATTCTCCTTCCCCTCTACTCTGCCCTGGGGAGACCACGTCTGGAATATTGTGTCCAGTTCTGGGTCCCTCAGTTCCAGAAGGACAGGGAACTGCTGGAGAGAGTCCAGTGCAGGGCAACGAAGATGCTGAAGGGAGTGGAGCATCTCCCGTGTGAGGAAAGGCTGAGGGAGCTGGGGCTCTTGAGCTTGGAGAAGAGGAGACTGAGGGGTGACCTCATTAATATTTATAAATATATAAAGGGTGAGTGTCAGGAGGATGGAGCCAGGCTCTTCTTGGTGACAACCAATGGTAAGACAAGGGGTAATGGGTTCAAACTGGAAGACAAGAGGTTCCACTTAAATATGAGAAGAAACTTGTTCTCAGTGAGGGTGACAGACACTGGAACAGGCTGCCCAGGGGGGTTGTGGAGTCTCCTTCTCTGCAGACATTCAAACCCATCTGGACACCTTCCTGTGTAACCTCATCTGGGTGTTCCTGCTCCGGCAGGGGCATTGGACTGGATGAGCTTTGGAGGTCCCTTCCAATCCCTGACATTCTGTGATTCTGTGAATACCTGCCAAGAGCATTTTTATTCTAATGCAAAAATATTTTTGATGTGTTTTGCATAGCAGTTGTACATACTGGAACTTTTGCAGAGGTACGTGTGCTTGAAGAAGTGACATAGGTTTGCAGTGACAGCCTTGCAAACCAAGTATAGGTTCGTGTAGGAAACGTGGCCTCACTGCTGTGTAAAAAGGGAAAGAAAAATAATGTGATAACTGTAAAATGACTTTCAAAATATGACCCGAATTAATTGAAGCAATAAAAAGTACCTGAATTTTCAGAGAGCCTGAAGCAATGGTTCTGAAGTGTGAACCGCTGTCATCATTTCACTGGAAGTTAATTCAGTTGTGAATGGGGGTACCGTAAATGTCAATTTTAAAAATGTTTTACTGCGTTTCAAAGCTGTTAATCAGGGAGAATGATGTATGTTATATGGATCTACAGGAGGGTTTTGTAAGGTGAGGATGCAGGCTGAAAAATAAAGGCCTGAAGCTGTTGAATGTAAGAAGGCTGAAGGAGGGTGACTTATATTTAGCCTTTTGAAGATCCCTGTTCTTGGAAAACATTGTCCTAAGTAGAAAATGATAATTAGAAAGCATTTCCATGCTGATTTGCAAGTGAATTTTTAATGCATTTTATAGGTTTCTAGTGTAAAGTTCTGTTATCTACTTAAGTGCTTTTCATTCTACTTTGGTAACAAAGCATCTAATACGTTTTCCTTCTTTAAATATTCCTAATCAAGGTATCTGTTTTATGTATGATATTTTTCTTCTGTAGAGCATCTGATGAAATTACAAATGGAAGAGCTTGTAGAATTCCTGCAAGACTCTTTAGCCAAGGATTTCTTCTATGAAGATGACTTTGTAATAGACCAGCTCCAAAATTCTATATCAGAATTGAAACGAGCAAAGCTGGATTTGCCAGTAGCTGGTAAGAAACTTGTACACATGCAGATTTAGGTATTTGAAGCTATTTGAACATTGTCCATTTTTGAAGTGTTAATTCATGCTGTTAAAAATTATGCAAATGTTTGTCTTCATCACTGCATAGTTTGTTTGTTTTCCACAACTATGTTACAGCTTCAAATCAACGCCATTTCATGAGTTTGCTCTCTTTTGTGTGTGTTTTGCTTATTGGTTGCAAGCTAATAGCAAAAGCACTTGAAAACATCCAGTGGATGTTCTCATAATTTTATTAATTTAGATTTATAGAGTCTTTAAGATTGTGGATTAAGGTTTCAAATTATTTGAACCAACAGCGATGTCTGAGAATCCAGGCTGTATTGTAGCTTGCTTAGCTGTAAAACTTCAGGTCAAATAGTTGCTTTTATTAGTCAAATCCAGTTTTTTAATTGTTTGCAGGTGATGGACCTTCTGGATATTTAACTGAGTTATGTTCTTCATTTCTTCTCAGCTGTTGTGTTTGTGTTTTTTGGTTGCAGACTGGAGATGGTTGTTTCATGGGGCGCTACTTACGAAACATGTATAGGATTCTTCTTTCTGTATTAAGATTCTATTATCTCCACAATCTTTAATTAGATTTTTTCTTGCAATTATCCAGAGTCCTTTTTATTTCTCTTTATTAGTTGTAAAATAGTATATGAGAAAGAATACATGTTTTTTTTAAAAAAAAGGCAGAAATTACCATAAAATAACTTTGTTAGCTTTCAGAAGTTAAGAAGTGTCAGAATAAAGTTTGCCTATGTAGCATTGGTGTGATAATTTGTTTCTGAAGCTCTTGCATTAATGAACTTCATCTTTCTGTTTCTGTAGACGTTATTTGTTACATGCAGTATTGGGCTGTTTCAGGATTACTCATCACAAATAAATAACTGTTTCATCAGGTTCTTCAGCACATCAATCACTCTGGAGTTACATACATCGAATTGCAGAATCATTTCAGTTGGAAGAGACCCTCAGGTTCATCGAGTCCAACTATAACCTAACTCTAGCACTAAACCATATCCCTAAGAACCTCATCTAAATGCCTTTTAAACACTTTCTGTACATTTGGTTCTCATCATCTTGGCCTCTTGTCAGAGTTTCCCATGTCTCTTTCTCCCCGTTCCTGTGTTTTACCCTCTTTCTGACTCTATCACATCTCTCCTGTACATGTTCTCCCACCCACAATGGATCTAAGCCTACTTCATGCTGTTGTCTTTTCATCTGCTCAGTCCTTGCCTACAGACTATGTTCTGTGAGTCTGTGGTTCTTCATGTTCCTCTTCTCACTGCTTCTTCCCCTTCCGAATCACAGCCTTCCCATCCTACCTTCTCTCCAGCCTTTTCCCACAAGCAGAGTTTTGATCTTGACTTACTCTTTAGAGCAACTTGCTCTTTCCCACACTCCTCTTCAGCTGTCAGCTTTATCAGACAACTTGTTGTAACCAATGCTTGGTCACGGTGACGAGATGTGAGCAAATACCTCAATGAGCAATTTTGTCTTTTGGCATCAATTCCACTTAGTTGTGTTCACGGAAAATAGATCATGGGTGTGCTTTTTGTTACATTTTAAATAGAGAGTTCTGTGTGGTTATGTTGGACTGGTAAGGAGCTTCCCCTTCGAAAACTTTCATTGTTTGGAGATGGGTAGATTTTTCACAAATGTGGTGAAGTAGAGGGTACTGAACGTATCTCCTTGCTGAGACAGTTTGGCAATGGGATGCAAGTTGTTTGGTTCATACTTTGTACATTTACATGTAACTTCTGATAAGACTCCAGGATGGTAATTGTTTTTCTTTCTTTTGGATAGCTAAAACGACACCAATGATAATAAAATGCCTTTTGTTTGTTTTTTAAAATCAGTAAAGGAGGTTTAAGTTTAAATAGGAAAAGCAAAGCCAAAGTGAAGCACTGGATCAGGAACTGAACTTTTTTCTTTGTGATTTCTAAGTAGCCTGGGAAAACCTCTCTGTGGGGCAGGTTTTTGCCAGGGGTAGATGAGAACGTTACTTAAACTTTCAAAAAATACGTATAAAATGTCATCATCTTAATCCTTGGAAATCTGGCTGATTCGTTACTATGTGTGAGGCTGCCTCGTTTGTTCTTCATATGAATTTCATAAGCCTTTGAATTTTTTTTTTTTTCCTTTTCCCGCTCAGATGTTCATTTTGGTTTTACTAATCACTGTCTTCAGGCAATAATGTTTTTCTGTAGATTCTCAGCATTCTCTAGATGTTCAGCTTACTCACAGAATCGACTGGGTTGGAAAAGACCTCAGAGATCATCGAGTCCAACCCTTGGTCCAACTCCAGTCCATTGACTAGATCATGGCACTAAGTGCCATGTCCAATCTCAGTTTCAAAACCTCCAGGGACGGTGAGTCCAGCACCTCCCTGGGCAGCCATTCCAAAGCCATTACACTCCCTAGGGAAGGAATTTCTTTCTAATCTCCAGCCTAAATTTCCCCTGGCAGAGTTGAAGCCCATGCCCCCTTGTCCTATTGCTGACTGCCTGGGAGAAGAGACCAATCCCCACCTGGCTATAACTTCCCTTCAGGTAGTTCTAGAGAGTGCTGAGCTCACCTCTAAGCCTCCTCTTCTCCAGACTAAACAAGCCCAGCTCCCTCAGCCTCTCCCCATAGGTCTTGTGTTCAAGTCCCTTCCCCAGTCTTGTTGCTCTTCTCTGGACTCGCTCCAGCACTTCAATGTCTTTCCTGAACTGAGGGGCCCAGAACTGAACACAATACTCCAGGTGTGGCCTCCCCAATGCAGAGTACAGGGGAAGGATCACTGCCCTTGTCCTGCTGACCACGCTCTTTTTGATACAGGACAGGACACCATTGGCCTTCTTGGCCACCTGGGCACACTGGTGGCTCATGTTGAGCTTCCTGTCAATTAGTCCCCCCAGGTCCTTTTCTGCCTGACTGTCTATCAGACTGACTATCAGACTGTCACATACCTGTCTCTCCTATCTTTACTACCTCCAATCTCTTTTTACTATTTTCCTTTCAATGTCATATAAAAATTATGAAACTATTATATATCATGCAGTAATACACGCAAAACCCACCAGGCTGTTTGTTTGAATATCCACTGTAGCCCGAGAAAATGATGTTTATCTTAGTTTTCTGAAATCAGATAACTACATCCTTTCTTGTACTTGTTTTTGTTTGTTTGTTTTTAATTTTCGCATTGTGCAACAATTACACCTTTAAGAACTAAGGTAAAAACACACATTAGGAAAAATAAGAGAGTCTCCATCTTACAGTTGCATCAGTATCAGTCATCCAGGAATAGCTGTGAGCTAATTAAGCTCAGTGGAATTTTCCATCTGCCATCCTTTGTCAGACTGTATGGATTTTCCTGCCCTAGCAGGGGAAGCTGCGGTAGGATATTGAAAGAGGTAATAGCTTTTGCGTTATTTTAAAGTGGATGTCCGCGTCTGTCTGATGGAGCTTTCTCTGAGTTGCTTCCTCCGTGTCTTCTCCCACTGAATTAAGAAGCTCCTTGTTCCCTTCAGAGCGGCGAGGAATGAAGGACTTTGTTTAGCGCTTTCTCCCTGATAAAACCCTTCAAATGCTCAGCCAGAACGTGGATGTTAAGGGGATCGTGCGAATTTGGGATGTCAGTGAAATGTTTTTGACAACACTAGGGCTATTTTGCATAAAGCAGACCGCAGATTTTCATTGCTCTTTGTGGCAATTTCTTGTCTTAAGCGGTGGCCAGTGTAGGATGGCCTGTACTTGGCAACTACAACCTTTTGAGGATGGCTTGCAACTTCAGTGATGTTCTCAAACTCAAGGTGGGCATCCCTGTTCCATTGACACTACGGGGACAGTAAATCATGTGGATAAACATGTTTTTTACTGCCAAACCCTCAGAGAGGCAGATTGTGACAGTTACACAGTGGAAACTGCAATTTAAAGTACTTCTCTGACACATCCTCAGGCAAATTTAGTAGAAAAGACGATTGATGTTTTCTAGATTGCCTTGGAACTTCATGAAGGATGGTCACACCACGGCAGGTTCTTCAACAACACACCTAAACCTCATATGAATCCTGTTTACACCTTCTCAAGGAGCCAGATCTGACACAGAGCGGACAATCTCTTCCTTGATTCAAGGATAATGAAAGGAATTCTCTTGGTATACACCAAAATTTCTTGGTGCAGATTCTTTTCTCGGCTGTTATTTAAAGCAATAGCAAAATTCCTGAAATGCTCACAAGATGTGGATGGGATTTCCCGCTTTACTCTAAGTTACTCCTGTAGGACTACCTAAATAATGTAGTGCTTAGTAAATGATATTTATATATTAATCCATCTTTTTATAGTGCCTGACTATAATAAAAAAGTGCTTACCATTGGAAGTTTAATATTCTGCTTAAAATACATGACTGAAAATAGTTTATTAAGCTTGAGCTTCATAAACAAGTCAGTCAGGCTCAGCTGAAGGTGCTCAGGTCTGTTCTTCAGACAGTTCCTCACCCATTTTTTGATATGAGATCATCTGAAAAAGGAGGACATAGAGATCCTGGGACTGAGTTAATTGTTTATTTTTAATGACTGAAAGTTTAATAGCCCTTACAGCAGCCTTTTCCAGAGAGAAAGGTCTCACACTTCAATTTTAAAGCAATATTGCCTCACTTGGAATCTGCCAATGTCCTAGTGTTCAACTTCACCATCTCTGCATATGGTAATACCAGCTTTAAACTCTGATTCAGTTGTTCTAGTTCTCACAGTCTTTTGAGTCTTGAGTTTCCCACAAACTTTTAAATATTTACCTGCTGTTTATCATTAAAGGTATATTTTATTAAACTTACAATTAATATCTTTTTTGTCTATTTTAAGTACTCATCTGTGACCATGCAGCAATACATACAAAGTCAATTAGCTATTAAAGGGTGTCTCTTTTCTGCTGTTAATATGCTTTTGACAGCCAAAACAATAGAAATACGTAAGTCAGCTTGACTTTAGTGTTTCTGATGGTGTCTCTTTTGGTTGTGTTTTGTTTCAGAGGAATTATGGATTCTTCACTTGTGCTTGAAGAATATACAAGTAGCTATTTCATACAATGCACTTCATGTTTTAATTAACTAAACTAATTGATACGTCTTGTTTTTTGTGTGATACAACTGCTTTGCAATATTATGAAGGAAATTAATATATGGAATTATACTAATATAATTAGTATATTCTTTTCAGCAGTTTTAGACATTGGCTTTGCATTATTTAAAAATCTTTACTGTTTGAAACCTGCATGCTTTTTAAAAATACCATCTAGATGGTTACATTGGTCATTGTTCATATTTCTATTTTGAACTGTATTCCAGAAAGTATTTTGTGGAAGAAATGTGGAATTAGGGACATAAAACGAAGTGTTTAATTTTAGAAATGATTTTTGCACAGGCAGCTGATAGACACACAACTGGCCACCTCCGTCCTCTGGTTGATGACCCAATTTCTTAACATTTCTATTGTTTATCTAAATGCAGATGTTTATAAAGTAAGTTTGCTTAGTGTCAGCACTACAAAAGCAGCAGAAAGGCAAAAAATGTATTTTGTTCTACCACCAATTTGTCAGGCAAGATTTCATTTACCGAGCCCTTTGCCGCTGATGGTGTGAAAAGGACGGCGAGCGGAGGTTGATTTTCAGGCTTGAGCTTCTAGTGCAGGCACTTAAATTTCCTTAAAATTCTCTGGGACTTGTAAACTGCAGAAGCAAGATGGACGTCACTGATGGAAAATAAACACAAAACATCGAGATGTCATTTTTAAGAGTTGTTTTTATGACCATTACCATCCTTGAAAACTGTGTTAGAGTAGTCAAAGTGCATGTATTCGGGTGCTGAAATTAAGGACTAGACTGTTATTCACTGGAGAGAGCACTTAAAAGCACTTTACTCCAATTATATGTCTGCTGTTCAACGCATGAGGCTGTTAGTGCCTCCTGAAGCAATTATCTGTAAAAGTCTTGCAGTTGAGATCAACTTCCACTGGGTGGTGACCAAGACTTGTTAGAGCAGAAGAAGTCAGGAGGCTGAAACTTTCTTTAATATGACTTGAATTCCTTATCTTTTTGGGAACACTCAGCTCTGCTCATATTTGCTTTGCTGCTTTTCATGTCAGGTAATATGTTTACCAGCAGCAAACAAGCACCTGATTGTTCTTGTTTTGCTTAAATTGTCTCTCTCTACTTCCATTTCTTTCCTTCCTCACCCATTTTTCACCCTATTTTTTGTGTTGTTTGCCTATTTTATGCTATACTGCATACAAGCCAACTAAATCACTGCCTGTCTTTTAAAGGAAAAATAAAACATCCTATAGTCCCTGCTCCATAACTAAACCGGGAACTAAACTTTGTCTAGGAAGCTGTTCTATTGAAGGAAGAATAGGGGATAAGGATGAGAGTCACCCTGTTCTGCATCTTGTTCAAATTCTGGCAACCTGGGAAAAAACCCACATGCCCTGTTTGCTTCAGAAGACAAAGGCACATTCAGTGACTGCAGTGCTTGCTGCCAAAACAATCTTAGATCAACTGGACAGCTTTGCCTTAACTACTAGTTTTAAAATGCTTTCAAACATTGTGTGTAAACATCATAGGTTGTATAGAAAAGCACTTATTCCAGGAATCATTCTTGTAGAATTCAAACATCTCTCTGTTCCTCAGTCAGACAGGTATGTCCAGAAAGTGGATTAACTCAGACTTTGGATCAACAGCACAGACAGATGTTCGATTGAATATCCCAAATAAACTTTTTCGCATGCTCAGTTCTGAGGAGTTTGAACAGTCGCTTCAGTTGAAGAAGGAAAGATGGTGGTTGAGAGCTGCATGGGAGGTTTTAGACAGTTTTGGAGTGAAAAATTGGTAGATAAAAGACACGTGGCTTGGAGGAAGGATCAGTTCTTTTGCATGCTTCTCTGGTGAGCTGTTTGTGTTCCTCTTAACAGTAGAGATATTTGTGCTGACTTGGTTTCTTTGGTTTGCTTTTGCATTGCATTCTCCTCAGCTTTTTGCTTCTATTACCCTCTTTCTTCCTTGCCAGCATGCAGCAGCATGGTTTTCTTGCTATTCTTGCTGCTAGTGGACTACTTAGAGCATTCACAGACATAGTTTGCATGGTATTTTGTGCACTTGAAGAATTTCTCATATTAAGATACATGGTTATCCTCTACTTATTTAATTTTGTGGACTTTTTTTGAAATTCAGCAGTTTTTATTTGTTTTTTACGGTACTTGGTAGTTCCACTGGAAGCGCCAGCGCTGTGTGTATGTAGGTATGATCTATGTGCTTAAACTAGAATTAAATATCTATTTTGCAGTTCAAAACAGATTGGTTTTCCTTTAGAAGGTGGCTGGTTCGCAGGATGTCTTTGTGCTGCAGCATCGTAGATCCTTATACAGCTTCTCCCAATGCTTTTTATGGCAGGAGGTGATGAGAGCTCCAGCGCTTTTGAACCAGAACAAGGCCTGTGCCTCGTGGCTTTGATCACTGAATCGAGTCCCTCCAGCAACATGGCCTTTCTTAAAGTTTCACGTGCAAATGTGTTGATGAAGCAAGTTGTGTCATTTGTTTCTTTCTGAGGTCGAGTTAAACCAAGTTCTGTGGAAGCCCCGTGGCTAAGATTTAAAGCCATATTTCTCCTTTTCCCGGCTGACCCTCCACACATAAACATTATTCCATATTTTCCCTGAAAGCACTAACCTCTGCTATTACCAGCCTATAAACGTGGCATCTCACAGTTAAAATGCAGAGGTTTTCTTCTAAATCAACTGTTTCCTTAGACCACTTTGCTTGTTATTTAGTACGTGAGTTAATGTTGGGTCTTAATAGTTTCACAGCAGACCTAATAAAGCTTCTCTGATAGTCATTTTGCAGCTGTAATTCATTTTATAGAATACATCATCTAGATAGTGCAGCCCATGTGTACCAGGTTGTAGTGTGTTCTTTTACCCTGAAATGTGAAGGAAAGGTGACAGAAAATAATCTTCAAAGCAGCCTAGACGGAATTCAAACCAATGTCTGCAGGATTCTCACTTGGGCTTTAGTAGAGCTTAATGGTAATTAAGAGACCTTACGTGTGTGAAATTAAAAAAGCAGAAAACTCACACAAACCCCACCTTTATTGTACAACCAAGTGTGTTTCAAAGGATCACGTATTGCTCTGTGTGCATTTCTTGAAGAGTCAGAGCTGGAAGAAAGGGCATCGGTTCATGCTTTTAACGTCTTTGTACAAGGGAAAGCAGCATTGCAGCTACTAGAGGAACTTCAGGGGTTTTTTATACAGCTTGAACAGCTGAATTTCAAGCATGGAAAAATACAATTATTTAAAACATTCATTGCATACAAGGACAGAAAGAACATAATTTAGAGAAGTCAAGGAGCCATTTTGTTGTGCTATCCCATAACTGCTGTCGATCACCTAGAGGTTATAAATGGGTTAGCAGTGTATAAAGCCTATTCTGTAGGTACTTTGAGTGGTGTTTCTTAATTCAGACTTCATGCTATTTAAATATGGAAAAATTAGTGAGCAGTGTGATATATAGTTCCAGTGTCAGGAATATTTATGATGAGCAAAATTCACTTTTGTTTAGAAGACAAGACCTTCAGCTTTGCCTGACAGTGTGTTTGAAGGTGCAGTTGGAATTAAATGGTACAAATGCCTTTTGCCAAAGGGAAGCAAGTTCAGAAAGTGAACTGCTGTTCATAAAGAATAAAGAACGCTTGTGAAGAGGCTGGTGCAGCAGACAATGTATTGCAGATCTGTCAAATCATCCATTTACAGCATTCATGCAACTCGCTTCCCTGCCCCTCATCTCTGAATCCGCGCTCCAGATTTTTGCCTGATTTGTGAATAGTGGGGAAAGAGAATAAACCATGAGACTTGTAATTCCAAGAGCTGCTCGTTGGAGCCTAATCCTGAGGTGTTACCCCACTGTGTAACCCGCATGCAACCGTTCATGTAGGTGTTCTCATCATGTAGGATGTGCCAGGTGGATCGGCCTGTAAGATAGTTTAACATGTGGAATCTCTACTTGGGTGTAAGTAATGGGGGAGAGGGCTCAGCATGAGTAATTCCTCTGCCAAGGTGTAGCAAGGTGGACAACAAGTACTTTCAGTGTAAGAGCATAGGTTTCTTTATCTAGAGAATGATTAACAATAGTGAATAATTATTATTACTTCCTAAATAATAATTGTTAATTTCTGATAATAATTGAGCAGAGGACAATTAGGGGAAAATGAGAGTGGAGGGTTTTTCCACAGAAAGCCTGGGTAGGCTGTATTTATTTTATGTAAGCTGAAGTTTCTGACGTTGTGTATTTGTAAAGGGTAGGTTTCTGTATGGCCTTTAGCCTCATATGACGACTTCAAAAATCAAGGAAAGGCTAGTTTAATTGTTTGGCGAACCCAGACTGTTCTTGTTAAGTACTTTTTATTGGGTTATTTTCTCCTGACACACGTGTGTTCTTCTCCGCTGTCCTCCTGCTCTGGCCTCGCTGGCACAAACTGTAAGATTTCATTTAGTTTATATAGCAATTGATCCGCGCTGGTAGTTTGTTGTGCTGTTATAATAAATAATGCTGACCTTGGCTGCTGGCTCTCCTCTCTGTATCTCCGTCATGAACCCGTCATCAAAGACCGAACTCGTACTATTGACTGTAAAAATGACTATAGGTCGCTTCTAACCACAGCACTCGTGTCAGGGGTAGAGTAGTCCGTATGTATTCGTTCCTGTGAGCACATATAGACACATAAAAGGAATTTTAATTACAAATAGCTAAAAAGAGTGAGGTGCTAACTCTCTGATCTTTGATGACGGAGAAAGATTCTACATTTCTTGTCTTAGGAAGCAGCACGATAAAGCAAAATTATTTTACTGACAGCCATTTTATATAATTTAAATTGCATAACTTTTAAGCGAGGGTAACCGTATCTTTTTTTCTTCTTACAACAGACCTTTTGCTTAATAAATAGATACAGAGTGAGTAGGATTTGTTTGGTTATGCTGACTTTAAAAGTTTGGGTTTTTATTTTGAGAAATACTGAGCATCAAATAAATTAAATCTAGATTAATATATTTAATGAGAAGTACGTGACCTTTTCTACTTGTAATGGGCAAATAATGTATTACGCAATTAAGTTATATGCAAGTGGATATGATAAAAGGCTTTGGCTGAGAGTATGAAGAGTATTGACTGCTAAGGAGAAAAGACTGCAGTGGAAAATCTGATGTAAATTGTTCTATGAGCAGCATGAAGCAATGAAACGCTTCTTTATTCTTTCTGTAGTGACAATGTGGACTGTTCAGGGTCCCACATAACTGATATTTACCACTGGTTGTTGCAATGTGCTGAGCTCCTGTCTGGGAGGACTTTCCATTCTTATCCTATTTCAGTAAATGGTGTCCTTGTGTTTGGCAAAATTTGTCCATTGAGCTCTCAAATGAAATCATGACGTAGAATCAGTATTAGCTACTTCAGTTGTTCTATAACTGATAGAACACTGGACTGAAAAAAATATGTTTCTGCATAGAGTGTTTTATTATACTGTAGCTTTTTAATACTGTGGATGAAATTTCTAGGTGGGGGTTGAGGGGGAACAAGGACTTAACTGTGCAGAAGGGAGAGAACATACAAAGATGTCTGGTAGGAAGCTTGGGCGAGGCATTGATAGTATGGCTTACAAAAGGTGAACATTGAAAGAGAATAGATCAGGAGAGGGGTATTGGAAAGGATTTTTAAAGTGGAGAGAGTGGTTTACTTAATGGGACAAGGACAGTGTGAGGGGGGTCACACACAGAGTAAGTATTGGATCCAAAGCAGCATCTAGGAAAATTGCTTTTTGCAGCAGCGTCATGAATGAGCAAAAGCTTGGCAAAATTGCATCAGCTGTAGAAAGGAAGACTAGAACAACTGGTTGAGATGAGAGCTTACACCAAATCTTTGTTCAGTGTCACTATACAAAACAACCTTTGAGGTGTTTAAGCAGAATGGGAGAGGTCCAGGTAATAGAGTTCGTAGCTGGTTTTGCTTGCGTGACCAACAGATCAAAGATGACTCCTGTACAAAGGTGAATTGATGTTATTCCTCTTCTTGTTTTAGGTAAAGAAGATGAATTTCCAAAGAAGCCACTGGGGCAGATTCCATCAGGACCTCAGCCTGCTGTGCTTAACTCTACTCCAATGCTTAATGGACAAAACAGCACTGGGACACAAGCAACAAGTAAGACAGAGAGGAGACCATCCCAAGGAGAAGAGCTAGAAAGTTCACCGAATAACCTAAAAAGAATTAATTCAGTGGAAAAGAAACCTTCCTTGAAACAGCAAAAGCCTCGACCAACAGAGACACAAAGTAGTATGCCTGCAAGTGAGGCAGATACCAGAAGAAAGCCTCCGCCAACAGAGCAGGACAACTCGAGACAGTATAATAATGCAACTGCTAATCAAAATTCTAATGCTACTTCGAATACAAGAAGGGAATTTGTACCTAAGTGGAATAAACCGTCTGATATCAAAATAATTGAAAAGACAATGAAACTTAGTGCAGATGTGAAAGGAAGGCCAATAAACCATTCGGTTTTGGGCCCACCACCAAGTCCTGGAGAAACGCAGCCTTTGAATGTAAAGCAGAAGATGAGGGTTTTGGATGCTGATGAAGGTAAGCGAGGGTCTAATGCATCTCAATATGACAATGTTCCAGAAGGTGACACTGAGAATGAGAATCTTGTTGAAGAGATGCTTGAGAGAGCTCATCCCCAGAGCCCTAGGCACGTGACATATTCTAATAGTCCAAGAAAGCAAAATGAAAAGATACCACCTCCGTTAAAAATACCCAATAATTACACCTTTGCTTCACAACCCAGACCTCCAAAATATCCATCGCAATCTGATGGACCACCTCATGGACTGAATGTAAAACAGCCGCTGCCATGTTATAGTAATCCACCTACTTACCATGGAAATTCTCCAAAGCATGTTCCCAATATAGGCAATACAAGTTCTGTACCTCTCCATTATCATGGGAACCGAACCAGCCCTTCTGGTAGGCCATATGGTCCTTTTGTGTCTGTAGATTATTCTCCGGATAAACCACAAATGAATTCCTATCCTGCCAGTCGCCAAAATCCTCTTTCCTCAACCCCTGGTCAGATAGAAGTAGCTCCTGTTGATGCTTATACCAGCAACTCAAGATCCCCCACAGGTGTCAAATTCATAATCCCTCCAGTGGATTATTTACCAGAAGATCGAAAGTGGCCAGATGCAACCTGTATTTACAGACACGAACCCTACAGGCAGCCCTGGAGCCAAGATGTTAACAAGGGCCACTTGGATAATTTCCAGAAATATCAGCATTTTCAGCCAACACCTTTTCAAGACTATGGTCTTCCTGCTGTTTCTGTGGATGCTCCGGTAAGATACAGGACTTCACCAACCTTTGAAGAGCACAGTTCGCCACAATACCAATATCCAAACCCAGCAGCTCAAGCCCAACATTATCGAAATCGAAATGACGGGTTGTCCATGCATGAGTCTGTGCTCCTCTGAGAAGCTGCCTGTGCTTAGCAAAATGGCAAGAACCAAACGCAAGTTAACGTGATTGTGGTAGCAGTAATCCACCTCAGTTCTGTGAAATGCAGACAGTTCGTGTGACTCTCAAAAATAACACTATTTCAAAGGCGTTTCAGACTTTAATTGAAGGCTTGTTGAGTTCTTAGACTTGCACCGGAGCTGTTGAAGGTGACCTGATGCACACAGACATAGCAATAAGATCATACACACGATGTGGTTAAGACTGTCGTTGTTCCTAACATTTAAATAACTGGTGTTACGATCTTTCTGCCTAAAATCTGTAATACATTGACAAGTTTTATGTTGACTGACATTGTTAATGCACTGTATAGATGTGTGTGTGTGCACGGGTGAGTGCACACTTAGAATACACAAACACATAGGGAAAAGAGCTAAAGAGTTTAAATGTAAATGCATTTAACTTTGGGCAAAGCTTGTGAAGTACTTTTATTTCATATTAATTTTTCTGTGTAATTTATTTGAGAAGCCATTCATTTTGAATGGGAATTTCTGTCGTTTTTATACAGCTGCCTCAGCATCCCAGTGTCTGTTCTGGGCAGGAGAGATGCTTTGGGATTATTAATTTAATCTTATGTGAGAGTTAATTTCTTCTCCTTTGACTACTGTTTGTCGTTTTCCTCCGCAAGAAGGAGCAGGCAGGCAAAAGCAGAAAGCCAAAAAAAGTCTCTGATCTGGCTAAGAAATGGTGCTTAGAATTTGTGACAGTCTTTAGTTTTTCAGGTGCATCGAGAGTGGGGAATTTTTACCTTCTCACCTAAATCTACCTTCAGATTGTTGTTCTATATGGTGAGAGTAATGCCAGATGCAGAAATGGTGCTGCACCCATCGCTTTTTGCTGTGCTGTCAAACTAAAAAAAAAAGGGTATCGGAGAACAAGCAGCTCCGTGACACTTGTAAAATACAGGCAAGAGTCTGAGAGTTGGTCGAAGCTTGAGATTCTCTGGGCTGTCTGAGGATGCAGTGCCCCTTCCTTTCAATTTCGGCACGTTTTGCCCCTTTTTTACCCCAAAGAGCCGGTGGGTTCATGCCCATTACTGCGCAGGCGCTGCTGCGGAGAGACCGTGCCGTGTTTTACCCTAGAATGATCCTGTTAATAGGAAGCTTAGACTCCTGGTAATGTAATTTTTTTTTTGTTTTAATTAGTGTTTGCAGCCTTTTCTACTTCATGTTTTCCTTTCCTTGACTGTGAATCGCGGGTAAAAAATCTTTTAAAAGGCAGGTGAAGTGGCACATGTAGGATGCACCGAGCTCTTGTTGGAAGCAATGGGAGCGGAGACAGACGAGGGTCTCACCTGAAGAGGCCCTTGGAGTGCTTAGCAGAGATTTTTCTAATACTTAAGTACCAAACATAGGTATCAAGACCATTTTTGTATGGTTTGGAAGGTTGTCCTGTTACCTTTTTGTTTTGTAAGGCTTCTTAACTGAAAACATAGAAATCGATAATTTTATTTCCTTTAAAGAATGAGCTTTAGTGCCTATTACTGCTGCAGGTTGGCTCTGTAAGTTTTAAGGTACAGAATTAAAACAATTTTTACAAATGGAAGTAACATTTACTTAGTATATTTCAAAACCTTTTTTTTTTTGGTGTGTGTATATAATGTGTCTGATGTAATTTTTAATGAACTGGGCAATTTTATATTTTAAAAATTGCAAACTGCAGCGAAGTAACAGTAGCAAAGCACTACACTGAAACTCTGAACTAAAATTGTGAAGGTAAATATGATTTGGGCTTAACTTAGTTCTGATTGCTTCCAGCAGCTTAGAAATGTATGTATATAATATTGTGGCTAAATGTAATAATCTCAGTGTTTAATGATGGTTCTGTAATTCATAACTAAGTTGTACAATTTATTTGTGCAAGCAACGCAAGGCTCCAAATATGTATCAGCATTAGTAAATACTGTAGATTTTTATATATAAAATATATACACACTATTTTCTTATGTCATCCGCAACAGTTTTATAACTGTGTATCCTATTTTGATGTGACTGTATTTTTAACATGTTAAAATAATAATAATTAAGCTTATGTTGTTTTGTCTTTATTCTTAATTATTTTATGAGGTCCAAACTGGACTTTTGCTCTTCTCAGCACAAATTGCTGAATGAATAGTAGAGATATATATTTATCTTCTATTTAATTTGTGCACGTTTCTTTTTGGACTAAGCAATTTGGATACAATCTATATAGTGCTTTTGCATTACTATAGAAACAGAAGGATTATTGATTATAGTTTACTAAACTGCTAAACCCTAACCTATCATTTGTGAAAGCTAGGAGGATAAACTGCGATCATCATTTTCTGGTTTTGTTCTAATAATCTCACCCGAACCAATTCAAGAGAGGAGAATTATTGGCATCCGAGACTTGCAAAGTTGCATTGATCACAGTGCAAAAATAATGGTCTGACTGTGTGTCCATCACGTGTTCAGAGGACAGTGTAGAGCTTTATGTGTTTGTAGTGCAAAAATACACTTTTATCTTCATTTAACTGCAAAAGCTGAACTAAAGGTGCTGCCAGATTCAAATCTGTCATTCATACCAGTAACAAAAACCCCTCGATGCGGAGTGAAGTGAGACAGAGCTGTGCCAGGATCTCACTGGTAGCAGGAATCATCTCAGCGTCATGGATTAAATATCCTCATGAAAGCTTTCCTGTCGCTGTTTCCTTTCAGCTGAAAACAGTCAAGCAGTAAGTATCGACATGAAATACTTGGGGATCTTTTCATAGTTTTCCAGAAATTGCCTGCCTGGAGCTGTAGGGATTTGTCCAGGTTAGTCGTCACGGCTTTCCCTGGCGTCGGTGAGACATTCAAGGGGCGGATTTGGGGAATGCTTCATGCCACGCTCACTCCACCATCACAGAAGCCTAAGTAAGGATAGATGGCTAACTTCTGTATGGCAAAAACTGAGTGAAATTAAACTAATTAAGAGGGAAAGGAAATCAATCGAGAAATCGCTGTGGTCTTCTGTGGTTGCTTTTCCTTGCACCCTGATGCCATGTTAGGTTGAATCTGAAGAGTTCAGTGTTGGACTGAAGCGTTTGTCTCCTACGGTACAAATTGTTGTGGCCATGGAAAGAAGACAGGAAGGGTCGCGGTGTCACTGGTAATCCTGACCTTTTGGATGAGTGGGGTTTGATAATGTGACCAAATCGCTTATCTCTGCAATCAAACCATGTTATGCACTACAAGTGAAGACAGAAGCCACCTCTGCTCTTCCTCATCTGACCCAGGGGAAGGTGATTTTTGTTTTTTGTTTTTTTGTTTTTTGTTGTTGTTTGGTTTTTTGTTTGTTTTTTTTGTGTTTTTTTTGTTTTGTTTTTGTTTTTTGTTTTGTTTTGGGTTTTTTTGTGGTTTGTTTTTTTGTTGTTGTTGTTTGTTTGTTTTTTTTGTTCTGACATCAGATGTGGTGATGAATTTGAATCTGAGCACTTGCTCACCCGGGCACCTGAAGAACAGAACCTGACCTCAGGAAAATGATCTTTCCCTTTTCACAGAATCACAGAATGTCAGGGATTGGAAGGGACCTCAAAAGCTCATCCAGTCCAATCCCCCTGCTGGAGCAGGAACACCCAGATGAGGTTACACAGGAAGGTGTCCAGGTGGGTTTGAATGTCTGCAGAGAAGGAGACTCCACAACCTCCCTGGGCAGCCTGTTCCGGGCTCTGTCACCCTCACTGAGACGAAGTTTCTTCTCAAATTTAAGTGGAACCTCTTGTGTTCCAGTTTGAACCCATCACTCCTTGTCCTACCGTTGGTTGTCACCGAGAAGAGCCTGGCTCCATCCTCTTGACACTCACCCTTTATATATCTGTAAACATTAATGAGGTCACCCCTCAGTCTCCTCTTCCCCAAGCTCAAGAGCCCCAGCTCCCTCAGCCTTTCCTCACACGGGAGATGCTCCACTCCCTTCAGCATCTTCGTTGCCCTGTGCTGGACTCTCTCCAGCAGTTCCCTGTCCTTTTGGAACTGAGGGGCCCAGAACTGGACACAATATTCCAAGTGTGGTCTCCCCAGGGCAGAGTAGAGGGGCAGGAGAACCTCTCTCGACCTGCTAACCACCCCCTTCTAATACACCCCAGGTATCATTGGCCTTCCTGGCCACAAGGGCCCAGTGCTGGCTCATGGTCATCCTGTTGTCCACCAGGACCCCCATGTTCCTTTCCCCCTACACTGCTCTCTAATAGGTCTTTCCCCAACCTATTTAGCGAGAAATCCGTTAATAAGAGTATTCCCTCCTAATCCCTATTGATGACTAACTAAACCCTTAAAGCATAATGTTGCTTGTAATAGTTTGAGAACGATCAGACCAATGTGAGCAATCCTGTTTCTTCCATGGTCACGAAGGACGGTCCTTCACACATGTGAATGTTGGTCACCTTCATCATACCTGACAGCAGCATGAATCCCTTACTGTAAAAACAACTGCTATATCCTCACTACCAATAGAAGTTTAAAGACTAATAATAAAGGATTTTTAGACATCTTGGAGGTTGCAGAAGAGGAATACCTTGTCGTTAGTCAAAGATACACCACCCAATAGTTCCAAAATCATATGCAAAGAGTAAACAACATGGGAATGTCAAAAGACAGATCAGCCTTCCAGTGTGGGGAAGCAAAGCCAAAGCTTCCCGGAGGTACATACACATTTTCCAGGGAGATTTCTCTCAGGAATCCTATCCTGAATTTCACATCACCTTCAATATGACTTTGAAATGGACTTGCAAATTACAGACTTTTTTTTTTTTTTTAATCTCCCCCTTGGGTGGCATTATCCTGCGTGCACAAAGAGCAATACTGTTTAAAATATGCCCTCAAACGCCCACCTTTTCATTTCCAGCAGGGTACGTTCTGCTTTCAGTACTTTGGGGAGAGGAAAATATAATCTTTTTTTGTAGTCCTTCAAATACTGCATTTCTGTAAAGCTCTGTAAATGTACCGTGTTTACAGTTTAACAGTTACTTAACCAAGTACAGTTTAGACGGAATCACAGAATGTCAGGGATTGGAAGGGACCTCGGAAGATCATCCAGTGCAATCCCCCTGCCGGAGCAGGAACACCCAGATGAGGTTACACAGGAAGGTGTCCAGGCGGGTTTGAATGTCTGCAGAGAAGGAGACTCCACAACCTCCCTGGGCAGCCTGGTCCAGGCTCTGTCACCCTCACTGAGAAGAAGTTTCTTCTCATATCTAAGTGGAACCTCCTGTGTTCCAGTTTGCACCCATCACCCCTCGTCCTGCCATTGGCTGTCACCGAGAAGAGCCTGGCTCCATCCTCCTGACACTCACCCTTTGCATATTTATAAATATAAATAAGGTCACCCCTCAGTCTCCTCTTCTCCAAGCTAAAGAGCCCCAGCTCCCTCAGCCTTTCCTCACACAGGAGATGCTCCACTCCCTTCAGCATCTTCGTTGCCCTGCACTGGACTCTCTCCAGCAGTTCCCTGTCCTTCTGGAACTGAGGGGCCCAGAACTGGACACAACATTCCAGACCTCTCTTTAGATGGCACGAAGCTGCTGCCTAGTTCACTGTTTTTTTTTCCTCTTTTGGACAGTATTAAGACAATCCAAATGCTTTTAATGGCAGAGTTGCAATGGGGAGATGACTCCGGCCAGTGATTGAAATTGGAAATACAATTGCAGTCTTTCCAGGGCAGCCTTAAGGGATTGCCAAGTCTGGTGAGCTGGGGAAAAACACCATTTTCTGGTTTCTTTGTGCCAACAGGAATTGTCACTGCACCAGGGAGCACTGGGGTCCCTCTCCAGACTGATTCGATTCTCTCTGCTCACTCCAACTGCCTTTCTTTGTGTTGTGGACTTAGTAGAAAATCATCATTGCTTTTAGAAGTTCTAAACCCACACGTTCTGAATATCTGGAAATGAGCAGAGATTTTTTCTGGCTTTTCTTCTCTTTCTGTTTTGTATGTTTATTTTCCTGATGGTTTTATTGTCCGCCTTGTCAAGGTGAGCCATGCTTGATTCTTCGGGCTCCTCACCTTGATAATAATGGGCCAACTCATGTTTTTCGAAGGTTTTCGTGATGCCTTTTTGCTGCTTTTTCTGCTGTTCATTGGGAACATGATAAAGCAGTTAATATCAGAGGTTACTCTTTGCCTCTCCAGCTTTTTCTCTCTCCAGACAATGTGCAAATTAGAAAGAAAATAATCACTTATGTTCTCAATATTATAGTTGGTCAGAAATTCTCCAGGAAGGTTTTTTTTTTCCTGACAGAAAGCAATTTAATTTAGCGCTTGGTGAAGGATGTGGAGGCACTCGTACGGTCTCCACAATCCAAAGTCATAGGTTGCTTCTGCTCGGTATCGAGCAACAAAAGCTGCATTACACGCAGGGCCAACCAAGCCTTTTTTGCGAAGCGCTGCGTCGTGCCGCAGCAACGTGCCAGCTCAGACTGGCAGCGGGTCAGATGTAGCTACAACATGCTTGATTTGGTCAGGTTAAATACCCCCACGTTTCCTGATAATACATTGCTTTTGTCAGATTTTCTGCTCCAAATGAGACGAGGCAGAGAACTGAAGCCCACGCTTTGAGCTGTGCTCCTGTCCATCCTTAGGAGGCCTAGAGCTGGTTTCTGGTTCAAACCATCCACTTTGAGCGCTGTGTTTGCATCTTCTGGAAGGATTTACAGTGTTGCCCCTAAGGAAAAGACAGAACAGTCTTGGTTTTCATAACAAGGAGCTCTGATAGATGAGCTGGAGAGGGTCCAGCATAGGACAACAAAGATGATTAAGGGAGTGGGGCACCTCCCTTATGAAGAAAGGCTGAGGGAGCTGGGTCTCTTTAGTTTGGAGAAGAGGAGACTGAGGGGTGACCTTATTAATGTTTATAATTATATAAAGGGTGAGTGCCACGAGGATGGAGCCAGGCTCTTCTCGGTGGCAAACAATGATAGGACAAGGGGTAATGGGATCAAGCTGGAACACAACAGGTTCCACTTAAATTTGAGAAAAAACTGGAGACATTCAAAATCCGCCTGGACATGTTCCTGTGCGACCTCACCTAGGCGTTCCTGCTCCAGCAGGGGGATTGGACTAGATGATCTTTTGAGGTCCCTTCCAATCCCAAACATACTGTGATACTGTGATGTTAGGGAGGTGTTTATGCCCCTCTGCTCCGCTCTGCTTAGACCCCCCTGCAGTGCTGGTCCAGCTCTGGGGTCCTCAGCACAGGACACACATGGACCTGTTGGAGAGGGGCCAGAGGAGCCACAGGAATGATCCAAGGCTGGAACAGCTCTGCTGGGAGGACAGGCTGAGAGAGCTGGGGTGTTCAGCCTGGAGAAGAGAAGGCTCCAGGGAGACCTTATTGTGGCCTTTCAGTACCTAAAGGGGGCTGATAAGAAAGATGGGGACAGACTTTTTAGCAGGGCCTGTTGTGATAGGACAAGGGGTGGTGGTTTTAAACTAAAAGAGGGGAGATTCAGACCAGAAATGAGGAAGAATTATTTTACACTGAGGGTGGTGAAACACTGGCCCAGGTTGCCCAGAGAGGTGGTGGATGAACCACCCCTGGAGACATCCCAGGCCAGGCTGGACCGGGCTCTGAGCAACCTGAGCTGGGTGAAGATGTCCCTGCTCATGGCAGGGGTGGCACTGGATGGGCTTTGAAGGTCCCTTCCAACACAAACTAGTCTATGATTCTATGATGTTTTTGCTGAAGCTGTTTCTTCTTTTTAAGTTTACCCGTCCCCAGACTTCTCACCCAAAGATAACCTCGACAGCCCAGGCTGGTGTCACTGAGCGTGACACCAAATCTAGTAAGTGATCTGCGGTACCACCCTCACCTTATACTGCATTTCCAGACAAGCTGGCACCCAGCTGTCAAAACTGGGTTTTTGCAATATGGGTTAAGTGCAAAAGGTTTTCCAGCAGAAGACTACCCGAACCTAGCAGTAATATAAGATTTTTGTATTAAAACTCACAAATTTTAAAAGCAAGATGGCTGGACTTTCAAAGGTTGTGATGTTTAGCTGCCTTAATGTTTGGAAATGGAGTTGGAGTCCAGTGTAAAGCCTGTTTCTGGTAACACTGGGGTTTTTTTCCTCTGAAGGTCAAGTAACAGCCTGGCTGAAGCGCATCATGGAGAAACCATATCCTGGAAAAGGAAGGGTTGGGACCATTCTGCAAATTTACAGGTTTTAAATTACTTGGCAGAGTAAAGGTAACCTAAACCAAAATGGGTATAACTGTATTTTTAAAATGGCTTTAAAAAATTCCTCGTGGCCTCAGCCTACCTTAGAGTCAACTCACCAATCAACCTTTCACTCTCCAAAGACAGTGATTGTATTAGAAGATCTTTATTTGCTGTCAGCAAATGCTCTGGGCATTGGACATCCTTCATTTGTTTGAACTTGGTGTCTGTAGCTCCTGATATCCTTCACAGCTCTGTCCCCTGCAGTTCCCTGGGTTTTGTTGGACTGTTTCTCTCACAGTTATTTAGGTTCAAGTAGAGATGTCCCCCTGGTTGCTACTCCAGTAAATGAATTTCCTTTCCAGTTCTCATGTCACCTTGTCATGGGCTACCTGCTCCGTATCAGTTCATTGCATTTCCAGCCCAACTCTTAAGTCTGTCTTCAAGTTGCAGTGCTGTCACTTTGCTTTGGAGAAATCACTGAAAAACAGGATTAAGTACATGATTTGGAGACTATAAAATGGCACATATGGTTATAAAAGCCAATTGCTAACACCTTGAAAAGGCCTATCTGGTGGTTGTGCTGTGATTTGCGGTATGCAGCACCTGTATCACAAAAAGTGACATACGTGCTTATATTATATATTTTCTAGTTAATTGAAAGGAGTGGGATGTTAAGTGGCTTGCTGAGATTTTGCCCGTGGTGATATTTAGCTTGAGTGGGAGGTTACAGCCATGATTTGAGATCTTTATGTTGGCCACCACAAAGAAGAAAACCAGACTATCGAGTGGCTGGATGCAGCTCTCCTTGTAAATATTTAATCACATTTAGTGGGTAAAGAAAGAAAAGTCTCTCCTGGCCACAGAATTAGTACATTCACAGCTACAAAAAAGTCATTTATAGCTGCTGGAGTGCATCCATTGCACAGTTGTACCTCAACCTTTTTGATGCTGTAAATTGTAATTTTGCCGTGTAAAGTGCAAAAACTGTGACGTTAACCTCAGGTGTTCCCTTTGCAGCGAGGTCAGCAGCACACACTCCTGCAGCACTTGTTTTACTGACGTGCTCAATTTCTGTTGAGCACACCTAGTCTCACAGTTAAAGAAAGAAGGCCCTTGCTTCCCCTAAGTGTTCATGGTTCTTCCTGGGTGCGGTTTCTATGGGGTTTTTGTTTGTTTGTTTATTTGTTTTGTGACAAAATGCAAGGATTCGTTCATTTTTTACGACGTCTTCCTCTCCCAGGCCTCCCTGTTCTGTCCAAATGATGCCAAACAGTAATGGAGAGGGGAAGATCTGGGTAGGAACAACCCCAGGTTCCAGTATAAGTTTGGGAATGACCTATTAGAGAACAGTGTAGGGGAGATGGACCTGGGGGTCCTGGGGACAGCAGGATGACCATGAGCCAGCACTGGGCCCTTGTGGCCAGGAAGGCCAATGGCATCCTGGGGTGGATTAGAAGGGGGGTGGTTAGTAGGTCAGAGAGGTTCTCCTTCCCCTCTACTCTGCCCTGGTGAGATCACATCTGGAATATTGTGTCCAGTTGTGGCCCCTCAGTTCCAGAAGGACAGGGAACTGCTGGAGAGAGTCCAGCGCAGGGCAACAAAGATGATGAAGGGAGTGGAGCATCTCCTGTGTGAGGAAAGGCTGAGGGAGCTGGGGCTCTTGAGCTTGGAGAAGAGGAGACTGAGGGGTGACCTCATTAATGTTTACAGATATATAAAGGGTGAGTGTCAAGAGGATGGAGCCAGGCTCTTCTCGGTGACAACCAGTGATAGGACAAGGGGTAATGTGTTCAAACTGGAATACAAGAGGTTCCACTTAAATTTGAGAAGAAACTTCGTCTCAGTGAGGGTGACAGAGCCTGGAACAGGCTGCCCAGGGAGGTTGTGGAGTCTCCTTCTCTGCAGACATTCAAACCCACCTGGACACCTTCCTGTGTAACCTCATCTGGGTGTTCCTGCTCCGGCAGGGGGATTGCACTGGATGAGCTTTCGAGGTCCCTTCCAATCACTGACATTCTGTGATTCTGTGAAGATCATAAATTCTCCTCGACTTAAACATCTGCAGACTCGACCTGCTCTAAGTCGTGCAGCCCTGTCTGCTCCCCACAGAGAAAAGTTCTGATGGGAAAACTTCGGGCAAGGAAGAAAATAGTTTTGCTCTTTAAATGCCATTATAAAAAAGCATGATTTCAGTGAATGGGTGGGGTGTCACGCTGTGCACACATTTATCATTGTAAATGTTATGTCTGAAAGGCTTTGAAATGCTTTCAGAATTCGTGGTTTTGGACACATAAGCAGATCACTTTTATTGTTACCCTCTTGTTATGCTCAATAGGGTTGGTCAGGTGGTGTTTTTCCCTGTTGATTTAAGTGGTTTCATACAGAGGCCTTCAAGTTCCAGAATAACATTTTGTGCAACCTTCATAATTACTTTATTATTAACTCTAAGGATAGACTCCCTTGTCTACCTCCCCTTTTAGAAGTGAATCATGTTCTGATATTTAGAACGACCCTAAGCCAAGATCTCAAATTTCCTTTCCAGCTGGACTAATGGGGCTTGTAGGAGGGAAGCCAAACTTCCACGGCTTCTAATTATCATCAGATTGGCTTAATAAAAGGAAATTACTGAACTACCAAAGCAAAAGGCGAGAGTTAGCTATACCTTTGAAAAGACTTGTCAGCTGCCATCAAGGTATTTGAACAGGACTTGCTTGGTTTTTAAGTTACATTTGGTATATAGTCTGCTGAGTACCGTATGCAGAAGGATGCATTTTTGTGGGCTCTGTTTGCTGGAGGGGTTCAGCAAAACCTCAGCTGACAAGTTGGCCACCTCAGTAGATGGTAAACTGAAGACCATGTTTCCATCTACGAGCCTAAGCCACAAGCTGTAAAGGTCATTGGGCATCTATAAGTAATTTTTAAGGGTTTTATATTCAGAATAAGGAAAGTTGAACTGCCTGAACTCCTGACTTGCAATTCTTTTCTCTTTAAGCACTACATAGCAGTCAGTTGCTATGGGGTGGGAATTGTTTCCAGCCACAAAGCAAACACTCGATGGGAAGAGCACTCTCCATGATGGTTCTCCTTTGAGGACATCGGGTCTGATTATTTTAAATGTATGAAGCAGGTCAGGTCCAACTTTTGAAGTGACTTGGCACCTGCTACTGTTCATAGAATTTGAGGAGCCAAGGTCCAAATGGTTTACCAAGGCAAGGACGAAATCCTGTCTTTAGGTCCTTGGCATCTAACATGCTCAGTTTTACCATTAACCCAGAGCTGAGCCACTTTATAAAACCTTCCCAGCCTGCATCTTGTGCCTGACACTTATTTCTAGTATTGTTTATAAGAAAAACCTGCAGCCCTTTGATTTTTGATGCCGTGCGTTAATGACAGGAACTCTTAGGGAGAAATACGCTCTTTGCTTTTTTGCCTTTGCTTGGAAAAAAATAATAAACGCTTGTCAACCTGACAAGATGTAAGGTATCTCCCATGCTTTGCAACATATAATTCCTAAGGTATCAATGTAGCTGCACTTTGATCTGCTGAACATAATTTCTCAAGTATTTTTATCCGATCATTTTGTGATAAGTCTTGTCAAGCTTTTCAGACTTATTGTTTGGCTTGAGGCATTGTTTTTGGGTCATGAGCTGCTTTGTTTCTTTACCATCTAGGAACTGAGACCTAGAGGATGCTGTTAGCGCTTTGAAGTGACTATACCTGAACCTCTCCCTGCAGCAAGCTTACAAAAGGAAATGAGAATGGCTTTCTGAATTCAAAAGGCTTTATTAGAATGTCAGCTAGAATACTTAATTATCTTAATTAGAATTCAAAGCGACAAAGAGCATTTTTAAATATTTAAGCGCTCTCTGCCCTTGCCCATTAAGTCTCTTCCCATGCAGGTCTTTTCCTCCAGGACTTAAATCAACCCAGTTGTGTTTTTCTGGGTGGTTGCAAGCTCGGAACAGCCCCCTCTCATCCACGGAGAGTTGTCACCATGGGGTGTTTGCTCCCTGCCCCTCTCAGCGTTTTCTAGTCTCTCTGCAACCCTGCTTAGTCTTTCCTTGCCAAGTCTTTGCTCTCAGCCCCTTCTGCTGCCAGCCCACCCTCCACTCGTGAAGTTTTCTTCTGTGTAATTTGGCCACGGGCAGCCCAGGAACCGTTGTCTTCTGCTGCGCTGCTCCCTGCCCACCCTGGTCACCCTCTTCTTAACCAACCCTACTGGGAAACCACCGGTCACAGGTGCACAGCAAAGGTTTGGTACAGATTTGGCTCTTCTTGCCTGATATCTGCCCAACCTTTCCTACTTCTTGGCTTGTGCTTGCTTGGGGCTGGAGAGGTCTTTCTGATCCTGTGGAGAAAAGCTTTCCACGACGGAATTTCAGTCCTCCAAGGCTGAACGCAGAATGCATGAGCCCACTGAGCTCAGCAGAACTGGAATATTCATGTGTGAGAGAATTTTTCACAAGCAAAGTGAAAAACACATCAGTCTTTGCATGTTTGATGCTGCAGATTAAAAACTTTGGGTAGAAAAATAGAATGTTCTGAGTTGGAAGGGACACACAAGGATCATCGAGTCCAACTCCTGTCCCTGCACAGGACAACCCCACAGTTCACACCATGTGTCTGAGGGTGTTGTCCAGTCTCTTCTTGAACACTGTCAGGCCTGGGGCTGTGAAACCTCCCTGGGGAGCCTGTTCCAGTGTCCAGCACCCTCTGGGTGAAAAACCTTTTCTTCATACCTATTAGTGATGCATTTCATGCAGCGTTGACACTCTACAAGCAACTCTTCCCATGTCTTATTTCAGGTTTTTTTTTTTTTTAATTAGATTTATTTAATCTTTATTTTCATTAACATTCTGTGATTCTGTGATGGTTTGTTTTTTCTTTCATACACAGGTGTGGGATGATGCTTTGATCTCTGTTCAGAAGTATCGAATCAAGTTTTGGTTCTCCCTGAGTTTCTGTGCACGATACCAACTATTTTTGTCTCTTCAAGTCAGACAAACCTGTCGCTCTGCAACACATTTTTAATTCACACTGAAAAACATTTTTATGAAAGGTTTTTTCTGTAAAGATGTTGTTTAAAAGCATCTATTTGAAATGAGATTTTTATTGTAACTGCTCCAAGAGGCTCAAAAACCTCATAGCCTTGACATCTGAAGTCTTCCAGAAGAAGCTAAGTGGGCTCTGTGTTTGAAGTGGCAGTACAATGCAAAGATGTAGCAGAAGGGAAATGAATTGTATTAATTCTAACAAACCTCAAGAAACTTATTATATCTCTGAAAGTTCTTTACAGCTCTGGTTCACAGGTCTCGGATATAAAGGAGCATTGAAATCAAGGATGAAGATGCCAACAAAGGCTTGTGGAAGATGGAGGACCCAGACCTCCTATGGAAGTGAGACTCCTTCACTCACTCTTCTTTCAGAGAAATAACAATAATAATAATAATAATGATAATAAAAGCACTCAGCAACATCACTGAACACAAAGGCTGAACAAGTCTCTGTGTTAGGAAATACAGACTGTCTTAGCCTATGTCCAGGCCTTACTTTATTGAACTATTGTGTTCATATAATCAAGACACTTGTGTAAACACAGTAGGGCAGGGCTGTTGTGCAAGTTGTTATGCTCCTTCTTATAGAACTTGCTTACAAACTGCTTACATGGAACTTGCTTAGCATAAATAACTGAATTTGCTGTAACCCTAGGTTACAAACCATGAACTTTCACCTAGGTATGTCAAACTTCTTACCTGGTAAGGCAAAGGAGGGCCCTTGGAGCTGGTTCGTGACAGAAGACGACAGAGCTATCACCACTGGCAGAAGCTGTATCTCTAGAGATGAGAAAAGGAATGGCACATCTAGAGACAAGAAAAGCAAAATGTGAGAACTTACTCATGTTTTGGCTGTTGCCAGGGAGACCAGGGACTTTTTTTGGCCATCTGGCTGCAGGTGCAAATAGCAGCTGGGAGGGAGAAGAGACAGGACCTAGATTGACAGCACCTAGATTGACATCCAGGCTGCTCAATGGAAGACAATGGCGCAGTGGAGGGGATCCAATAAAGAACAGGGAGATCCCAGACCCTAATATTACAATTGGCCTGAACTGGCATGTGAGGAGCAGGAAACTTAGATTGTAAGGGTGTAATTGCCCAGTGATTTCTTTGTGCAAGGTCCCTCTCCAGGGGCATCCACCTAGAGCTGTGTGCTACCGTGGCATCTTTCAAATAAATTACCTTAAAGGAATCCATGGAATTCATGCCTGAGACTGTGCTTGAGGAAACCTATAAACTTCTTGAACAGTCTGGCCTCTGAGACGCAGGTTTTTTTATAATTGATAATTAAGCATAGTCACAGACAGTTGTCATACAAGGTACAATCCGTGTTTGTGACTTTGGTTGCCTAGTAAGGTCATCACTTGCCCCTAGACAGGCAGGATCTGGCTGTGTGTATGTTATACATGCGCACACAGAAATTATTGACCTGTCTTGGCTACAAGGTTTTCTCAGCACTATTTGATGTGATTCTTATGGATAATGTAAACTTTCAAGGACATATCTATTATTTGGCTGTAAAATCGGAACAACACAGGAGAACTTTGACATCTTCCAGTTCTCTGCTTCTAGTTGACTTGTCTTAAACCTTACAGCTGTAGTGTTTAAAGAATAAATTTCCAGAATAGAGAGTGGGGTTACCACTGACTTCCAAGGAGCTGCTCCCCAGGTAAGTATATGGTGGCTTATTTCTTCCTTAAAACAAAAACCAGAAAAGTGTTATCACTTAGTTGTGGGGTTAATGAGTTTATTGTTCCCAGTTCCATGGTTTGCAAAATTGATGATGTGTCTGTGATTTTCATAGTGGCATTTAAATGTTTAGACGAGGTTCTTAGGGACATGGTTTAGTGCTAGAGTTAGGTTATGGTTGGACTCGATGATCTGGAGGGTCTCTTCCAAACAAAATGATTCTACAATTCTATGTTTTAGCAGAGAGTGAACTGTTAATGTCCCTTGGGAGCAGACACCCGAGTGCACTGCAAAGCTGCTTTCCGTAAAGACAAGATGCTGTGTGCAAGGTACAGGGCATTTGCTATACTATATCTGTGAAATACGCTCTTTGGAAATGTAATTAATGGCTGTTAGACGGGTCAGTCTGTGCTACATATCACAGGTCTTTAGTAAATTTTTTTCATTTCATTTTTTAATCCCATACTCAGAACCTTTGGCTCAATAAGTGTGTTAATATGAAGTACTCGTGAAACTAAACCAAATAACCAAAGCAAAGATCAGTTGAACAGAGACCCTCATGACAGAATAGGATTTCTAATGCTTTGGTTTCTAATTCTGTGTTGATAAAATCCCAAAGTCACCCTTTCTGGTTCCCAGAATGGTTTCCTTGCATTTGGTTATGTTTCAATCTATTTGCTTGTATTGTGATCCTTCAAAAAAGCCCCAGTAAACCAACCCCAAACCCAGTTTATTTTGTAAAACAAATTTCTGATCATTTGCTGCCATCCCATCTATTTGAGCTCTACAGAGATTTTTATATGAACATCTAGAACATTGATAAAATATTAAATAATATTAAGCCAAGAGTTAGTCCCTGGGGGGATCTGCTGGAAAAAACCCCACTGATTCATATCTCCCACTAATGCAATTACATCAAGTTGCCTTTTTATATCAGTGTTTACAATCTTAACATTAACATCTACCAATAAAGCTATGCCTGACACTTGGGATTTCTTTGTTGCAAGTTGCCTTCTTTATTATGCTTAATTCTTGGAGTTTATAAAGTTTTCATTGAATTCTGTAGTCTCCAATATTACTTGTCTATATTTTCAACCTGATTGAAACTCTTTACCACTTCCTGCTTTGCTTTTTATAATTTTTCTTTATTGAAGTACTTGTTCCTTTTAACTAGATGGATTTTTTGCAGGGCATAACTTTTTGTGTGTCTGCTGGGGCTTTTTCTTGCTATCAGGTGGAAGACCTGATTTACTGTTTATGTCTCTCCCACTCTAGATCACAGAATCACAGAATCGACTGGGTTGGAAAAGACCTCAGAGATCATCAAGTCCAACCCTTGGTCCAACTCCAGTCCATTGACTAGATCATGGCACTAAGTGCCATGTCCAATCTCAGTTTAAAAACCTTCAGAGACGGTGAGTCCAGCACCTCCCTGGGCAGCCATTCCAATGCCTGACCGCTCTCTCTGCAAAGAATTTCTTTCTAATATCCAGCCTAAATTTCCCCTGGCAGAGTTTAAGCCCATGCCTCCTTGTCCTATTGCTGATGCCTGGGAGAAGAGACCAATCCCCACCTGGCTACAGCTTCCCTTCAGGTAGTTCTAGAGAGTGCTGAGCTCACCTCTAAGCCTCCTCTTCTCCAGACTAAACAAGCCCAGCTCCCTCAGCCTCTCCCCATAGGGCTTGTGCTCAAGTCCCTTCATCAGTCTTGTTGCTCTTCTCTGGATCCGCTCCAGCACTTCAAGATGTAATGTTCCCAGTTAGGTATACCAACAATTCCCTTATGCTTTGAAAAATTTGCCCTTTAAAAATTCCCAATACGCTGTGTCAACTGCATGTCTTTCTACACAAAGTAAATCGCACTAAGTCACAATTCCCAGCACTGAGGCCGATGCTAATTTCTTGATAAATGATTTACTCTGGGGAATTTAATGTAATCAAGCTGTCCCTTGGTTTCGCATGCCATGAAACGTATATTTTTTCTCCCCCAGAAACTCCAAATTTTGTTAGGTAGCCACAGGCTATGACCAGCAATGCTTTCTCATGATAGATTAGCTTTCCTTTCTCTGCATTATAGAGCAATTTTAAAAGAATAATTCACGCCGTTGTCTCACGACATTCGGTTGTGTGTTACAGATGCCAGTCTTTTACTGCTTATGACACTGAGTATTCAAATGCCTTGGAGTCTGAATCTGAATGTCAGAGGGCTGAGCCACAGGGTGGACACTTGCCCAGGGGAGATGAATTAAAACTTGATAATGAATTTGAGAGGCAAACAGTAATAAAAAAATTCCTACCTACCCAGGACTGTGATCCCAGGTAGAAGATGACTTCTGGCTGGTCGAGTAGTGCTAGGAGACTTTATAGATGAGATATTATGAAAAAAAATTACTTATTACAGATGCAAATATTTACTAAAGCAGTAGGTGGATGTATGGCTCAGCTTGCATTTATCCGAAACGTTTTGCATAATAATTGCTGGCCTTATTTACATCCTCCTCCAGAGCTGTGGAACCACTTTGTAGACAATGGTGTTTGAAGCAACCACGCATGAAAGCGCTCTCTGTGTTTCTGTGCTGGGGCGATGGCGTGTGTGAGGACCTTTAACCCTCAATCAGTGTTTCAATGCAGGCTGCAGCCATCGCTGCGTTGTCCAGCTGTGTCTCTAGACCCTCTACAGCATTTGTTCCTTGAGGTGAGCACAGATAAAAGCATTTATTGGCCACTTTTTGCTGCTGCGCTTGCCCGCACTCAGTCCCAGTCCTGTGCCTGGATGCAGGCGCTTGTTCCTTCTTCTCTGGCTGGTTCTGGGGACAATCCTCTCGGCATTTCCACCGAGTGGGTTGTGAGTGTTTGACCTTTCTGTGTTGTCACACAGATGCCCCGCATTACATTTTGGTATTTTTCCCTTTCTCTAAACCCCTTTCTGTAAAAGGTTTCATTGTATTTGCTAACCAGCGCTGTCTCGGCTTGCCATTTTAATGCACAGACAGAGTTAACAATATTTGTACCGGGAAGCCTTTCCTATCCTCCCCCTATTGCCGGAGGATTTATTATCTCTTACAGTCAATAGTTCATAGACTTGTATTATGAATGTTTGTTGTTTAGAATTTGTCACCGAGGAAAGACTAATTCCAAATATGGCACTGTAGATTTGCTATGTTGTGCAAAGCCTAAGTTATTTTTCATAATTATTAATATTGCTTTGGTGACAGCCCAAAGGCGAGTTGTATCTGCTCATCTCAAAATGACCCTGTGATGATGAGCAAGATTTATAATGACTTTGGTCAGTAGCTGCTTAACCGCTTTGAGTCATTTCAGAGCCCAGCCAAGGGATTTACATTTCCATAAACAGATCCCACCTTCAGAAACGTCTGAGCATGAGGGATCTGCAAGAACTGGATGTCCCCACCGGCATGTCCAGAGTTTCCAGCCCTGTTGCCAGCACACGAATCGGTGCAGCCTGGCTGAGAACAGGAAAAACACCCCAGGTGGTGACATATAAAAAGGACATAAAGCGTTCCCTTTCTTCCCTATCTCCTGTCTTTGCTGTTGGCATTGGGTGATAAAATAAATGTAGTTTGTATTTTTAAAAATACAAAGTTTTGGGTCAGACTTTTTCCTGAAATCTTTTTGTTGGATATATATGGCTGAATGAATTGAAAAAATTCTATGACCACAAGAGCAAGCACTCAACACCTTTTTTTTCTCTAAATGGCATTATTTTTCTTTTGGTCAGAGTTACCAGAAGGGTTTGGGGTTGGGTTTTTTGTTTGTTTTTCTGAGAGGGGGAAACTCAGAGGATTTTAATTTTTAACCCTAAACTTAAATACTATCAAGTTTAACAAGGCCTTCTAAATGGGGATTGCAAAATATGGAAGAAGGTTTGTAGACCTGCAGCTGGGCAGCCTTCACCTTTGCTGATGGGAACAACCGTGGTTTGCTGCCACTCCTGCATTAACCCTGAAAGGCAAATGTTTCCATGGGGCAGTGCAAAATGGGAAACTGGGAAACAAAACCATTAGGAATCGACAGCAACCACCTTTGGAGTCTGTGTTGCATTGACTTGATCTCCATATGCGCTTCACATTTTCACCCTTGTACTTCTTTGGAGGTTCCCGGTAGACAGCCCAGATCCCAGAGTCCTGAAGAGGGGAGCAGGTGGAGAACATTTATGGTATGGGAGGAAAAGCTGGCGTTGCTGCAGGTCTTATGGTGGGAAACATACCTGGAAGAACATTTTCCAAGTGTCCCAGGGACACCAAATGTCTTGTCTAAATTAATTGGAGTTTGAAGAATGCTATGTGGTTGAGGAAGAGTTGCTTGCTTTGGAGATTACAAAATATTTAAAGCTTTGTGCTACCTCAAACTGCTGCCATTTTGTCTCACAGAAGGAAGTTCTGGGAAGAAATATGCTTTAACCCTGCCAAGGTGAGGGAAGATACCTGGGCAGTTGCTTGGGGATCCATCCCAGAGACAAGCTCTACATGGTTAGGGTAGTTAGCAATGCAAATCCTCTCCTGTGCCAGCAGAATGATGGAGATCCCCACGAATTTAAGGCTGATTCTGGCTTTTGGTGGGGAGAAATAGTAGTATTTGCAGTATGTGTGTTTATAACTGCAGCAAAACTGTGGCTCAGCTGAGCTGAGTTTGTACCACAAACCGCTCATAACACACGCTGCTTGGAGAAAGCATCTTCCCAGCAAGTGTGACAGCCCTGTCACTCCCTTCAGGAGCCAGATGAAAGCAAAACCACGTAGGACTAAAAACATCTGCCCAGTCAGTAGAAGGAGGAATCTTGAGCTGGAAGTGATGGACAGCCCCTGAAATGGGGAAGCTGTGGTTCCTCTTATTATCTATCTATCTATCTATCTATCTATCTATCTATCTATCTATCTATCTATCATCTATCTATCAGCCATTTTTCTTTTTTTTCCAGACCTTTGGGAGGATTTTCCTTTGGAGACATTCACCCTGATGTTTATATTTGTTGCCATGTTACGTGTTCCTGCTAATAATTATTCATGGTAACTCAAGGATGACTCCAGCGTCACCCCAGGTGTGTGTTTGTGTCCCTCTGGAGATGAGCCTGTGGTTGAAGACAGTTTTGCGGCTCTCGGGCAGCTCAGCATCCTCCCTCATAGCAATGCCCCAGAGGCCCAGGTTCTTTCTGTTCTCCTCTGTGTCACTGAGGATTTGAGGAGATGGTTTATTTTCCCTGGTGAAATAAAGTGACTGTGTTTGACATTTAGATTGTCATCCAGAATTAACCTGCCATCAAGATAACGGGAGATGGACAGAGCAGCTTTCTCTCCCAGCTACATTCCTAGGTACTTTTTACCCCTGGAATTTCCTCCAGGGACCTCAGTTTCTTCTCTGTAACTTCTCCCTCCCCAAGCTGGACCAAGAGAGCAGCAGGTCCTATATGAACATTCAATTAGTCCCATATTCAAATCTTGCCACTGTGACCTAGTGAATTATGCAAGGGGCTGGATACCAGGAATCAATTGAGCTCTAATTCCCAACCCTGGCACTGGCTCTCTGCATATTGCTATAGGCAAGTTATTTAAGCACGTCTGTTCTCTTTCCATTCCTTGCCTATAAATTGCAGATGCTAACATTAGGTGACGCAGCAACATCACAGATGTAGTGAGATATTTGGGTAGAACTGTGAAGAATTACAGAATATCCCGCTTTAACACTGTACTCTGAGATCTTTGAATAAGATGTTTATTTTAGAATGCATCTTCTAACAAAGCATTTACCAAAGTAACGGGGTGATTCAGGCTTTGTCTGACTTTTAGTAAAGATAGAAGGTCTAGGGAAAAAAATTTGAATTATCACACAAAAGTTTAAGATGAAGAGAAGGTGACAAGAGAGTAATATGCAGTAATTTTCTATCCCAAAATGCTCCTGTGAACTTATCACTCACAAGCATTCCAGCACGGTGGGAATTTGGAACCACAGGGGTCCTTATCTCCCATGGCTCATGCAGAAATCATTGCATACGTCATCGTGAAGAACGGGCCAAATCCAGTCTGAGAGACTTCACTGGTTTGCATCAGTGGGAAGGGTGCTCTTTACACCAGTGGGAAGGGAGGCACTCAGGGCCTCCTGATTTGGTTGGGCTTCTCTTTTTGCTTTGTATGAAATGTCTTTAAGAATGGCTTTGTAAAAATCCAGTGCTGAATTTATAATGCAAACCAAGTGTAAGTGTGATGGAGGAAAAAATAAGTGTTGGAACAATTTACAAGCCTCTCAGGTTGTTTTCTTAGAAACATTAGTTGAGTATTTTGTCTCCTAGTGTTATCTCTTGCTACCAACCTGGTGCTTCCCGTCATGCTGCACTTGCAACTTAATCATTACGCTTTGGAGCTGTTATCCACTAATGGATGAACACCAGCGATTTGTGGTGGAAACATTTGTTTTATTTGAAAGACTACTGGAAAAATCTAGTTGGAATCAGTGTTTCCTACATGGTTTAAAATGTCATCTGAGACAAAGTTCTGTTCAGCTATTCTCCAGCATGGTATTTTCATGGTGCAACATTTGTACAGTGCGAGAGAGCCAAAATGTGAGCTCATGAAAGGCAAAGTCTTTAAGCTGCTTAGGTGGCTGCATAAAGTATCCTGAGAAAAAGTAAAGGGCAAGGAGAGAAAAACAAATTAGATGGTTTATTTATCCTTAAATTTAATTAAAGATGGTAGCGCTGCAACTGGAAATGCATTTAGCCTGTTAGCTTTGCTCTAACAAAGCATCCTTGGTGTCACTTCTGGGGATCTGAGTTTGTTTCCTGCATTGTTGAAACCTCTCTGTGTTGCACAGGACTTGGCCGAAATCAACAGTTTGTTATTGGCTTCAACAACTTTTGGCCTCTTAATGCTCTCTTAATGCTATGTTGGCTAAGTCGAGCTGTTTGTGCATCCTTTCCCTCCAGCTCTTGGTGGAAACTTCACTTTATGGAAATGTAAAATTGCTTGCCGTGAGGTGATTCATTGGCTGGGATATACAATGTTCTCTTTGGTCTCCGAATGTTTCAGCCAACTGATAAATAATCAAGAACCTTGAATGTTCCTTTCTGTCTGTCTCTCTCCTCAGAGCACTTTGTTTGACTAGTGGTAATTTATTGGGGAGTGCATTAAAAGCCAATCACTGTAATGTCAGGAACATGAATTACCACAGTACCGTCTGTCATTTGGTGGCTTTTTCAATGCCAGGCATCAGACTAATCCCAGGGCAGGGTGTGTTTGTCTTTTGTTGTTGTTATTGTTCCACTCTTCTGCATTTTCAAGTGTCCTAATTAAATAGTTAGACTGAAAAATGAAAGTTTTAAACCTTCTTCCAAAATCCAAGTGGCATTCCTGGTGAGGGCTTTTTTGGGTTGTTGGTGGGAGTAACAGCCCCTTTTTTCTTTCTTCAACCTTACAACTTTTCACCCTTGAAACCTTTGTTACCATTATTTTCTGATAGCCCAGGTGAAGGTGGGTGCAGTGAATGCCTGTGGAGCCAGGTCTTTGAAGGATAGCTCTGCAAATTGGGATTTTCTCTTGGAAGGTCAGAGTTGCGGAGTCTCTGCCTAGGTTGGCCTCTCCTCCTTTTCCCTCCTGGCAACGTCTGCATGTCAAATGATTGCACTCTTGAACCGTGAACTCCAAGGCCTGTGCTCCCATTGCTGCTTGGCAGGAAGAAGAAGAAGTGATTTTCTGTATGGAATTAAATAGCCTCCTCTCTGCCTCTGATTTTGTTAAAAATACAACATTTTTAAAAGACTTTTCCACCCCACATCTTTTGAAGTTAGCACTGCACCCTGCAAGGTTGGCAGCCTCTGAAAACAATTAGAAAGAGACCCTTGAAGGCAGGATCTTGACAGTCTTGCAAGAGACATAATTTTAATCTTGTAGAATGTCTTGGCACGCTGGGTGAAAACAGGCTTTGTCCCTGGGATGAAAAATGATGGGATAAAAGCTAAATTCTATCTTGCAGCGATTATGGAACAGGATAAAGTGCAACGAAAGGCATGCCTAAATTGGCTGTCTTAATCCATGGTCTAATTGACTCTAAAAGGCTGGGGAGATGAGAAATCCTCCGTTTGAATGTCATCTGCATGTGTGTCCTGACTACATCGACCTGGCTTTCATTTTTGCTGGGGACCAGAGGTTTCAATGGTTCACCTCCCCAGTAGCCTGTCCCTCCTGCTTGACCTTGTCCCATTGGCCTTCCTGGCATCTGTGGATGTCCAGCACCATGGACGGATGTTCCTACCTCCATACACACACACTCTTCACTACCCACTTGCTTCTAATGTGAAACTTCTGCCTTTTATTGCAGGCAGATGTTTTTAGATAGGACATCCCATCCTGCTGCCTCCCCATGGTCTACATCACCTTATACCTATGCACATACACATATAAGTGCCTCTGTCTCCATTGGCAACCTTTTAAAAAGCTCGTCAGGAACAGAAGATTAAGAAAACTCCAAAAATAGAAGAGACAAACTAAACAGGAAAAAATTTCACAGAATCACAGAATGTCAGGGACTGGAAGGGACCTCAGAAGATCATCCAGTCCGATCCCCCTGCTGGAGCAGGAACACCCAGATGAGGTTACACAGGAAGGTGTCCAGGTGGGTTTGAATGTCTGCAGAGAAGGAGACTCCACAACCCCCCTGGGCAGCCTGTTCCAGGCTCTGTCACCCTCACTGAGAAGAATTTCATCTCATCCTCCTTACACACCAGAGTATGTGCATACTGTAGTACAGTAATTTTAACCCCTACTTAATTTCTGCCATGCCTCATTCATTTGAGCTGGCCAGCCCCTAAATAGGGGGTGCTGGGACCCTACCAGTCCTGTTGAAAGCAGGAGTTTGCACACAGGGATCACACTTTGTTTCCAAACAAAGTGTTTTGCTCTTGGTTTTCATCAGAACGATTGGCCCAAAGGTAGAGTTTTGCAAAGCTGACTCAGGAGAGAAACCCCAGGAGATCGTTGGCTTTGGTGGTACCGTATTTATTTGCATAATAAGTGCAGAGAGTCAGTTCTGAGGTGCCCGGGAAGAATCAAACACAATAAATTTCCCTTTTGAAAGCTCCAGGCCTCTTCCATCAGCACCCCAACTTCATCCTGCTAGGTTTGCTGCCTGTCCCTTCAGCACCCTGACACTGGGGCTGCAAAAGTCCTACAAAACTACTTCTAAATCCCCAGAGAACCCCTCCATCAGCTGTTCTTCAGCCCCGAGAAGACTCAAATATGTCTTGGTTTCAGGTGGAGGTATGTGGCTTTGTGTTGGCCACGAGTTTCTGTGTGGACTTTGTTAACGAGTGCATGCAAATCTGGGCAGTGTGGGGTGTTTGATACTCTCTATAAAACCATTAATCAGTTAAAAAGGAGGTGGGGGAGCTGTTTGCCAAGGGTGAGGGCTTGGTTGGCTGGTAGGCTCTGCTTGCAGTCTATCATTCAGCCTAAAGCCATCTCTGCTGCACAGGTCACTCTGTAGAAGAGGAGGCAAAACAAGGCAGGCTTTTATCTGATACAAGCCAATGACTTACATTTAGTCTTTTTTTTTAAATTTTCTAATAAAAACAGATCTTCACAAACAGATCTTTGTCACTGAGATCTATAATATTAACTACATGGGGATAAACACAATTCAGAGCTTTGCTGTTATGACTAGACCAATTTAATGTGGTCTGGTACCTTGATTTAGGAGCTGTTTTTGCTTTGAGGTCACTTGGCAAGCAGTGGGTTAGCTTTCCTCATCTTTGCTGTGTATATCCAGCCAAAGACAAGGGTGTGGGTGAGGGGGTGATGTTGCAATGAGATAAGGAGAAGCTTTTAATTCATTTCGTATGTGACCTAAATTCAGGCCCTGCGGCCATCATGTCAATCCCACGGTCTTGTCTGTTAGATTACTGACGTAAGTTATGGTGACACGTGTATATATCGAATGTCCTTCTCTGTGGCTTCAGGAAGGACATCTCAGTGGGATGGGAAAGTTACTTGGACATTTAATGACGCTCGTCATCAGTTCTGTTTTCCAAAGCCATGAACTCTGGTTTATCCTAGCATTGAGAGAGCATATGACAATGCACGTCACAAAAATATAATGTATTTATCCCACAAGGGCAGCTTATGTTGTAGGAAATCGTATGTCTCTTCTACTGCTGAGGCAGCAAATGAACAGAATTGCTGTATGATTTACTGAAAATAATGCAAAATGCAGACATGGTTACTGTAAAAGAAACTGGAAAGCCTAAGTCCTTTGAGCAGGGTCAGAGCTTTTATCAGTGGGCTGCTCAATTTTGTTCTCTCTCTCTCAATCTTTGGATTTCCTCCTGTGCCGAGGCACTTTTGGGAGGGGAGGCGGTGTGTCCTATCTCCTGCTCTGAAGGAGATGTCTGAGCTTGTAGGTCACGAGAGAAAATCTGTGCAACACGTCCTCCCTTGTGCTTCATACCTAAGAAAAAGCTGCGACTGCTTGGGGAACTTAAGCACAGAAAGACCTAATTTGCAGATCCCAACAGGCATGTACATGACATAGATGCTAACCCACACAGTCCTGCTGAGATGACAGCATTTCTGACTGCAGCAGCAAAACTCCAGACAGCTGGGTAATTACAGTGGCAAAAATTATCTGTTTATGGCCCTTCAGGAGCCTCAGGTGATAAATGTTTTGCGGGTCACACTTCTACATTTGACTACCCAAACTCTGTCCAGGTCTCCTGCAGCTCCTCGTGCCTTCAGCGGCACGTTCGACACGGTATGTACAGTCTGCTTTAGTTCTGAATTAACTCCTCCGAAGTAATCCCAGTTTTCCTGTCTGCTTTTCACAGGTCGGCCCCAGCCCAGCGTGGCGGGAGCGCTGTAAGCAGTGACTCAGCAGCACACCTGCCCTCCGGTACCTGGCTGAACGTCTCACGCTGTGCGTTTCATCTCCAGCATTGCAACTTCCTGAAGTTAGAAGCAAATAAAAGTCACGCTTCACGGAAAATAAACCTTTATAATTTAGGTCTCCGGCACCACCTGGTCTTCCATCCTCTCCCTAACCTCTTCCCGGATAACATTTCCCCTGCTGATTGTATTAGGGTAGCATGGAGTAAAGTACAGTCAAAGGCTAATCTTTTTGTGATGGAATATTAGATTCTTCATTTCAAGAGGCTCTTGTAAACAGCTTTTTTTTTTGTCAGACTGATGGAAAATGGTGTGGGCGAAAGGGAACTTGGGGAAAAGTATGTGTGCTCTTCTTCCTGATGGCTTTATTCTCTTTTCCTTCATAGCTTGTACATTATCGCAAATGGTATAATTTTGGGTTGTAATTTCAAGAAAGACATATATGGCCGAGAGGCCAGCTTGACCAACAAACAGAAACAAAAAAACCTAAAACCACTCATAGCTACAGGATCTAAAAGGGACGAAACCTGCAACTGATTAAAACTGATCCTGTGCCTGTTGTGCCATCTTTAAAAGTAAATAAACTACATGTTAAAGCTATTTATTGCTTTTTATTTCAGGATGAAGATCAAGGACAAACACTGTTTCTCTTCAGGCAAAGCCGATCTTTGCTCCTTATGCAGGAGGTGGTAACTTTCCAATGGACTGATCCTATATTACCACATGAACTATTGCAGGACCTGAAATCCAGGTCAGGCCCCAGTATTTCCCTTTCCTACCTCATGACCACTTTCCGTTGTTTCTTCTTTTAACCACTTTTTAAAACCTCTATGAATTGCTCTCCTCTCTTGAAAAGAAAACTAATGCAACCAGTTGTCAGCCATGCTTGCATGCAGGGCAATAAGAGTGGTGGCCAGAAGGGACATCATAGCAGTTAAAGTGAAATGCAAGTGATGCTGAAGAAAGTAAATTTAATATGACAACACATAATGCTCATCTCCAACCACCACCCAATTCTGGAGGTTCTTACTTTGTTTATGTGTCTCCTTGCATCACTTGAGTTCTCTATACCTACAGGTTTGGTGCTGTTCAGCCTCACACTTTTTTATGTTTAGTAAAAGCATGAAAAGCTACAATCTGAAGTCCTGATTATTTTTGTTTATCATGAGATGGAGGACTAAAGACAAAGGTAAATCTTTGGAGTTATCCAGTCCGGTAGCAGTTCTCAAAGCAACCCTAAGGGGCAGTGACAAGATTAGGCTGCTCAAAGAAAGTAGTGGGATCTCTGTTTCTGAAACTGTGGACTGTATGTTGGTGTGGTTCGCTTCCCTCGTCCTGAAGGGTTTCAGATCTTCCTCTGTCATCTCCTGGAAGAAGGGCTTGGTTTCGTTTGAGCTTCTGTCTGAAAAATAGTGTAGGATTCGGAATGTTCATGGGAATACTGAGCCAAACAGTCAACATAGCAAACGGTCTTTGACTTGTCACCTCGCAACTAAAACTCCTTCTGGGAACTTGGGAGGTGAAGGAGGGAGTGACCAAAAAGACTTTTACTATTTTTTGTGTGCAGGTTGTGTTTAACACAGGTTTTAACACTGACCTTCAGGAGATAAGGAGGATTCTGTCCAAAGACCCTGAGGAGATGGAGCTGCTTCTCTGCAAGCCTGAGCCTCTGAGAGAGGTGAGATTGCAGATGGGTCCCTGTGTGCAGCATCTTCTATGGGCTTGGCCTAATGTGACTTCACGCTCTGTGTGTGTGGCTTTTGGGGGGGACTATTTTCCAGTCCCTTTCTGGAGTGCCCTGATCTCGCTGTCTGTTGGAGGCGAGGCAGCTTCTGGATTTTCTCCTCACAGTACAAAAGTCTCAAAACAAAACACGATGTCACCTAATTGTGAGAGCTGAAATTATTTATGGAGCTGGCCTTTGCAGTCGCAGCCTCGAACTTCTTTAATTACCTTTGGGGATCTGTGCACAGGATACCATGGTGATGAGAATAATATTTGGAATTCAAGTCTTCTCTACTGTGCCTCAGCAGCTGGAATGGGCAGGCAGATGATTATGACCATAACAGAAATCATGCCAAAAACCCACATACGCACTGTTTGGAGTGTTGGCTCTTTAATCAAACATATAAAACTCTTGTTATCTTTCGTAAGCCCTGCTGGAAACAATATTTGGAAGGAAAGCTCCTGTTTAATATTCAGTGTCCCTATGCAATCTGAATCTTTACCTATACAGCTGCCTTTCAGAGAAAGTTCTCAGCAGAATGCAAATTATTTTCTTGATGCTTCTATCTGGGGCATTAATACACATCCACCAAGAAACAAAAACTGAAAATGCAAATTATTCCCACTCCAGATCCATACCGACATTGCTGGAATTAGGCTGGATCTGCCACTGTTTCATTCGGACTTTATTAAATGAAAGCTTTGGGGACAACTTAAAAGTTTAGGGTGATTTCTCTCTCAAAGGAAACTATCCAGTTTCATTAGCAGACCTTGGCAATTGTCAGCACAGTACTGTTACAGCAGCACTGATGATACCCAGGGACAGCTGCTGCTTTTCAAACTCACCTCTAAGGACCCACCAAGGCAGAGCTACACTCGCTCACTGCAGACCACAGGTGACTGCTGCAATTGTTCCAGGAGGAACAAGAGGTCTGGAGGCTCCTCAAGACATCTCAGAGCTGGTCTGCTCTTAAAATGTGAAGGGCCAGATTTCCCAAGGAGGGTAAAAGATTCCCAAAGATAATCAAAATGTTTTGAAGAAGTGATCAGACTTCCAGCTGAACTGGTCAGAAAAGGGGGACTGGAAGAAGTGCTTTCTAGTCCTACATTCATTGTATTTTCAGTATGACTTTGACTTCCCATGGGTCTTCCCATTAATATAGCAGCACTGAAGCAGTGGTGATCTCTTCGCTGCATTGAAGGTATGTGAATGGGTAGGTATGTGCAGAGTTGATTTCCTCCACCTAATTTTTTAGCTGGCCAGACAGCCCCAGTAGTGGTGGTATATCATGGAATTAGTGTATAACTACCCAAGCTGATCTATCCGACTCATGGGACTCTCTGTAGGATGATGTAAGACATGGGACAAGAGAGAGTTCACATTCAACCAGATTATATAGCCGAAGTCTATCAGCCCCAGCCACGTGGGATTCATCTGAGCAAATAAACTGGCTGTCTAGCCTGGCTTTGGCACCACAAGGAAATTGGCACATTCAAGGCATGATTCATCTTGCCCTAAAGCCGATATCTAAAATAGGTCAGTTGAGCGTGTTGCAAAAGCGCCTGTTTCTCCTCACGGTTACAAAGGATGAGGGGCTCAGTAAGACAGATGTCTCCAGTGTGGATGTTTTGAATTAGGCAAGATTAATCCTGTCTATGCTGTATTAAAAAAAAAATAACGCATTGTGCGATGAATACTCAGGTCTCAGATTGGAAGTACAAGTCCAATTAAAAAGTAAGGGCCTTGTAAAAATGTGTTCGTGCTGAGCTCAAGTCTGACCCAAAGCCCTGACATACCTTTTCCTAATATTTAGTGACTATAAATTGCCAGACACTTCAGGGTTCCGTCCTCTCTGTCTCTCTTGTTTACTGATTGAATTCAAAGATTTAAGGGACATTTTTAGAGATTTCTCCCATGACTTTAAAATGGTTGTGATGAGGTAGCATTCACATTTCCTTACTCCGTGAAGAGCCATAGGACTCGTAACAATGAAAATACGACTTTTCCCCAAATTGCTATTTTCTTTTTATTTTTTCCTTTGTCTTGTGTCAATCCATAAAACAGTGATTGTGCCACAGCTAAGAGGAGAAGATTTTTTGAGTAGTTTGGAACAACTTGAACTTTGATTTCTAATCAATTTGCACTAGCAGCTATGGAAACCAATATTACAAGCCAGGCCTTTTCTGTCTCTTTTTCTTTCTTACATTTGAAAAAATAAATCTAAACAGTGACGTAAGTGAGCCTTGTATAATTACTCTTCCATTTGGTATTTCTAGACTTGTCAATCTGGCAAGCATCACAGAGTGAGATTAAAAGCTTTCTCCTCCTCTCTCAATCAGAGATTTCATTTGCTTCCATGTTTTACAGTAAATATAATCAGTTCAGCAGGAGATGGTTTTGTTCCCTGCAGTGGTGTCTTCCTAGTCAAGGGAGTTCTTATTAGCAGCCTGGATAGGAAGTTGGTTGACATGAGCCCCTGATGCTTTCACAGCCATGGGCAGAGCTCATGGGGCTGAAGTCCCCGTGGGACACCTGGAAATGTGCATCTCCAGCAGGGAACTCAAAGACCTCTGCTCCTCATTTGCTATTTGGGGTCTCCACAAGAGAGTCAGACTCAGTGACCCTCCAGACGGGAGCAGGATGATGCCCCAAATCTGTTGAGTGTTTGCTGGGCCAAGGGCAGATCAGGCAGATCAACCTTAACTCTCTTTTTGTCCCAAACATGAGGTGTCTGGGAAGCTTCTCCAACCAGTCATGGTCCACAGCCAGGGACACAGGGAGTCCTTCATCTTTTCCCCTGGGATTTGGCTCAGTTTGGTGGAAAGGGAGTTGCTGGAGCATGGTGAGGCTTGGCTGTGTTTTGGAGGGGGCCATGCTTGGTGGGGGCTTGGACTGAAAGCCCACCAGTGAGGATTGCAGATGGTTTGGTGCACTGTAGAGGAGAGGAATAAAGGAATTTTTGATTAATGGAGAATCATGCTTTGGGCACTTAGGTATCTCTGTGTTTAGACAGCAGCAGAACAGGGAATTTTAAATATTGCTTTCTGTGCATTTAAGCACCCGAATTCCACTTGTGCCTCCCTTAATTTGTCTTTGTCCTTTTTTTCACCCTGACTTGCAGGCTCTGTGCCTCGACTTCCAACACATAAACATAATACAAAATACAATAAAAAGGAATTGGAAACACTTTGGTTAAGCCTTGATGACAGCTGGTATGTAAATGCAAAGACTTATACTGTGTCTCAGTACAGAACAACCTTAGTGCTTCACTGTTTATAACTATTGCAGGGTCAAAACCACGGATATGCCAATACTTCAGTGCTTTCGCTGATCGCTCTGTTTCCCAGTTCTGTATATGAATTCGAAAGAGATGTCAAGTTTCATGCAGTATAAATGCTTTGCCACTCCTTCATTAAACAAAAACAAGCTTGCCACTAAGCCCCAAGCATGTTTTTTTCCTATATATTTCCCAAGATGTTTAATCACTTTATGAGGGCAAATTGTAAATTTTTTACCTCCTGACTCCGCAAAAGTCAACCTAAGAGTTGATATTTCTATTCTTTCCTGTTATCACTGCTAATAAATATTCTGTGGTGGGGCCTGAGCTGACAGGTGTGATGATGAGATGGGGTGGAATAGAAATACTTGATCTTCCGTGCCTGCGATGACAGCTGGTGTGGACTGGCATGGATCCAGTGGAGATCTGGCCCTTGGTCCTGAATTCGTACAGGGAATCCTTCTGTGAAGGCAGGAGCCATTTCACAGCCTGTGTTTCCCTTAGCCCGATGGGTTTTAATAGCTGATATTGGGGCGCTATTTCATCCTACAAAGTATTGAAGAAACTCATAATAAAGAGGAACCCTGTTGCATAAAGCTCTTGATTTAAGTGAGAAAAATGGACAGAAGAGGATGCAATGCATGGCAAAGCAAACTAGTTTTCAAAGCAGGTGAGGTCTTTAGAGTGATGCTGCTGGTATTCGAAGGAGAAAAGGTAGCAGTTAGGACCTCAGGAGCAGTCGTCTCCCGAAAAGCAAGGAGAGGCTGTTGAGCCAGCCCAGCAGTGGCGGTGGCAGCGAGCGTCCCGGCCGGCGAGACGGGCAAGCTGTTGCACAGCCCCACACCAGCCAAGAGCAGAGCAAGCCAAGGCGCCAGCCTGGGAGCCAAGTGACGATCCAGCTGCCACTTTCGGGAGGGGAGAACGGACTCGGTGACTTCGCCGAGCTTGGCACTCGAGCCCGACAGCCTGGCCAACTGTGCCCCTCGAGTGCACGTGGCGGGAGGCAGCGCTTCTGAAGCAGATAGATAAAGAGGTTGTGCAGGGACCACTTTCCACACAGCAATTAACAGGAAGAGACGGCACTGAGCGAACATTTCAATTGCATATACAGGAGGTGCCAATATGTTTTGCCGTTCTGCTATTGTGTTCTGGAGGCGCCAGCAGGGCTGTTACAGTGAAGGGTCTGTTCAGTTGGCATTTCTACTGTAAACCTAATTTTTGAAAGGGGTTATAATTCAGCCATTTTTAATTAACGAGGGGATTAAACTTGGCATACGGGTACTCAAGGGCTGTTTGTTGCTGGTTTAATTTATTTTTTTAATCCAATCTGTTAGGCCCATCTCAAATAATATTCTTTGTTTCCACTTGCTGGGGTTGACTTTAAATATCTCTATGCATGTGTGTATCTTTATCTTTATCTTTATCTTTTTATCTTTATCTTTATCTTTATCTTTATCTTTATCTATCTATCTATCTTATCTTTATCATCTTTACCTTTATCTTTACCATCTTTACCTTTACCTTTATCTTTATCTTCATCTTCATCATCTTCATATCTTTATCATCTTCATCTTGTCTTCATCTTCATCTTCTCTATCATCATCTTTATATCTTTGTATAAGAGAAATGAGATTTATCAAGGTGAAGAACTGCATCAGAGTCAGCGAGCAGGTTGCTACAAGATCCCACATTCCCTAGGCCACTGTAACTCATTCCAACTCTGCTGAAACAGGGTGTGCAGAAGCAGTTGCAAATTTTTCTGCTGAATCTCAGAGCAGAATTTTGTCCACTTGGGACATGCAGAAAGTTTTTTCCAGACTTGGGCATGATTCTTGTGCACAATATTTTGATCAATAAATATTGGTAGCTCACAGCTTCAAAAGGAACCAGGCAGCTTGTTAGTAAGTCACTATTAGAACGTGTAACACCTTGTAAATAGTATGACACAGTAAATAGTTATGTATCATAGACTAAAACCCAGAAGTTATAGGACTGTAAACCTCTCAGTGTCTCTTATGCTGTCTTACACGTTTCCATTTTTTCCCCTCCGCACTGTCTTTCAAAGCGAGCTTTCAAAAGACCATGTACAATTTGTAACAGGTATTTACACTGACTTACAGAATTACAGTGCTGGAAGGAATGAAAGAGTCCTGCCTATGCCAGAAGCACTCCTGAGAGCTGCTTTTTTCTTGACTTGTTTTAAAAATCTGGTTAAAACCTGCTTTTAATGATGTGGAGTCCACCTTGTCAGAAAAATTTATTCCAGTTATCTGCTATCCCAGATACTGGAAAGTTTTTCTTTATATCTAAACTGAATCTCCCTCTTCCTAACTTAATCCCATTAATTCTTGTCCTATATGCTCCAGAGGTGGAAAACGGGTTCTCCCTTGCATTTTCTCAGTGTGCTTTTCATGTGCCAGAAGGGTGTTGCCTTATCTATTGGTAGTTCTTATTTCTTCGGGCTTTCCAGCTTTCCCAACACACTGTATTTTCAAGGCCTCTGAAAATTTGTCTGTCATTTAAAAAATGTGTCTTACCCCTTTCTAACCGGCCTGACCTTCCTGGGAGGGCTGAGGGTGGCATTTCAGCAGACCTCAGCAATATTGCACCTCTCAGTAAGCCTGCTCTTTCATGGATGGTTTCTTAAGCATCATCTACACCTGATCACAATGCATAGGGTGCACAACTTGGACTCATCAGGAAGAATCACAGCATCTCTGTTTTTGAACAAGTCCTTCATTACCCCATTGGCAAACCCCCAATGGGAAGGATCTGCAAAATGGCTGTGCTTGAACCCTTGAACTGGTCCTCAGTTGCTCAGGACATCAGAGCTCTGTGGTGAGCAGCGGTGGAAGAGTGAAGTGTAAATCCCTCGGGCTCCATATTTCTCTAGCAAAAAGCCTGCGTGCCATGTGAACCACTTGCGCAGTTGACCAAGCCCATTCTTCACAACAGAGGCCACCTTTGGCCTCACCAAAAGTCATGTCCTGGATTGGCAGGTCTACAGCTTTGTCTCAGCTTTGGCTATGGTCTCTGGGCAGCTTCAGGAATTTGGTAATCGCCATGAACAATTTCCATCTGTCTGTGATGCCTGTCAGTTTTCTTGACTGTGGCCATCTCAGCCGATGTCTGTCTTCATCCTATATCTGCTTTCCCATCTTTGGGAATGGGCAAAGTGGAAATCTGCAGTACAAAGCAGGTAGATAACAAAGGATGAGTTGTCCTTTATGTTCTAGCACTCGGGATGGGATTCAGCCTGAAGTGACGCCTACATTTGATCTCTATGTGAGGGCTTAAGTCTTTAAGTTCTCATTATTTTCAGTGGAGGTGAAGTCAATCTACAGAGCAGCACAGCAGTCAGGGCTTGATTTGTTAGGTCAAAGACAGATGTCAGTCCAGAAGAGCAGAGGTCTTTGTTTGGTCCTGTGTCATATCTTCCAGCCCTGTGCTCCCAAATCAACTTTCAGTGGAGCCAACTTGCTCTGTGGGCTCCGTTGGCTCTGAGGGAGCCCAGGCACCAAAATCACACAACTTTACTTAAATCCAGTGTCTCAGAGCTGAGCTCTGACATCGACCCACCACCTTCTTTGTTTGTTTTCAAATAAAACAGTCCAAAAGTGTGGGACCTGAAGGATGCTTTGATTAAATCCACAGTGAAAACACTAGGTACAACATAGATGCTACATAGATTTCCAGTGATTTTTATAGCCCTGCTCTCTTTGCAGCCCTGTTACCTTGACATGAAACTGGATGTGTTTCCAGACTCGGCTTTCAGCTGCAGTACAAGAGAAAAGCTATAGGGGTAGGTTAAGAAATCTCTGTATTTTGCTTGAGTCCTTGCACTGTCTCTGGCCACACTGCAGGCAGCACTGAGGGTTCAGTTTAACTGGTGGCCTTCAAAGTGAGAAGAGAGTTTTGTGTAAGCAAGGAAGTCACCACAGCAACTACCATTGCCTTTGGCAATACCTGCTCCCTCTGGACTCATTTCACTCAATTCAGAGGTGACACAATACCCAGAAGTCCAGAAGATTATTCAATAAATTATATCAGCTGCCTTCTGCTCTCTGCATGGAAAAACTCCCACGGTGGGGGTTGTTTCCTCTCTCCTGGTGGCAATTGGGTGGGAGGAGAAGGACAAGAGCATCTTGTTTCACCTCCTGGGAGGCCTGAGGCCTATTGCTGATTTTGGGATTTGGGGAAGGGTATTTTTGCAGGAAGCGTGGCAGTTTGCGTGGGCTGGGGGGGTGTTTTTCTCTTATGAATTGCTTTGCCCCACAGCGGTGAGGGCTCTGTTCAAAGAGGTACAGCAATCACTGTTCCCTGTTGTGATGGGCTTGTCATCCACCATAGTGCTGCTCCTGGGGCTTGTACGTTTGTCAGTTGGAATTTTTCTGCAATTTTCTTGACAGGAGCACTGAGTGACACACATTCCCTCAGGAGATATTTCCATGTTTTTACTATTCTTCAGGCTTCTGTGACATTTCCCAAGTCCAGTTTTTGGAATCTCAGGTTCGAGCATCTACACTGCCTTGGACCATGTCACAGCACGGATAATTTGGCCCGTTAGCAGCAAATAGATTGACTTCTCCAGCTCATGGTATGCACAGTTTAGGGGTGGGTTTCTCTTGAAAAACCATGATGGAAACCTCCATCATTGGATGCTCAGTGATACCAGCTCCAGCATCATTTTTCACTCCTGTAAATCCCAATGATGACTTAAACATGAAGATTGAAAGGAAAACCAAAACTCCTGTCACTTTCTTATTAGGTAGAGAAACATGCAGGACTGAAATTTTCAAGCTTTCAGTGATATATAAAATACACGCATCCAACTCCAGGAATGTCCGGTCTTAGGAGAAGCACCACTTTCTATGAGTTTCTTGGTAAAATCATGGCAGTTGATGACACCAAGCAGCAAACACAAGCTGCATAAAACCTGCCTGTGCTTCTCTGGCCTGAATATTGACATGGCTTTTCAAAATCTCTGTGAAAATTTAGACAAAGCAACTCTTGCTGTCCCGAGACTTTAGAGGTCTCTGATGACCCTTGCTGAGAGGGAGGGCTGTCAATGGCCAGACCATGAAGTCTCCTCCATCTTCATCACAGTGAAATGAGAGGATGGTTTGATTTTCTGGTTGCCCGCCATGTGTACTGTGTGCAGGGGTGTATGATCATTCCCCAGCTTTCAACCACCTTGTCCTTCTCAACGTGCAACCCTGAGGGTAGTTTGTTCCAGGGACCTCTTCTCTTGTCTCCACCAAGGCTGGCCCTCTGTGCCCTCCTATCTCTCTATACCCCACCCCGAGGTAGAAACGACATATTTTCAGTAAACTAGGATGGGCTTAAATTAAGATCTTTCTATTTCAGGCCCAAGGAAGAAGTACTGATATCAGGTATCTGAGATCTGTCAACAGCCACTAGGGAAAAAGGGAAACCTATCTTATCTGTTGCTGTTGTTGTTATTACTATTATTATACTAAGAACCCACTGAGGCCCTCTTATTATGTTATTAAAGTCAATGTTTTCCCTGTGCACAACATTCTTCAACCTGGCTAAGATAAAGAATTTTTGACAAAGATATGCTGATAATGTTGCTAATTAGTTTCTCATCTTGAACAATACAGCTGCAGGCAACTGGAGCAATCTCTTGTTGCAGGACATTGTAGGCTGAAATGTATAGATGCTTCATTTCCTCTGCAGGGATCTCACAATATGCTAATTTGTCCTTGCAGCAGGGTTCATTTTTTTAGGTCTTTGCCACTTTAGTTTGCAAATTCATTATGTCAAAAGATGATCAGTCATATATACACAAGATGTAGGCCTCCACCAACATATATAGATATGTGTCTGTGCATGTGTTCACACATAAATATTGAAAAAACCCCACAGGTATATCTGGTTATATCTATTTTCATACACACACTGCTTTATTTTAGGTGAATCTATGAAATAAAATGTTTAATGAAATAAAATATTAATTTTTTATAATTATCTGTAATATGTGCATACACATACATTTTGAAATCTATTTAGGAACTCAGCATGTGAATGGCTAGTTGAATTCATAGGGCTTGGCTCTTTTAGGGAACATTTCACTCTCATTTAACTTAAAATATATAGTTTATAGTCTCTATTCAACACATACAGTTTACAAGCTTAAGCTGCATGCTTGCCTATGCATTTTCCTAAAACTTCCACCTAAACTATCATTATGATTCACTTTCAATAACTATCATCTGTCATTTTTAAAACTTGCATAATAATGTGGTTAGTTGATATGAAAAATTATGTTTGCTCTAAATTTGGCTATGATTGTTAATATTTTTGTGAGCTTGACACCCACAAGCTGAAAAGACAGGTGGTAAATTTGGTTTTTAAACTTCCCTTTCAACCACCTCCCTCCCAATTAAAAAGCGAGATGTCACATAATAGAAAATTTTCAACACATTCACTGGAATTTCTGTGTTCATTTCCAGCAAAATTGCACTGAGGCAAAGGAGTAAGGTTGAGTTTTTTTAACCCTTTGGATTAAAGAAAGTCAGTTTTCCAGTGCTGAGAGTTAAATATATTCCTTTTCCAGTGAAAACCATTGGCTGAAACACTCTGCTGTTTCTTCCCTGGTTCTGATGGGACCTCATGGGAATGGGCCGGAGCATCTCATGCCCTCTGTCCACTGGCACTGACCTCTGCATGGAGCAGAAAAAGGCACCAAAGGATGTTTTCCTCCCTTTTCAAGCTTCCTTAAAGGCGAAAACTTAGGAAGGAAAGGACAATTCCTTCAGTTTGGGAGAGAATGTTAGTAACTGGCCCATTGGCTGAAGATGAGTACCTAACATTAAGTTGGTCCGTGGCAGTGCTGTGGAATTCTGTGGCAAAAATTGTGTTCCTCTTGAAATGGCTGAACTGGGTGGTTTCCTTCTCCATCTTTTTTGAATTTTGAAAGTGACACTTGGGAAAAAGAAGTAGTTTCTAGTGACTGGAAACATGGATTTAGAGCATTTTCAAGACCACCTTTTGGGAAAAGCAACCACAATGTCTTTCATTAAAAACAAACGTAACAATGATTTTAGCAACTTTAAAAGAATTCAGTTGGTTTCAAGTTTTCTTTCTCTGTTCTGCTTTTGCCTTGGTTACTCTCCTGAAGATCCAGCTGTGGGAGAAGGAAAAGTTTTGCGTATCTTTTCCCTCTTGTTATCCAAAAAGCTTATAAATGGCTGTGAATCACACTGAAAAGCATTTTCAGTTTTTAGTAATGGAGCCAAACTAAACAATAATTCTAAATTATGTTCTTCCTAGGACTGTCCTGGGCAAGAACAAACAAGCTTTCCTAACTAGACCAATTCAGTCCCTTCTCAAAAGTAGCTCGAGATCACATGGAAGCTTTTTTATCATCCTGATGGTATTGCTTCTATTTGGAGTCTTAAAATTTCATATGAAAGTGGAAAATTAGGTAATCTCAGAAAAGAAAACATTAAACTCTTGTGAGCATTGGGAGAGGCACTTATCTTTATTTTATTTTATATTTTATTTTATTTTATTTTATTTTATTTTATTTTATTTTATTTTATTTTATTATTTTATTTTATTTTATTTTATTTTATTTTATTTTATTTTATTTTATTTTATTTTATTTTTTTCTGATTCTAAGCTATTTACTGGATTCTTCTCAAAACCTCAAAGTGTTGTTTTACCTGTTGCTGCTCTTTTCGGGGAACAAACTGTCCCCCTCAAGCTCATGGGCTTGTGTTGGGCAAGGCAAGACTTAAGGCCAGGGGAGTAATTTCTGTGGGGCCAGCATGAGTTGAGCAAAGGTTAGCTCTGACCTAGAGCAGCTGCCAGCTCATCTGTCACAGATGTATATAGTGTTGGTGGTGACATTTTCCATCTGTCAGGAAACACGCCATCCCAAATGTCACAGGTCATATTTTTAATTATTATTATTTTTTTTGCTTTCCTTTTTGTTGTTGTAGTGGCTGGGGATAATGAAGCTCCTGTGCTGTACACATCTCCCCTATGACCCAAGATGAGTCGCGAAGACCATTCATGTCCCATGCAGATATCTCTTGCACCAAGCTGTCTCAGGTTTGTGGAGCCCAGTGAGAGGTTAAGGAGCCCCAGGCAACCATCTGGAGACCACCACAGGTCTGTCCTGGGCTACATGGACAAGAGCTGCCTTTAGCTTTTTCTTCTGTTTCTTCCCTTGCTAGGCACAGAAAACCAGGTCTTCTCCCTGTGCTTTGGTTCTCACTATTTCTGCACCCAATGAAAATGGTGTGGTTACTCTGAATAAACACACATTCAGCTAAAATAACCTGTCTTCACAGGGAGTTGCTTTTTCCCAGAGCCTGAGCCTTCCTGAATATGTGGGAGCTGCAGGGACATGTCCTTTATGCAGTGGCACGTTTACATCGACAGCTCGTTAGTGATGCGATGAGTGGTGCAACAACTCGTCCAGCACAGGGCAACAAAGATGATTAAGGGAGTGGAACATCTCTCTTATGAGGAAAGGCTGAGGGAGATGGGTCTCTTTAGTTTGGAGGAGACTGAGGGGTGACCTCATTAATGTTTATAAATATATTAAGGGTGAGTGTGACAAGGATGGAGGCAGGCTCTTCTTGGTGACAACCAATGGTAAGACAAGGGGTAATGGGTTCAAACTGGAACACAAGAGGTTCCACTTAAATTTGAGAAGAAACTTCGTCTCAGTGAGGGTGACAGAGCCTGGAACAGGCTGCCCAGGGAGGTTGTGGAGTCTCCTTCTCTGCAGACATTCAAACCCACCTGGACACCTTCCTGTGTAACCTCATCTGGGTGTTCCTGCTCCGGCAGGGGGATTGGACTGGATGATCCTTTGAGGTCCCTTCCAATCCCTGACATTCTGTGATTCTGTGATAATCTGTAATTGCACAGCGGCAAAAATCACAGGAGTACGTTGAGCAGCAGGAGCACTGAGTTGGCTTTGGATGGAGATGGGACATGGCTATTTGGATGCAGATTGAACTTGGGAGGCTGTGAGTGACCAGTGATGGGAAGGATGACTTTAGGGAGGGATGGGTTAGATAATAAATGATGAGGCTGCTAGTAGCAAATACAAAAGGGGTTTCTGCGGGAAAAGACAATTATTTGATCAAAGAGGAAGGAGAGCGGAACAAATACCATGGGGAATGACAGACTGGTGCTCTGGAGTTGCCTCCCTCTGCCTGGTGGGACCATGGCTGCCTGCTCCACCTGTTAGCTACTGTCTCATACTGACTTCCCTGCTGCCTGCAGTGCCTAATTGTTCCTGCCTTTATTTCATCCACCAGTTCCTTGCCTTTTGATTGACTGGATGTTTGTCCATCAATTCCCACCCACTGGCCTTCTCGTTGTCACATTTATTATTTTCAGTCCCCACCACCTACCCTGCTGTTCTCCTCATATGTTTCACTGGCCGTGGTTAGCCCTGGATTGCCAAATCCTGACTCTGCTCACACCACACAACCACATTTGATGTCTTTACTAACTAATCATGCCCCATCCTTACATTCTGTATGGTTGAGAATGGGTGGGCAGGCACCAAAAACCACCATCGGTCTCCACAGGCACAGAGAGGCCTGCTGGGTCAGAGGCAGGGACATGCTGGTTTGTTTTCACCCCATGTGCCTGGAGAAGTGGAACACATCCCAACTGCTCAACTTGCCTCTTTATTCTGACTCTGATACAGTTATAAGGAGAAACCAACATCTGTTGGCCTCCATCAGTTGGGATGGCCTCTCCCCTGAGACTCCTAAGGGCCAGTTTTGCACCTGAAAGATGATTCAACATAAAAGCCCTAGACATCTAAACCCATAATTAGACTTTAACTAAGCACCCCTCTTCCCTCCCCTCTCAGTCTCAGTGACCTGGGGGCTTAGCCCACCTCTCCTCCAAAACAGAGGACATGGTCATCTTCATGACAGTGGCAAGTCTACTCCAAATCATGAAAAAACTCTTTTAACAGTCACTTGCATTTTTGCCAGGCATAAGCCCACCACCATGGGCTTGCAGGGAGCCCAGCATCCCTGCGCCTTGGGCAGAAGATGACTGTCTTCATCACCATGGCCATTGCACCACCAAAGGGCTGTTTGCTGTGTGGGGCTCGGTGTCCCAGTATGGCTGCACACCCTATCAAGCTCAGCTGAAGAGGGAGATGGGAACATTAATTCTTCCTCATGTTGAGGAGTCTCTTTTACTTCTGACTAGTTCCCTTTTACAGGAGATTTTGTAGAGAAGGCTTCATCAGTGGTAAAAATCAATGCTTTCTAGAGCATCTTCTGAAAATATGCTCATCAGCTGATGGCTTCATCACTGGGTGATGTGTCAGAGAATCTGGGCAGCAGAAAGGAGCCCTTCCCAGGGATTGAGACCACCCTGGGCACCCCACAGACACCGCCAGCAGCTCAAAGTCTCAGGTGCATAGAGGAGGACATGTCCCAGCAAACAGCTATTACTGGTTGACTGTGCAGAGGAGGTATTTTTTGCATATCTCCTTAACAGCTGGAGGAAGGGTGGGAGAAGATGTTTTTATCACTTAAGAGTGATGTGCTGTTTCTCTAAGGCATTCCCTCGTGCAACACGCAGAGGCTCAGGGTTGGCAGGTGGGTAAGTGTTACCTTCTTCTGAGCCCAGAGTAGGGTGTTCAGAGAAATCCTGGCCAAAGGGCTCAAGCTGTGATGTTCAGTTATGTTAAGAGGGATCTTAGCATATTTAAAACTGATCCCGCCATGCACACTTTTCACAGATACGAGGTCTTTGCCCTGGGCATGAGTCCATGGGCTGGTAGGGTATTGCCTGGGTCACTAAAGGTGTTTTTGCACAACTTTTTTCAGGCAGAATGAGCTCTGCCATGCTGGCTGAAAGCTGCTTAGCAAAGGATGTCTTTAATCTGTGCCACATTAACCGTGGCCACGGGGCTTCGGTTGTTTCAGGACATGAACGGCATGATATCGGGGCAACCCACAGAGCCATGCACTCGGTGGAGCTGGCTGTATCTGTGAGGCTGAGGGGGAAACGAGTCCTCTAGCTCTGAGATTTGCATAATGGCTTTTACATCATTAAAGAAAACCAGTTGTATTTGCCAGGAAAGCTCTCCAGAGCTACCTTTTGGGTGAGGTAACGAATGCCAAATACATTATTTACGACTCATTTGCTCATTTGTTTTCATTCAAAGCCTGAGCCAATTTTAACCATAAAAAAAAGACTGGAACATCAGGTATTATAGCCCTGCCTTCATGTGTGGCCATGCAAGGTAGCGCAGCTCAACCTGCCAGAAGTCCTTCACGAATGAAAGCATGGAACTACCATGAGAAGGTGGGATTCAATAAAAGAGACACCAGAGTGGGATTTGGGAGGCCTGGGTTAGTCACTGGCCTCCTGCAGCCTTTGGGAAAAATCAGCCCAGCCTGGTCTTTGCCATCTCTTTCCACTCTTTGCCTTACTCATCTCTTTGGGCTCCAGGTTCTTTGGGACATGGGATACCTCTTCCCACCCATCTGCACAGTGTCTTGGGGCTCACCTTTGTGTTGTTAGTGCAATAATATCCCTGCTCATTGCAGGGGGGTTGGACTGGATGACCTTTGAAGGTCCCTTCCAACCCAAACTATTCTATGGTTCTATAAGCAGTGTTTCTGCTGCACTGAAAATACTGCGAGTTCAAAAGTATTTTCTGAAATGGATCAAATATGAAACCAAATTGCGTCATTTCCCAGTAAACGACCTCCCTAAATGTTTAATTTCAGCTTGGTGAAAACATTTTGCTTTGAACCATTCTTAACTGAAAGCAGTCACTCCTTTTAAAAATTCTTTAAATATTTCTTTTTAAATTTCACAGAAAAATAATTTTCTGGTTAGAGAAATTGGTTTCATTGAATATCAACAACATTTTGCTACCATTTCTGCTGCACTACGGCCATGAAACAGCTGGCTCTGAACTGCTTTTCTCCATGGCTGCAGATGGCTGGGTAGCAGTTGCATTCTCATCCTAAAAGTGGTTGAATTTTAGTAGTGGAGTGAGAGATCCCCAGTAACCATTACAGTCAATGTTCATCAGCAGTTACTTTATTCTAGTGGCTAAGAGAGTGCAATTTTCATTTATTGAACAAGAAACTGCTGTAATCCTATGTCTCCTCTATCATACGGGAGTATACTGGAGCTTCGTTAATCACTCCAAGTTGCTGGGACATCATAGGCAGGAAAGCACTTGAAAGAGCAAAATACTCTGAACGTTAAAAACTTAAACAAGAAAAACTCAAAATCACCGTAAAAATCAACTTCAGAATTGCAAGTTACAATTATTTTATGCTGCTTGCCACTGGGATCTCATGGATGAAAAAGAGCATTTTCAGGTTGTATTGGCTCACTGTATTTGCTTGATTGCTCTCTCTTAGTTCAAGTCAATCTCATCCAAGATACAGCATCAAGAAGATATCAAAAGTTGCATTCTGGTTAAAAGTAACCAAATCTGGATCCAAAATTCACATCTGAACACAAGCCCTATGGGGAGAGGCTGAGGGAGCTGGGCTTGTTTAGTCTGGAGAAGAGGAGGTTTAGAGGTGAGCTCATCACTCTCTAGAACTACCTGAAGGGCAGTTCTAGCCAGGTGGGGATTGGTCTCTTCTCCCAGGCAGTCAGCAATAGGACAAGGGGGCATGGGCTTCAACTCTGCCAGGGGAAATTTAGGCTGGAGATTAGAAAGCAATTCTTTACGGAGAGAGTGGTCAGGCATTGGAATGGCTGCCCAGGGAGGTGGTGGACTCACCGTCCCTGGAGGTTTTGAAACTGAGATTGGACATGGCACTTAGTGCCATGATCTAGTCAATGGACTGGAGTTGGACCAAGGGTTGGACTCGATGATCTCTGAGGTCTTTTCCAACCCAGTCGATTCTGTGATTCTGTGATTCTGATCTGAATTCACATTGTCAGCTCTGGGCAGCCGTACTGCAAAATGCCATGATGAGGGGAGTCTGAAAATCCCTGCTGCTGCTCTGTTTTGATTTTTTTTTCTGGAATCAGCTTTTTAGAAATTTTGCTTCCATGTTGAAAAGAAGGGAGAGAGAGAAAAATCTGAGTTTGCCTAAATTGCCTAAGAATCTTTACTTGGGATTATTTCTCCTTCATGCATGTACTTTCTAGTTTTAGAACAGCAACAGATGGTAGGGAAAATGATCAGCAATAGGATAAACAGGAAACGGCATTATAGAAGCTATACCCTTTATAACTTACTTCAAGAGATCCTTTATGCTGCAATGACTATGGCAGGAGGAGATGTCATGCCTGTCAGTAGATAAATATCTACATGATCCAGACATTGACCTTTTTATTACAGGAAGCACTTCGAGGTTGTCCCAAAGAAGACAGCATGGGAACTCCTGATCTCATTGGTCATTTTCCTGGAAGAAGATTGAGGAAAACATATGGAGGCTCAATGCCTCCTTTCAAGACAATGTCGCCAAAATTAATGATCCAGTTTCAGTATTTGTGAAATCCCAGTGGGAGCAGGTGAGCTATTATTTTATATTTTATTATTTAATTTAATTTAATTTAATTTAATTTAATTTAATTTAATTTTATTTTATTTTATTTTATTTTATTTTATTTGTTTACTATTATCTTATCTCATTTCATTTTATTTCATTTTTTAATTGCTTACCCCTTGCTTATGGGCTGGTCCTTGTTTAAACATGTTTATTATTCTGAAGAACCTGCTAAATGGGTTTCTGCAGAAAATGCCTTTGGATTCGGCTCCTGTGGTGTTGCTGAGCGCCAGGCACCAAGTGCAAGTACAACATTTGTGCTGTGTCATCATCTTCCTCTGTTGCTGGGTATTATTGTTTCTCCATGGCTGGATGCTTCTATCTTTTAAAGCAGAACAATCAGGTATAAAGAATGTCAAATGAGAAATGAACTATGAAGGACAAATATTTCCATTTCTGCACAAATAACCTGTCCTTGTTAGCCTTGGATGGTAGTCCATGTGCAAAAAAGGAAAAGAAAAAAAAAAAGAAGCCATTATTCAAGTATTTGGATGAGCAAAAAATCAATTGCATGTTTATTTATGAAACATAAAGGCAATTCCTGGCCTGCAAGCCCAAAAAGGATCATTGTCTTATCTAATTTGGTCTTCTCTGGAGGAAGCCCATCATTTCCACCCTGTTTCAGGTTCTGTCAGGTTTCAACTTCTCGTCATGGCTGGGTCGACCATGCAAATGAATTCTTACAACTCTGCATGACACGTCAGTTAATAAAGATTACACTGGCAGCTGAGAAGAACTTAAAATATTATGTTTGTGCCAGGGTGTAAGCCTGAGCACAGGTGTTTTGTGATCAGCTTTGTGGAGGCGGCCTGTCCTGTGCAGATTGAAGACTTTTCAAAGACCGAAGGTTAGTCACTCCATATCACCAACAACATCAAGTCTTTGCCTCCATGCTTTAGAGTGACTGGTGACAATTTATTACAGGAAATAAAAAAACCTGTCTGTAGCTCTTACTAATTCAGAGCTTACTGCTGCATCTTATGCACCACAGAATCACAGAATCACAGAATGTCAGGGATTGGAAGGGACCTCGAAACATCATCCAGTCCAATCCCCCTGCCGGAGCAGGAACACCCAGATGAGGTTACACAGGAAGGCGTCCAGGCAGGTTTAAATGTCTGCAGAGAAGGAGACTCCACAACCCCCCTGGGCAGCCTGTTCCAGGCTCTGTCACCCTCACTGAGAAGTTTCTTCTCAAATTTAAGTGGAACCTTCTATGTTCCAGTTTGTACCCATTGCCCCTTGTCCTACTGTTGGTTGTCACCAAGAAGAGCCTGGCTCCATCCTCCTGACACTCACCCTTAATATATTTGTAAATATTTGTTTGACCAAGTGCCAATGATAATGAACACAATACATGGTTTGTTTATAACATTGATTTTCCTTGTCTTATATGAATAGCCAGAAATAAGCTTTAAAAAAATGAAGCAATGATATTGGCAATAATTAAATATCACTAAACTAGAAGCTGGTAGCTGTGTGACACTGTTTCTGCTGAGCTGGGCTTGGTCATTTATGGTTTGTAAATGCAAATTCTGCTGACTCTGGCAATCATTTCTATAGGGACCTGCTGCTTTTCCTTTTGTCACTGAAAGAATAATGCGGATACATTTGGAACAACTGGAATAAAATGTGGTTTTACCTGGCTCCCAGGCACAGGGTGATGCTTCTGAATGCTGCACTACAGACTCACATTTGAATAGAGCTATTGTCTGGAACCAGAACAAACTAATTTCTCATTTGTACATTTAGTAGCCAGTTTTGTGAAACTGTTTATCATGTTTTAATTCTCTCTGCATTAACAGGATATTCATATTTCTGATGCTTGGGCCACATCCTACCTCACTGCTTTCACCTCTTCAAAGAAAAAAGTATGAGTAAAAAAGCCTATCTCGACTCTGAAAATGGTGGACATAGAAAAGGCATCTCACTTGTGTAAGCCTGGATACTTTCTGTGTTTTGAGAGTTACGCTTTCTGGCTAGGGAAGAGCCTGCAATTTTTACTACCATCAGGGCAGTGTATCGGCAGAACTCAGGAACTGGAGTCTTTTCTATCTTCTGCATCATCTGAAAGAATTGATCATTAATTTCTAATTGCAAGACACACGGTGTAATCCCACCACTGTCAGACTGTGCTCTTGCTTACCCATGTGTAACCTTCAGGAGACACTTTATTACTCTTGATGGATGAGCCTGGAAGAGCTCATCTTGACTTTCAGATACTAAACTGCATTTATGCCCTGGAAGATGAGAATCTGGAGGGGAAAAATTTTGCTAGTAAACAGACCAAATGAACATACAATAAACCTCTGAGACACAGTAATCCCAGAAACCCATGACACTGTTAATAATGGGTCCTTTTCGAAGTGAAACCACACTTCATGCCCCAAAGCCTCCGAAATTATGTTTGGGTAAACTGCAGACATCACATTCCTTGGAGGGCAATAGCTTGTGTCTTCCATTTCTCTGATGCTGCTTTTTTTTGATTCCCTTTATCAGAGATGGATACAGTTCCCTTAAGAATCCTCATTCAAGTAGGTTCAATCTTTTTTTCCACTTTATACTTATGGATCTTCTGGGCAAGATGGGTATTCTGGTTAGTGGAAAATGTTGGGGTTTTGCAGTTACTTTTTATTCTCAGGAAGGATGAAAAGAGGAATTTTTACCTGTTGACAGGGTGTGGGTGCATTTATATGTAAATGTACACGTTCCACTTCCTACCTATACCAGTTTTTGTCTGGTGGGTAGCAGAGACCCTTCTTTTTGTGGAAGGAAAAAACCCAACACCCATGCTCATTCCAGATTTGAGCCTGAGTGAAGCTCTGAGCCACCACAATATCACTTTTCTGGGCTTATTGTCTCTGTTATTGCCCCCAGTCCTCATCTTCCCAACCTGAGAGTATTTATTTCCTGAAACAAAATCTTTTACCAACCATCTCTGTGTGTCGCTCTATGTGGCTGTAGGCAACAACTCCATGCTCTTGGACAGCCCATGTTTGGGGAGGGCCCTATGTAGGTTTCCTCCACAACTTGTTAAATCAAAGCAAGAAGCGGCCACAGAACCTCCAAAGTACTTTCATGCCCTCTGCCTCCTTAAACACCTAGTTTGGGTGTCAGTTAACAAAATGAGAGCTGAATACTTAAATGTTCCCCAGTGGTTGTGATTATAACTCATGGTACTAAAAATTCACCAGGAGAAGGCTTGAAGGTCTACCTAGAGAAGTTCAGCCTCTTCTCCTGCCCCCTGCACATCCTGAGACCAGCCAAGAGATTTGCAGCCAATGTGCAAGTCTTCTCTTCCATTGTAGATGGAGCTCTACCCATGTCCTTGTAGATGGGGACATGATGTAGTATACGTGTGCTCAGGTTCCAGGCTTTAAAGGTCAATGCTGAGTTTTGAGCTGGTTCTGTGACATCCATGGTAAGTGCTTTAACCACACTAGGGAGCTGCCTATCTGCAATGAGTTTCTCACACTCAGTCTGAGCTTAGGAACCAAATCCTAGCTCAACCATCACGGCTCAGGTTCACAGAGCACAAGAGGTGCTTCCTCCCCATCCAGGCAGGGCTGAAGCCAGAGATTGTGTTGTCCTTCCTTAGGAGGAGGCACATGAGCACCAAGGAGTTCATCCCCACTTTTGTATGGCAATGCCCACACCTCATCTGGGGGAATGGAATGGGACCTACTGTGGCTGCTGTGTCACCTGCCCAGAGTTTACAGCTGGGACACTGGGCTACTGCTGCAGTTGTCAGCCTAGCAGTTTCCAGTGCTTTGATAGACTTTTTCGTTCATTTTGTTTTTATTTTCTGAAAATTTACCTTCCTGCTTTACAAATGTTATTGATTAAAATGTGAGTTGTATTGCAGCTGGCACTGTAATAGCCTCATAAAGGATTTATTTTTTTATTTTTTTAGCCAGACTTGGGGGTTAAGTGGATACTACATTATACCATTATTATAGCTTCAATATTATTATTTTTCTTTAACCGGGATTGTTTATTATGCATGTGTTGAAGCACAAATATGGAACAAATGAATCTGATATCAAATTAATGCTGCGATCAGGTTTCCCCCCCTTCCCTCTTTAGTTGCCATAACAATCTGTGATCTTGAAGCAACAATAAAATTAGAATTGCATTAAAGGTGTTTACATCATGTACACTCTGTCTCCCATTATTATTTTTCACTATAATGAAAGCATTGAGTGTTTGCTTTGGAAGAGAACACTATGAAGCTCTTGCCTTGCCACATCTCATGTTGTTTTTGCAGCCAAAAATTGTTTGTTTTGAGGAGAGGGAAGGATATTTTGGGGCTGGAGCTTTTGGAGGATGGGTGATTTTGTTTATATTTTTTTTAAGATATTGTTTGTATATTATGTGTAGGATGTAATTTTGGGTGTGCTACCTTTACATTTCAGCACTTCAAAGAAATGCCTCTCAGCTTTTATATGTGGTGCAAATCTCCGCTCCTTCTACTGCCATGGAAAGTACATCTTCTAGTTCCTCCCCTTACTGACAAAAAGCAAAATAAAGCAACATGTGTGCAAGGAAGAGATTTCATCAGCGTGTATGTGTGCATGTGCGTGGGTGCACATGTGTGTGTACCTATGTATGTATGTGATGCAATTAAACCCACTTCACCATGACTGCACAAGGTTCTGCCTCTGGGGACAGAATGAAAGGAAAAAACATGATAGATGTCAGTTATATGGCCTAGTGCATGTTTTGAAAGTACTCTGGTAGTTCAGCAATGAGCGTTATGGAAAAACATTTATGGAACAAAGAGCCCGTTATCTCTGTATCTCGACTGTGCCGGGCGCCACGGAGCCCCTTTACTGCTGCTCTATCCAGTCTGGCACATTATTCCTTGCTGTGACATCTTTCTGTGTAGCCTTTGTAGATAATCCTTGTGATAAAGCTCCCTTCAGAAAAATGGGAGTTTTTCATTTTTAAATACATAACGTGATCACCTTATGCTGAGGCTGGACTTGAATAGAAATACCATGAGAAGATTTTCCTTCTCCATCCGCTAAGCCTGCTGTTCTTAGACACAGACCATCCTTTGATTCTATTTTTTTTCAAGTTTAGCCTCTGTTAGGAGCACAGGATCCATCTATTGGTGAACATTGTGTGTGATTATTTCCCTGATTAATCTGAATATAAGACGTACAGCAACGAGCTAGTTCTAAAACGTTTCCTGGTGGCGCTAACACATCTTTGAATTCTTTATTTCAGATTCTGTACAACACAGATGAGAATTGCTACACTGGGCACAGGGATTTAGGGGGGGCAGGATAAAAGAAAATAAAATGCCATGTAGTCTGAGAGAGGAATGTAGTTAGCTCTTGTAAGTCTCTGGAGACAAGATCTCTCCAGAGCTGGGCTCATTTAGTGATCCCCTCACTGACTCCAGTCCTGAAGATCAAAGAGCGGTGGATTAAGTAGCACGCATTCTGCAGTGACGTGCTGCTGGGGATTAGCTAGGTAGGAATCACCTAAGTAAAAATCACAGCATCATATACAATTTTGACTGGAACGGACCTCAGGAGGTCCCAATCCAACCTGCCGCTCAGGGCTGGGCCAGCTTCGGTGTTAGATCAGGTTGCTCAGGGATACGCTTAGTTGAATTTTGGATATCTCCAAGGATGGGGATCCCACCTCCTCTAAGGACACCTGTTCCAGTGCTGAACTGCTTTCATGGTGAACATTTCCTTCCTTATTTCTAATTGGGATTGCCCTTACAGCAAATTATTGTGCCCATCCCATCCATGTAGCTTTTTGTCCTTTTGTGGTATGCCCCTGAGAAACATCTGACTCCATCTTCTTTAGGCTGTTGAAGATACTTGTAGGATCCCACCCTGCCTCTTCTCCTGAAGCTGTCTCTTCTCTAGGATGAAAAAACTGACTGTCTCAGTCTCACCTCATGCATCACGTGCTCTGACTCCCTCATCCTGGACTATATCACCAAACTGGACTTACTCCAGTTGGGTGATCACTCTCTTGGTGGCTCCAAAGTGACCACAGTACTCTAGATGCGGTCTCACAAGAACCAAATACAAGTGAATAATCAATTCCTTTGACCTGCTTATGGAGCAAAGGATCTGCTCTGGGATACTACTGATCTTGATACAGCAGAACCTTTTGAAGCTGCTGCCAGTGCCAGTGACCTGTGTAATGATGGCCATAGGCCTGTTCTCACTGCATGAAACTCCCATTGATCCAGGAAAAAATCGCTAGCTGTCTCAAAAGAAGTCAAAAGTCTAAGTGACATTGGGTAGTGGCTTTTACTCTTGATTCTGGCCTGTCAGGATGAGGGCTAAGGTTTTTCAGAGCAGCTGGGAGTCTCCAGCTACCAGTGACACGTGGCCTGTTATGGTTATGATCACTGCCCCATGCTATGACCATGCTAGTTGGCTACAGGAGCTTCTTCTGGAGGCTTCCTGGGGAGCCTGTTCCAGTGTCCAGCACCCTCTGGCTGAAGAACCTTTTCCTAACGTCCAACCTAAACCTCCCCTGGCACATCTTCCTGCCATTCCCTTGGGTTCTGTCATTGATCACTAAAGAGAAGAGCTCAGCACCTGCCCCTTCTCCTCCCTTGTGATGAAGCTGTAGCCACCATGAGGTTTCCCCTCAGTCTCCTCCAGGCTGAACAAACCAAGTGACTTTAGCTGTTCCTCATACAGTTTCCTCTCCAGACCCTTCTTGCTTGACTGTCACACTTCTGAGCTCCTACATTTTGGAGTAAATGCTTTACACCACAAGCATGGAGTGTTTTGAGAGATAAAACACAAATCTAGCCGAGAACTTGATTACCTTGTTCTTGTGATGACCCAAATCACAAGGTTTGCTGCAACACTTTCACACACTCGCTGTTGTACTTGTGCTTTCCTTTGGGTGACTTAGTGCTATACAGAGCAGCTCTGAGGGTACTTCAGTGATTTATAACATGCTTTCTAGTTGAGGGCATGTATTTATCATGTTACAACAAGCGAATGATTAATAGTTGCCATAGTGATAATGAGAACTTGAAGTCTTTGAGCACTACTGAGTCAAATGCAAGCCTTGGCACATCTTTGCTGCAAAGCAGTCATGGCAGGGTCTTGAAAATAGAGGCTCTGGAACCAGCATCACTTAGTAACACTTTAACACCCTATGGAGAAAACATTAAAAAAATAATCATACGCTTATTTATAAATGTGAAAAAAAAACAGATGGGACAGACTCAGTTCAGGTTTTTCATTGTAAGAAGGCATTTAAATATTTTTGCAGAATCTTTTTTTCTTCTTTTTTTTTTTTTTTTTAAATAATACAATTGTAAGCTGCTGCTTTTTACTGCTGATATTCCCCTTCTTCTTTCTCCTAGCACAGATTTGTTCATTGAAATGTTATATGGACAAAATCTCGGCTTTCCAATATCCTGACAATGCTTCTCTTTAATCTAAGGCATGTAATTATTTCTCCTGAAGTTTGCTTACGAACCATCAATAAGAATCCTTCACAGGGATGCACAGGTTTGCCCATCATTATTCCTTGAAATTCTGTGAAAGAAAATGTCATTCAGACATCTGTGAGGACAACACAGCATCTAGGTAGTTGCTGAATCTTACAGCTTCTTGTTCAAAAGCAGGTTGGTCACAGGTCCCTCTACATCAAAAGCCTGTGCTGCACATTGCAGTGCTTGAAGAGGAGCTTGTTAGAGATGGGAAACCCAGACCCAGTATCTGCTAATTTGGGTGATACATCTTAAGAGTCTCAAGTTGTTCCTCAAAAAATGGCTATATGGAGGAAAAACTGTCTTGGTTATCCTTCACTGGTATCAGTTAGCTGCAATATTTAGCCTGGAAATGAAGATTCAACAAAAATATAAATAAAATGTTGAGGGCCAGAGTGGCAAAGCCCTCCTCTTCTACCTGATGCCTCCTGAGATCATTTGTAAATGAGACTCTCATAATGCATAGGGAGAAATAGAGAGCAGACTTGGTGTCCATTAACAACTACAAGAACTAATTAAATGAGAGGGAAGGAATCTGAAACCACTGGGACATGCACAAGCTTTGTTTTGCTTACTGGTACACCAAGAAATTTCATCTGAGGATCTGGAAGATGAGTCGGCTGATTTATCCAGGAGATCAGATAAAGAACAAGGCAGGAGATATTGTGCCAAAATAAAGAACATGCACAATACTGTTTGGCATCAATGTGTGGCTAATATCCTCTGGGAGGAACAAGAAGTGATGACAAACGTCCCCCTTGTGTTGTTTCTTCATTCCCTCTCCCTGCTTGGCACTTTTCCTGCAAACAGCTCTGAAGCATCAGTACCCTGTATTGTAAAATAGGTGTAAAATTGTTCTTATTTCTTCTGCAGCCTATGTTTGTGGGAATCTGAACTCACTGCCAGTTCTTTGGAGCACTGAAGGTTTGAAGACACAGCCTCTGGCCAGGGATACCAGGCAGTCCTCACCTCAACAGTAAATTAGAGAAAAGAGAAGAACATGCATTGCCAGGAGTCCCATGCAATGTGATAGCTGAGGGAAAACAAAAGTAAATCATTTAGTGTTTCCAGCAAGTTATGAAGCATTAATTACTAGCCACTACTGCTCTGCAAGCCAATGTAAATTGGAGGTTCAATGCTAGCAGGTATCTCCCATCAACTCACGCAGTCACCAGGCACCTGAAAAGCTTTGAGACCTGTGAGTCTCCATGGCTACGTGTTGCCAAACACATGCCTCTACTTGGCCAAATGTCTGATGGTTGCACCAATGTTGGCACGTGGCTCAGTCGTCATGAACTAATAAGACCCATGTGTTTAGGAGCCACCATCCACAGGCTACGTGTCCTGCACACGAAGCACATAGGTGGATCAGGTATGTTGACTTTTCTGCATGAGATGATCTTGCGCTCTGCCTTTCTAATTAGGTCAAGAGGAACACAATGCTCCAGTAGCTTCGAGGACCTGGGTAACTAATTCAGCACTACAGTGGGAATTACTCCAGAGATGGTATTTGGTCCCCTAGATGTATTTTAAGCACTGAACACAGCTAATGAAGCTATTAAGAGGCAGCAAAATTTTAGCTGTTTCAGTGAACCAGCTAAGTTGCAATGCCCTCAGACAGGCTGGAATGGATGTCTCTAGCACTAAAATGCCACATTGTTGTATGTGACAAAATTGTCCACTAACAAGGGGCTTCACTCAAGCCAACATTTGGTCACTCACAGTTTCCTCGGGTTGCTCACAGCCCAGAGCCTGACTCAGCTGATGGTACCACTTTGTTTGCAGCCAGAACAGGCTTTGTGGGTTGCCAGCATAATCCTGAGACTTCACATAAGCAACAGGTTTGTGTGTTATTTCTGAGCAATAAAATGTTCAAAAAAAAAAAAAAAAAAGAAAAAAAAGGCGAAATGATGAGTGAGAAGGTTTTTGAACAAGTTTTTGTTCAATTAGTGTAACTTGATTTATTGCTAGGTGAGCCCTCAAACAGCCTGTAATTACAGATCCACAGCTGCAAAGTAGGAAGATTATGAAGGTTAAACATATCAAGTCTTTGCATGAGAGGGAAGTGATCAATGGAAGAAAAAAAGGTAGAGTTAACGAGAGATAAAAGAATTCAAGAGCGTGGCAGATAGGTTCATGCTAAGACATTCTGTAATGAAAGAAGACAGCCAGCAAATGAAAGCAGAAAGCCCTGATATTGCTCGGAGTACTATTAGAAATCTTAGATGTAGTCTTCTCAAATAACTCTCATTTTAAGGGCTAGTGTGCTTCCTTTTCAGTCTCAAATTCACCTGCTGTGTTAATGCAGTGTCCTTGCACATTTATTGCTGAAAATTAATTACTTGAGTAATAAGGATATATAAAAAAAAATCTTCAAATAGGTTATAAAAGGACTTGTTTGCACTGAATGGAAGTTGCCCAGTGCATTTAAGTTTGCAGCATGAATAAATCTCTTTATATTGTCTTTTCAGTGCTTTCTCACACAGTGTCCCCCCACCATTGTGCTGGAAGGGAGAGAGAAATACAGTTTTTTGGGCTAGCTAACATTGTCCCAGTAGGATTACTCTTAAAGACCATTTTCTGCTCTTTGCAATCTTAAATCCCATGGGAGGAAAAACTTCCCCTGCTGCCCCAGAGGCAGGCTTGCCCTCTATTACTTCTCACTTTAAGGAAATATTTTCCTGATCTTTAGCCTTTATGTCTCACTTGCTTAATTCCTTCCCACTGCACCTACTTAGATTCCCTTGTACAATCCTAAATAATTAATCACCTCCTTCATTCACTTCAAACACTTGTTGAATACAAAGCAGAGAACAAGGATTACACATAGGAAGAAAAGGAATGGGAACTGTATGAGAGAGGACCAACTGAGAGGCAAGAAATGGAGAAAGAATGATGCTCTAAGCATAAAATCCAAGCTGTTGGTAAAAGGGATACAGGAGCACTTCAGTGCCCCGTGGCTGATTCACTTTGCTTACTTTTGCATATTAATTTGGGAAGGCAAAACACAGTTCCTCGTGGGGCCTTGAAGTGCTCTGCTCAGAAGAAGAATGTGGCTTTTGATGCCTGTCAGTCCAGACCAGCAGCAGCGTGCAGGCAGCTCCCCAGGCATGGCTGGGCAACTGAACGTAAAATGGGAGCGGTGGTGAGTGCATCATGACACCAGCCCTGCAGCCGTTTAGATGCCCCGCAAGCCTTCAGCAGGTGAAAGCTGCTCAGGGGGAGGCACTTCTGCAAATACGCAGAAGCAGGATTCAAAAGAGCTTCCAGCACTGATAGGAATGCTCCTCACAAGCTTGCTTTCCCAAGGGTATGGGTGGATTTTGCTGCACAAAATCTATTTCAAAGGGGTTTTGTTATGCTTTTTTCGCTATTTTGTTTCCTTAAACCTTGATGACTGAAGACCTCAAATTTCTAGGCAAGCCCAGAAATGCATTCCTGGAACGCAAAGGCAGAAGTGATGCCCCAGTGCCAGCTGTGCCCAGATAACATGAGCTGAGCACGCAACTGGGATGCTGAAGTCAGGTGTCTGCACCAGGATCCATTCCCCATTCTCCTTCAGCAGAGAACAAGTCATTTCTTCAGATACATAATATGCCAAGCTAAGGTCTGACCCACATTCTGGAGACATCTCTTCAGTTTTCCCAGGAGGTGTACAGGGATGCTCGAACAACCAGACACTTGGGTTAAGTGAGCCCAAGGGCTGGCCACACAAAAGTTTTATGGCTACATAGGCAACTTGGCACCAGTCCCCTCGGCTGAACTCCATAGCCCTGGAGACTGTGATAAGAAACATTTTTGTCCTTTGCCAAGGAAGAGGGTGGTCAGCAAGCAGGGAGGCAGCCATCTGTCAATAAAAAGTGTAAAGCTAACTAACTGAAGAAAATGAGGCCGTAGGAGGAGGGGACACTGCTGCCTGTTAAACCTGTTTGCCCTCCATGCAAAGTTACAATCCAGTTACTTGGTCTTGTTTCCGTGAGTTGCGCACTTTTTATTTATTCACAACTGAGAACATGACCTCTCATCCAAGAGCTCTCTTCCACCGAGAGTGAATTTATGGCTTGCATCTGCTCCTGGAATAGGCGCAGGAAGGTGATTTACGGCAAAGAAATTGCATTCTGTCCCAGTGACAAGCCATTTTGCTGAGATGTTGAAGATATAAGCAGTCAGGTTGTGGCATAAGCATGGGTACAATTTCAGTAGTTGTGAAAATGCTTGCACCTCTTAGTCCACCCCACAGCCCCATTGCTGTTGTTCAGAAGTTGGATGCAGCCATAAGTCTTTTGTGAGGCAGAAGTAACACTAAAAGGGAGACATGTGGGACCATGCTAGTGTTTTCTTTTTATTAGAGAAATATATGTTGGCACAAATGAGAGCTGTCTAGTAAGCAAACGTCCTCAGTCGTGAAGAAGAGGACAGAGAAATGGGACATCTCCTCTGGGAACTGGTGGTAGTACTTGACTGTGTAAGGCCCATGAAGATGACCATGAGATCCACTGGCTTGCCAAATGGTGTTTGCAAAAAGAAAACTAACTGAAAGTAGACCTGTCTATGCAACCTCATCTGCTGGGCTTGTTTCTCCTCTGTCTGTGCATGGCCATGGTTTGAGACAGGAACCTGGGATGTGGGAAAGGGAGGACAAGTGTCCCTTCATAACTCCTTCCTCACCCTGCACATATGCAAAGAGGTCAAGGTCTTCATGCCTTTCTACTCAACACGTTCTCAATTTGTAACTGAGTGGCGGTGTTATTATTTTCCCTTAACCTACCCACAAAATTGCTGGAAACCTGAGGCCTGCTGAGAGTGTGGGGACAAAGATGAGCTGCAAGAAAAGCTGGGATGAAGATAGGAGAGCAGGAGGCCCTCAACCTTGTGCCGCAAGTTGTGTTCATGCCTGTGGAAACACTGTCTTTGGCTGCTGGTAGCAGACTGACACACAGTTAACAAGGAAAAGGAGGAGAGGGGCATGATGGATTCCCGTCACTTGCAAGCACAAGGATCTCGGCCATCCTGGAAATGCTTCAAAGATTTGGCTTTGTCACTACTGTGGACATATTTAAGCAGCAGGAGGTATTTCTACCAGTGAAAGTGTTACCCAAGAGTGTGCTTCACAGTATGATACTGAGCAGAAATCCTGGTCCTGCCTTTCAGAGTGTGCTGAGTGCTGTGTGACTAGTTACAGTGCACCTGCTGGACACCAACCTCTGTTTCCTTTCTTAGCGCTTTCTGGAGACTCTGTATCTCAGTCCTCTTTAATGTCTTCGTAAATATCTTTGGACACAGGACCTGAAGGAATACTAACACAGTTTACTGACGACACAAAATTGGTTAGGAGCTGTTGACACCCTCGAGGGCAGAGAGGTCCTGCAGAGGGATCTAGATGAATCAGAGAGCTGGGCAATCACCAAGGGCAAGTGCTGGATTTTGTACCTGGGTCACAGCAACCCTGGCTGTACATACAAACTGGAGAATGAGATGCTGGAGAGCAGCCCCACAGAGAGGGATCTGGGGGTTCTGGTCGATGGCAAGTTGAACATGAGCCAACAGTGTGCCCGGCAGCCAAGAGGGCCAGTTGTGTCATGGGTGCACCCAGCACAGCATCGCCAGCTGCTCAAAGGAGGTGATTGTCCCGCTCTGCTCTGCACTGGTGTGGCCTCACCTGGAGCACTGTGTGCAGTTCTGGGCACCACAGGATAAAAAAGATATAAAGATACTGCAGAGTGTCCAGAGGAGGGGTACAAAGCTGGTGAAGGGTTTGGAGGGGAAGCCGTATGAGGAGCAGCTAAAGTCACTTGTTTTTTTCAGCCTGGAGGAGAGGAGACTAAGAGGAGACATCACAGCTACAGCTTCCTCACAAGGGAAGGAGGAGGGGCAGGCGCTGAGCTCTTCTCTTTGGTGACCAACAATTGAACCCAAGGGAATGTCAGGAAGATGTGCCAGGCGGGGGTGGTTAGGTTGGATTTAGGAAAAGATTCTTCACCCAGAGGGTGCTGGAGCACCGTAACAGGCTCCCCAGAGAGGTGTCACAGCCCCAAGCCTGCCAGTGTTCAAGAAGAGACTGGACAACACCCTCAGACACAGAACTGTGGGGTTGTCCTGTGCAGGGACAGGAGTTGGACTTGATGATCCTTGTGGGTCCCTTCCAACTCAGGACATTCTATGATTTTATGATTCATTTTTTTTCTCATTTTGACAGGAAACTAAGAGGAGAGATGAGTGGGTGAGGTATATGAGATGCTTTCTACCTCCTCATCTTGGACTTGTGTTAGTGTTGGCCACCTGTAGGATCACAAGTGTAACTCAAGACAAGTGCCAGTACAAGGTCTGTATTTCACAATGCTCCATATCACCTCTTGTCAAGTTTTCAGATCACACAAAATTGAGGGGACACCAAGGACCAGGCTGCCAGTCAGAGTGACCTCAACAGGCTAGAGGAAAGTGCCAGCAGGAACTTCATGTAATGCAAGAAGGACAAATACAGAAACCTGCACCAGGGAGGGAAGAGGTGCTTACAATTATACAGGTTGAGGATGGACAAGCTGGGGACCAACTCTGCTGAAAAGGACCTGAGCATGCCCTGGCAGCAAAGAAAGCAAACTGCATCCTGGGCTGCATGAAGATTGTCAGAGCCAGGACACTGGGGGAAGTGTCCCTTGATACCCTGACACCTGTGTGGAACTTATCAAGAAGGTTTATCAGGACTTTTTGCAGTGGTGTGAGAGTCAAGGGGCATAAATTGCAACAAGAAAGGTCCAGATTAGATATCAGGAAAAACATCTTCAACATGAGGACAGTCAAGTAGTGCAACAAATTGCACAGAGAAGGTGTGAATGTTCCTGCTTTTTATTTTACTATCCTTTTGAGTAGGAGGATCCAGGGTCTACTTCTCCTCTGTGGTCTGGGGCAGGGGGTATGCTTCAGTGTGTGGCATGGTTATACCAGCATCAGAGACCAAGCTCGGTGTGGCACAAATTGTGTGATACTTTGGTCACATCCACAAGGATTAAGTCATAATTTTCTGGGGATCCTCAGCACCAAAAGTTGAATAGGATGAAAGTAATCATAGAATCATACAATTGTTTTGGTTGGAAGAGACCCTTTAGATCATTGAGTCCATACAAAACCTAACTGTAGCACTAAACCATGTCCCTAAGAACTTAACCTATGTATCTTTTAAATACCTCCAGGGATGGTGACTCCAACACTTCCCTGGGCAGCCTGTTCCAATGCTTCACAACCCTTTCAGTGAAGAAATGTTTTCTAATATCCAATTTGAACCTTCCCTGGTGCAGCTTGAGGCCATTTCCTCTTGTCCCATCACTTGTTACTTGGGAGAACACCCCCCATGCTCCAACCTCCTTTCAGGTAGTTGTAGAGAGCGATAAGGTCTCCCCTCAGCCTCCTTTTCTCCAGGCTGAACACCCCAGTTCCCTTAACCACTCCTCATCAGACTTGTGCTCCAGCTCCTTCACCAGCTTCTTTGCCCTTCTCTGCACTTGCTCCAGCACCTCAATGTCTTTCTTATCATGAGGGGCCCAAAACTGACCCCAGGATTCTTGGTGCAGCCTCAGCAGCAGTGAGTACAGGGAGATGACCACTGCCCTAGTCCTGCTGGCCACACTATTCCTGATACAAGCCAGGATGCTGTTGGCCTTTTTGGCCACCTGGGCGCACCGCTGGCTCATGTTCAGCTGCTGTCAATCAGATCTCAGAGGTGCTCTATAATTCATGTAAGTACAACTCCTCGGGGGCCTGGCTATTTTGCCATAGAGATGGTCTGCATATACCTGTTCCCTAAAGAGCAGTCCCGCTGCAGCTGGTTGGTTTCTTGCCACAATTCTGACTTTTAGGTCCTGTGGGATGTCACCGGGGGCTCATTGTTAACAATACAATTAACTGAATCTCACCTTCAGCTGTCTACAAATTAGACCCCTAGAGATACAGCTGAGTTGCCCAAACATGGCCCAGGTTTAGAAAAGTGAATAAAAGCCTCAGCTCACAGACTCATCCTTCTAAGTTTAGGGATACTTAGCCACATATCTGGATGCACCAGATATACTATTTAGAGGCATTGAAATGGCCTAGGATATCTCATGTTGGAGGTCACAGATGTCCTAGTCATCCTGCATCATGTATGCAGAGCCTTGAGGAGTGTTTCAGAGACTCTAGGACCTCTAGGACCTCTCAAACAGCACTAGATGCCTACATCTGTCACACAATTTGAGCCATACTTCAGGGCAAGCAGAATAACTCTGCTGAGCAGTCTGAATTGCCCGCCATGGGAGCTAAAACTCTTGCTGCACCTGGAAACATCTCTACCTGGATCTCCAAGTTGTCTAAGCTTGAATGAATTGCCTAAACAGAGCTGCCTAGTGCCAACTGAGATGCCTAGAGTAGTTTGAGACACTCACATGGGGCTGGCAGACACGACAAAGGACCTAGAGGAGACCTGTGCCCTTCTGTTGCAGTGGTTGCACCTAGTGGTTAAGCAGAGCATTCTCGGGCACTGGGAGTGATACTTGGGAGTGATGTCTTTACTAAGAAAACTGAATCCTGCTCCTGTTCTCCTTTTACAGCCAATGGAAAGTCCACAGCACCTCCAGACAGCTCCTTCACTCCCTGGTCTTAGGCATGCTGCTTTAGGCGGGAACACTTGTCTCCAGGATGAATTTATGTTACTACAACTAGCAGAGATGTCTACAGGGTTAAGCAGTGGCACACGTTTTCTTTGAGGGGTGCTGGGCTGAGGTTGAGCAGATACATTGGTATCTCAGCACCTTTACGTCTACACCCAAGCAACACGATCAGGGATCTGTGGCCTGAAACAGGAGCTGTGCCTATGCTGTTACATAAAGCAACAAATCACCTTCCTCCATTATTGCTGCTACTTATGCATTTTGATCTAAACTGATGGTGGTGTCAGGGCAGTTTGACTAAAACAGGTTTCTTCCAATTTCCAAATGACCTCTCTTCTCTAACAGGTCCTGTGCATCCAGGTATCCCCCACTCCCCAGAAGAGTCAGTAGACTCTTCTGCATTGTCCGTTTCAGAGCCACAGGGCTTTAACTCACACGTACATCAAAGATGAGTGGCTGTATCTATTCAGAGGAGGACGATTGAATGAAAAAATATTTTATGTTCACCCATGCTTCCTATTGACTTATAAGTAAATTTACATTACCCCATGGTTCCCCACTACGTGGTCAACTCTACCTGGGTGAGAAGGGCAAAACAACTGCTAAAATTTATTTAAGTATCTTCATTCTTAGATTGATCTTAGGCTTATGGAGATGGGCAAACTGCTAGTCATGCTGCAGAAAAAGAGGAAATGTCAAAAATTCTCTTCTTTCACATACCTATGTGTCAGGAGAAGGATAAAACGGTTTCTGGTCCAACTCTGTAACAGTCTAGTTAGCTACCATTGCTGTTAAAGACACAATATTTCCAAGCAGGTATCCCTGGGCATTTTGGACCAGGAGTGGGACAGTTGAGCTGATCCATTGGTACCAATCTTTAGGACTCTTCAAGCACACCAGCAGTATCCCAGGCAATGGGGAACACGCCGTTCTCATGCTCACATTCATAAAAGGCAAGCAGGATGACCCAGCTTGTGTTAGGTTAGTTTGACATCAGTTTGGCAAAATAATGGAAATGTTGTTATGGGTATAAAGGGGTAGAAGATATTAAAAAAAAAAAAAGTGATAAGCAATTAATGCCAATCAAAATGCTTTTTAGGGAGGGAAGGTTGTCAAACTCGATTTCGTTCTTTGATGTGATTGTAGGTTTTGGCTGATAAAAGTAATTGTAAATATGGAATATACTCTGACTTTTCTATGTTTGACAGTACAGCAAATCCTGATTAAAAAATTATCATTCTACGCTATCAATACAAGGCACATAAAATGGATGCAGGACTGGCTGACGTGTCAACAAAGAAGCTGTCAAAGGGGAGTCACTGTAGGAGAGTATTTTTTTAGAGGACTTCTGCAGGGATCAGTAATAGGTCTGAATGCCATCATTGCATATTTCCACTAATAACTTGGAAATAAATATTAAAACTGCTGACAACATTGGAAAATAATGAAGAGGACTAGGAGACAAGTGCTCTTAGTACGGTTGTAAACAAGCGTTCAAGCCTAGAACAGGCAAGCAGACCACACATGTGGGAACCTGGAGCGCAACACATCTGAGAGGGATTTAGGAATACTAAAGAAGCGACTCAAAATAATTCTGCCAGTATGGTGTTTTATGGCTTATGTGTGTTATTCTTTGCAAAGAATGATGCAATATCTGACTGTGTAATTCAGAGGAGTAGGGATGAAACTTTAAATTTCGGCATGGCGTGACACTATAGTTCTTGTTTGAAAATATACGTCCAGCTTTGGTACCCCAAATTAGGAGAGGATGTCAGGAAAAAAAAGAGAAGGGGAAAAATAAAAAGGGTTCTTTTATGTAGCCAAACTGAGCAGAGCCAGAACCAACAGAGAAAACATCTGCAGAAGCACAGGCAGAGATCCAAGAGATCGAGCACCTGGGGGAAGTGGTGGGACTGTCACCCCAGCACCCAGTGGCTCCAGATTAAGGCTGAAACCTTTTGATTACATATTTGTTGACTCAATCAAGCATGGGTTGAGGGGAAAACTATGTTGTGAAAGGTGAGACTTGGTGATTTATTGGTCCTGTCTAACTCACTGCTCAAAGGCATGGAGCTGTGAAACCGACAGTTCAGGGAGCTGATAAACCTGCTGCTTGCTTTCCCACAGGACTTCATCTCCCAAATCCCTCCTTCCAACACCTCTGTGGTCTCCACCCTGTGGCATCACGCAGCGTGGCTAAGCCAGGAGTAAAATTTTCAAGCTATGAGTTAAAGGGTAATGCTGAAAATTTTGCCTGGTGTGTTCTTGGGCGGGTTTTATTCAGAAGGGAAAACGCCAGCAAAACTTTGTACCAGAAGCTGGCCCACTTTCCAAACCGACGCTGTCTCCTTTCTCTGGGAACTCAACAATTTATGCACGTCCTGTGAGTGAGATGTCCCCAGAGCAGCCCGGGGAGGCTGGGACATCGCTCCCTGAAGTACCGTCTTGAGGAAACAACTCTTTAAGATTCAAATGCTTCTTTGTTTATGAAATAAAGTCCACCAGACCTATCGTCAATTGTTTATGCTAAGGAGCACGCTCCCATTAATGTTAATGGTGCTTTGGAGCATATATCCTTGCTAATTGATATAGGAATGTATCCCAGATGAGTTTACTTTACTGCTGATTTAGCTGATAGATATAAATGTGTGAGAGGGAAATATTAGCATTCATATAAATCAATTAGGTTATCAACAGGGGCGAATGATTCAGAAAATGACTGCGAAACTTTCCAGCTCCTTTTCATGGAAAAAAAAAAGAAAGTCTGCTAATGAGACAAGTCAGAGGGAATACAAATATGAGCTAATCGTTGCTATTACTTAATATTTGTGTTACACCACCTGAGCTCTGTGCAATGTGGGACGGACAGGACCATCCTGCTGCCCGCCAAAGTCAATCCCCTCCATGGCCTCTCTAGGGGAGCAGAGTTTTGGTTTTACAAGTCTAACAAACCCGGCCGTTGCATGTTGAGCTCAATAACATTTGTTAAATATGTATGAATAGAGGAGAATGATACAAGCAGCAGATAAGATTTCCACAATTTAATTATTTTTTTTTTTCTTTTCAGATAATATAATGGCATATGAAAAGTGAGGCAGTAATGCAGTTCAAAAGAAAAAAAGAAAGCAGCCCCCACCACTCTCCTGGATCTTTCTGCCAAAGGCTGACATTATTGAAAGTTTAGTAAATATAAGAAGTACGCGTATTTCCATAAAAATCTGTTTGTTCAAAACTTACAATTTTGTGGCAAATGTACAGCCATTGAAGGAATACATTTTTCAGTGTACTCAACAGTTTTAGCTATTTGATTCCCATTTAATTCATGGGTTTTGAATGTGAAAATGTTCTCCTAAGAGAAGGCTCAGATACAGGAAATGTACAGTAAACCACACATCGGCTGCAAAGAGATGCTTTGACCTCCAGTCTTGAATCTGTGATTTTGAGCAAACAGGGTTTCATTTTTTTTTATTATAAATCTGTCTAGAATCAGGAGGAAGAAAGTCACATACCCAAAAGAAGTATGTAATTATTTGTGGAAGAAATATAGTATTGTTTCATTACATTTTCTGATTCACATATTTTAGCTGTTTCTTAGTTTCGGTGCAAAAGCAAGCACGTTTGAGTTTGCCAATACAGAAAAAGATAGAGATCTCTTCATTTTAGTATCTTTTGCTGCGAGTCACTGAATGTTAAGACTTTTCCTCCCTACACATTTCAGTAAGCCTAATTTTCAAGGTCTCTGTTATTAATGAAATATCAAGCAAATTATATAACATTTGCCTGGGCATGGTTAAAGACTGTGCAAGATTTCATATAACAAAAAGCGTCCAACCCTAGAAACATTTTTTTTTCCATTTAATGCTCATAAAATTTTACAGACAACAGAATCCTTTCTTAAGCTTTATTTAAGAAATCGAATACTATTATAGTTCAATATATATAAGACACATCCAGTATTGTGTTCCTGATAGCAAGTGCATAGATTTTGTTAAGATATCATTTTTATATTTTAATTTTTTTATTTGTTACTCAGTAGCACGTTTCATGATCACACAAAGGGATATTCCCAGTGATTTTGCTAAGAGCATGAGAGAAAAAACAGAACACAGCAAAGTAGTGAAACTACAACAGAGATGAGGAACGAAAACAATCAGGCAAACTATCAGTACAGTCGATTCCTGATAAGTGAATAACCTGATTGCTTGGTCACAATGCTTTATTCACTTATCAGGAATGATTCACACTACATTTTGTTAAACTGTTTTCCTTAGCCTAATACCTAAGAGTCACACTGGGCAAAGGCACACACACTCTGGCAGGCTATTCTTTAATCAGCAAGTCTTGTGACAGTTTGGTAATTTCCCATGGCGATACACATATAGCTAACAAAGAGACATTTTGCTAACACTGCAAGGTGCCTTACATAATTGAAATTAAAAGCATGCATTTAAGCAGGACAAACTGTTCAGCTGCATTGCTTTAAGGAACCCATTTTTCCCATTGTTGAAATTAAAAAAAAAAAGGCAAAAAAAAAAAAAAAAAAGACAAACCTGTATCTTTCAGCCCTGAGAGAAGAAAAAGAAACTCAACTGCAGTATAAGTCTTTTTTTCTCAGTTGTATTTTGGGAAGAAAAGACCCTTCACAAAGCTCTAGTTTCTTTCCTAAGACCGAGTTTTGAGAAAAGAAAAAAAAAGAAAAACAAAAAGAAAAATTCCACAGCAACCTAAAAGCCCCAGAGACCAATTCTGATTCATCATTCATGCAAGGCAACACTTACTCCACTGAATCCACTGGTGGCAAAATTATCCAAATCAGGACCATAAACTCTAGAGGTGTCAAAGACCCAGGATATAGTCTGATGGTTGGTTTCTACTTTCCTGCCTGGGCTAGTCCACTACAGGGCCTCTGTGGTTTTAGATTAAACTTAAGAGTTGCTTGGACCTCTGACAAGAGGCCCTGCAAGACGACATTTGATCTTGTTTGGGACTCCAGACTCATCACTTATTTGCCTTTCATGGAAACATAAAAGCGAAAAGAAAGAAGAAGTTGAAAAAAATATTGAGTAATAACAACTAGGCCAACTCATGAGCCACCAGAAAATGTCAAAACTCTTCCAAACGCAGGAGCCAGCGTCACTGCTGACATCACACGGAAACACCCGGAGCGCCATGACCTCGGCAGATGTTACGTGAGGTGTGTGTGTCTGCGAGCGTGAGCCCAAGCCAGAGTGCCAGAAAGACCAGGGCAGAGGAGACAAGAGGGAAGAGCGTCGTTTGGGTCTCATAAGAGCACTTTTAAGTGGTCTTCGATTCCTGAGCATCACGGAAAGTGGGACAAAGGAAAGGGACGGGGGCATATGGCTTGAATTCCAGAGAGCACTCGCCAGTGCTGCCCTCTCCTCCTTGGGTTTGGTTTGGTTTGATTTGGTTGGTTTTGGTTTATTTTTATTTTTCCCCCTCTCTCCAAATTGTAAGCTTTGTATCTGTGATCAGAGGAGACAAGAGAGACGTTTTGTAAACCAGAACAACAGAGATTTTTCTTTCGCAGCTTTTATTTCACCGTGGTAGACACCGGCTGGGGGAGAGCAGAAAAGCTAAAAGTCAACTGTAAAAAATAAGGAGAAAAAAAGCGCTATTGTATTTCTTTTGTCCCTTTTGAGATTTGTGTAATACTATTAGCCAATGCTGAGAATGATCCGCTTTGTAAGCCCACAGCAAAAATATCACCCGTTTTAACAATAGGGGGATTTTTTTTTTCCATCTTTTTTTTTAAATTTTTATATATTTTTTTTAAATTCTGTTGGCTTTAATAGAAAGTCTTCCTGTGCTCACTTGGATTTTATGTTATTTTTGTAATTATTACATGTATAACTGCACATAACAAGCTCGATCACCTGGTAGGCTTTTGCAGGCTCTCACGGCCCTAGTTAAGGAGTGATTAGTTTCTAAGGAGAGTTTGACTAACACCATATGCCATCAGATTACTGTGCAGTTTGGAAGAAATCCCAAGGCTGTATCCTCCTTTTCTTGAATGTTTCATGTGCTTCTGCGAAGTAGTGGCAGAGTATTTTGTTTTTAACATCTAGGAAGAATCGATCTCCATAATCTGCATTTCCCAGACTGACTGAAACGTCACAGTAAAAAAAAAGAGAAATAAATCTTTTCGCGTGGCTTCTGTGTGTTTGTGTGCAGAAGCTTTTGCAGTTAGAAGGCTCACAAAAGCTACCTTCAATATGACTTTGCAGGAAACTCATTTAACATGCTTCCTGCTCGGATAGATAATCCAAGTGATAAGGCATGACTAGGGGGAGGAAGAGAGAGAAAAATAGAGTCAAAGAAACCATAACATGTCTAAAATGTACAAATCCTCTTTTGCCCCCCAATCAGATATTCACTTAGGTGGAATCGACTGTATCTTTTGTACACAACCAACAAATAGAGAAAAAAAAAACAAAACAGGCACGTGAAACGGTGAGGTGTGTAGATGTATTACCAACACAGAATGACCACCAACAATACAACACACAAAGTAGAGAGACAAGTATTAGGAAAATGGTTTAATATTGGAGACAGAAGCAAAAAACTGCATCACACAATAACATACGTTACAAAAATAAGTCTGACTGTTTCAACTACACGGTTATGTTCACAATGAGGACAGAAGAATCAGAAAAAACTCTGATCTAAACAGCAAAAAAGCAAACCCCTAACGTTTTAACTAATACATTTATCCACGCAAAGTGACCGAGTACTCCTAATTCTAATTACCTTATTGTGTAACTGCACGATACAGAATAAAAAGTGAAACTTACCGCTTTTGTTAAGACAAAATTCTAAACACTAGATATAAGCAAAGGGAAAAAAAGAAATCAAGCCAAAGTTTTGAGTTCTCGAAACAAAACCAACTCTCTTTCTACCGTCCGGAAATCAAACTTGAAAATCAGTCGTGATCGAGGGGGCCCACGAGAGTAAGCCACAAAAATTTCCATTTGTTTTTTAATCTCCAGTATAAAAAGTTCCACTGGTACAAAATGCATAAGTACAATCAAGTTGTAGAAATAGGAAAGCCTGCTTTTTTTTTCTTTTTTTTCTTTTTTCTTTTTTTGGCTCAAATTCCATCAAACAACAAAATCCAAATGCATCAATAAAACAGAAACAATACTCAAATGGTCTTACAGTTTCCACTAGATTGCATTAACTTTGGCTTTTCTCAGACAATACTTAAAAACTAGTTTGTAATTCTAAACAAAATGATAGTATTATTAATCTACAAACAACAATTCTCACAGCACAAAAAAAACACAAGTACATAGGTTCTTTTTTTTTGTTTGTTTTTTCTTTTTTTTTTTTTTTTTGTATGACATTATCCAAAAAGGTAATGAAACTACAGGATATTTTTTCCTTTTGTTAATTAGCACTTAAGATAATAAAAACAGAAACAGTAAAATGATTCCAGAGTAGCACAAGCCAAGGAACTGTAACCCCTATGGTGAAAGAAAGATGAACTTGTTACTCCTTTGAGGACTGCCATTTCATTGCAATTAGCTAATTTGTTTGAAAAAGCAACTAGTCTAGTCTCTGATTAGAATTTTGTAAAGCAATTTCCCTTGTTTTTCTTCCTCTCTTATTAGGCCCTTGCACCCTTGCAGCTTTTTCCTTTCAATATTTTGAAAGAGAACTGGTAGGTAATTTGTCTCCAGAAAGGTGTATGTTTGGGTTTTTCGTTTTGTGTTTGATTTGATTAATTTTTTTAAAGATGGACGCTTTTCTCAGCAATGACCCATCTCGGTTGCCTGCAAGTACAGAAACATTCCTCCTCTCCCACTGCAAAGCCAATGTCCCGTGTAACATAATTCAGGGCAGCCCGATGCCAAGTCGCGCTGCTTGAGGACCAAAGGCATCACCGCTCTAACTGGACTGGTAAACCCGCAAGAACACACTAGGGCATCTAAAAAAGCTTTGGAAATTTATACGGTGTGTACAATGAGAAAAATTAGTGAAACAGTCTAAGCAATCCAAATGACGATCTCATATTATATATATATGTACATATATATAATATAACGTACATGAGATGATACTTCGAATACGCAAAATTGCTGCAAGTAGTACAAAATAGCCCTCAAAGGGTGTAGGAAGGCCCCAGCAGTAGTAAAAACATGTGAGAAAAGTATAGATCATTTATTTATAAGTGCATGTGCTATAAGAAGGAAACTTTTTTGCATCACTAGAGGCTAGTCCTTTCCATCCCAGGGCTCTACATAAAGAAGCATTTAAGTTGGGGATGAGAGACAAGAGTGCACCAGCTGATGTTGTTCATATAGGGCTTCGTTTTCAATTTTTAGGTGGCTTCAAATATAATCGGATAGAAATAGGAAGAAATATGGCACTTTTATCATCGGTAGCAGGTACTGCTGCTCACACGCATTGGGTTAGCAATGAATTCTCTATATCGGTAGCAAAAAACCAAATTGGGTTGTTGGTCACTACTTGTGCGGTAGAAATGCGATCTAATCGGACTTACAAGGCAGTGAAAAGGGCTACCAGCATCTCTTTTCTGGTTCCTTACACAGAGCTTCCTCCAGCAAACACCCACATCAGTCACAAATGTGTTGCCATGGACTACTTGTACGAGTAAAGTTACTCCTCTCTATACGAGTGTCTGCAGGAGTAAGCCAAGATATTGCCGTCACAAATAATGGCAGATAACACCAAACATTACAGCGTATGTAAACTTTATCCATAAAAAGTAGTTTAACTGCAGTGCACACTGAATTTTCACCCAGGAAGATCTAGTGCATCTGATTTAAGCAAAAGTTCATTTATTTAAATTACAAAAATAGGATTTTCTTTTTCTTTTTCTCCTCAAGGATTTCAAATGGTGGATTTACCACTCCCGTTGGGGAGTGGCTCACATAATAGATAATTAAAGAATTGTTTTCTTTTTCTTTTCTTTTATTAATACTGAATAGCATATTCCAGCAGCATATTAAAAGCTCTTTAAGAAAAGACAAAAATCCCCAAAATCTAAAAAGGAAAACCACAAGTTAATTACTGTTTTAAATAATTTTAGTAATAGACACAGAAGAAATTTAGACAGCAGTAAAATATTTTTGTCCTTCAGATCTGCCCTGTGCATTGTTCTGATTTCAACCATGTATTAAATAAACCACAAAAAACTAAGTATATATATATTTATAGATATAGATATATATATAAAAATAAACAGCAAAATGGTGAATGTATAAAAGGTATTAACACTCAAGACAGCTCTGGGTGGAAAGGGTTAAAAGTTCAAAACTTTCTCACCTTAGAGGTTTCCATACAATATGAAGAAAATACATAGTGAGGTTTGCTTTCACAGCATTGATGTGTGCAGAGTGGTTAAAAAAGTGAAACATGGGCACTTATACAATGTTTTACAAAAAACATCAAAGAGAAATAACAAACAATAACAATTTCAGGCAACAAGACCACAGGATAGCAAGTTAACAAACTTTTTAACCTCTTTTTTCTTTAAATATTAGGGATTTATACAAAACACATAATAAAATACCCATGTTATCAAATTACTTCACACAAGAAACACACTGAAGCTCTAGGAAGAAAGTACCTTTGGAATTTGGCACTATAGTTTCACTGATTTTTTTTTCTTTAAAAGAAAAACCGATCACATTTTGCTGAACACAAACACGTCTAAATTGTTCACGATAAAAAAATGACATCAATGCGTCACAAGCCAACACGAACTTATTCTGGAATATTTGTTCATTTTTCACAGGAAATTAATTTTTTTTTTTAAGCAAACAACTTTTTTTTTTGTGGTTTTTTTTTTTATTTTGAATCTTGTTTTTGTTCTTGTTGTTCAAGTAAACCAATTTTAAACTTGTCTTTTATAAACATAGAACACTTAAGACCATAAGACTCATGATGAAACCACAACTTAATTCACAGAAGCACCAACGTAACACATTTTACAGTAACCTTTCTTCTGTACATTGAAACAGTATAAAATATAGGTAATTTCATGTGCATTAAACCATGGATTGTCTAACTGTGAGTCAGTTCAGCAAAAGGTGACACAAGTAGGTAGCATTTGCCCTAAAACAGGGTAAATATTTTCTTATACTAATCTACAAAAAGTGGTTCTATATATATACTTTAATGAGAAAGTGAGCCACCTAAAATGGCCTTATCAAAAAACTTTACACTGCCTGAAAAATGTAAAAACTATTACAGACCTCTAGAGACTTAAAATCAGACAGTTTTATTTCTCAAACTGTTTTGGAAGTAGTCTGTTAGAAACCAACATTCTGTGCCTCTGGACACATATTGCTATTGTCACCAGTGACCAGGCAGAATGCCAATCCCTGTATAATACTTTCAAGTCTGTTTTTTTTTTTTATTTTTATTTTTATTTTTTTTTTACGAAATGAAAAAATAAAATCCAAAACAAAACAAAACAAAACAAAAACCCAAACGAACAAACAAACAAAAAAACAACAAAGGAAAAAAAAAAACAAAAAGAAGAAAAAAAGAAAAAAGGAAAGAAAGAAAAAACATTTTGCCACAGGTTGTTTTTAAATCCTATCGTTAATTTATCTAATAATAAATTTCAGTCTTGCATGAATGCAGCAATGTTTTTTCACATTGACTTCCCAGAATTCATAGCTAGATGAGGTCACATGCAAATTTCAAAGGTCAAACTAGATCAAAGGTCAGTAGGAGAACCAAATATGATGTGAGGTCAGAAAGACATCAGAAACAATGACGGGACGATGCCACAGGGACATGCTAGGCAAACGATGGGCTAACGGGCATGGAGATGTCTAGGGAAAAAACAAGGAAGAGGAAAACAAGTTACATAGAATCTATGCAGCACAAACAAAATCACTTTTATGGGTGCAGGAGAAAACTAATGCAAATCTTTTATCAGTAGAGTCTATGAGCCGTTCGCGTAATTTGCATTAACTTACAATACTTGTCAACAAGAGCACAATGGAACCCCAAAAGAATCCATCTGAAAGGAATCAGAGAGAATGGATTCCTCTTTGGGGAGAAAAGAGAGGAAAGAACCAGTTTCTACAAATGTAACAGAAAAGTACGGGGAGGGAGGGAGGGAGGGAGGGAAATAAAAGGTCAGACAACCGAACTTTAAACTAGGTAATGGAAACTACGGACAAAATAACCAGACAAATACAAACAAGAGGATAAAAGCATGAACTGTAAAAGGTGTAGGGTTCAACAGTGAAAAAGCGCCCATTCTTGGCACAATTACTCTAGAGACTACTTCAAAGGATCTAGCTAGCATAGAGAGCTGCTCTTTAGGTACCCAATAAGTTAACAATAGGCAATAAATAACTTCCATTATTTCTGAGGCAGTAAAAATTTTGTATAAAAATAGAAATGCTTTTTACAAATAAAATTTACAGGCCTGTGGCTTTCTTTTTTTTTATTATTATTATTAAATTTATCTCTCAAGAAACATCAAGTATTGTCACTCATTTTATTTTTTTTTTTTATTTTAAACCCTGTAGCTTTAGAAACAGATCTCTAAATCTTTTTTACATTAATCCTCTCCAAAAAAACAAGAACTTAAAAAAAAAAAAGTGAAATATAAAGACGACCAGTGTAAAATCAGACTAATATATAACAATACGTTGATTCAAACAACGACAAAAAAAATCGAATCTTCTCAAAAAACCAAGTTGATGTAGTGGAAAGACTTGTTTCAATTTTTGTTGCAAAATAAGTGCTTCGACTGGCATGAGGCCATTTTGTTTAACCTATAAACTGCTGGTGCCACCCTGGTAAAATACGATCCATCCGTAGAAAACAACTTTTATTGTGTGCTAATGGCACCAGGGTTCACAGAGTTAAATTGCACATTTTTGTGTGTGTGTTTGTGTATGTGTTGCTTTGAATTTCAAGACGTTTATTTTTTTTTGTTGTAAAAAAGGAGATAAATTATGCTGCAAAACAAAATACAGTAACACAACTCAGGAATTACTTGGCAAGGAAATGGGAGCCAAGTGCAATAAGGACAAGTGGGGAAATGGAAGTGGTAACTGTAAAAATAACTGTCTCTTGGTGAAGGTTGGCTATATGTTCTCTCTTAACCCCCCTGCAGAGGACAGGTTTGCTCATGGGACTTACCCTAAGAAAGCTAAAATAAGAGCAGTAAGCATCTGGGGTTAAGATCAGTAAGGTTTGCTGTCATTTTTGGAGCGTTTCAGCTGAACCTTCAAGCGTTTCATGCCAATCTGAAAGCCGTTCATAGCCTGGATAGCAGCTTGTGCAGAGACTGGATTGTCATAGCTAACAAAACCTACGAGACACAGAATGGAGGCGGGAGAGAAAGCGAACTATAGGTTAGAACAAATGTCAGAAGGCATTTTGTTAGGATTTTCTTATTATCATTTATTTGAAACATTTACTTTCAATTAGTTCTTTGATTACACTTCACATCCCATTTCCTCACCCTTTTCCTTTGCCTTCCCCTTTACCTTCATAATATTCCTTTACTACATGCGATGCAGTTGCTCAGTTTTGGTGCAGTTTCCAATTTGTTGTTTATCTACCTACCTTATAGACTGAAGGTATTTATTAGTGTGACACTTTTCAATGTAACATCTAAATACCTCCCAGTCTATCAGGAAGTATTATTAGGCCAGTCTGCAGGTGTGATGCTGAAACAGAAAGTCTGGTTATGAAAACAAACCCCAATCTTAGATGCCTATAAACATGTGCACACCTGAAGATGAGTTCACGTGCACTGGTCCTGTGTGCTTTGAAACACTCACCTCCTTGGGCTTAGCCCAGGACAGTTACAATATTAATATTTTGTATTTTTACAGCTCCTTCCAGTTCAAGCTCTCAAGGTACATTAAATGTTAATTAATTCAGCCTCTTGGTCCCCGAAGGGGTATGCAAGCATCGAAATTAAGCAGCATTGTAAAGACAAAGGCAGTGCTTGATGAGAACTCCAGATCTTCTGCTCCTTGGTTGCAAGCACTAACTAGGGGGATAATACTTGCTCGGGTGATTCAGAATGTCTGGGCCTGGCTCAGCTTTCTTTTCCCCGGGAGACTAAAAATGCTCTGTTCATAATGGACTCAAATCTCCCTGATTCTGGAAGCTCAAAATTCATTTTCATATCTTGGCCTCCCACTTGTAATTGCAAAGCTTTCCTAACTGCCTCTGCTTCCTACAGCTCTGCCTAATTACTACTGTACTCAGCCTACTATTATGTGTCTGCTTTGAAATGCTCCCTCTTCTTTCCACTTGAATTTGCCTCAATATGTACCCCTTCCCTCTGTTAAAGCATAGATCCCACACACTTTGTTTTTCAGTCCTAACACACAGGCTTCTGGGTGCCTCTCTTCTACCAGCTTTCTTCATTTGTGCTTAGTGCCTGTGTATTTTTCTGATTCATAACCTCTTTTTACCACGTTTTAACCTGTTCTTTCATGGCTCTTGCTTACCTTGCACTGCTGCCCTTTTCCATCTTCAGCGCCAGAATGATACCCTTTCCCCATTGTAAAGAAAAAAACCCCTCTTATTAAGTCATCTGGTCCTTGTCCAGCTGCTCCATTCCATAGACCATCCCTATGGTTTCACCTTAAATCAGCTTCACCAAACTATTTAAGTTAAGACTCTTCTCTGATGACACAGGCTCACTTCTGTTCCTTCTGCGCAAAACCACCTCTCGCTTAAATCTCTGCAGACCTTCTCCTGGCCAGACGATATGCTCTGTTCATGTTGCTCAGCAATTGATTATTTGTTACCTCCTTAAGGGATAATAAATATTCCTCCATACCTTCCTCGGTTTTAGTAACTCTTGTCACTTCCTCACTTTCTCCACTAGATCATTTTCTTGTAATATTACTGATACATCCCAAGTTGCTTCATCACTCTCTAACTTTCCCCTATTTTTTTCTAGGAGATCTTATCTGTTTACACGATTCCAGTCACTGGCTTAGCACTGCACTCCTATATTCTCCCATCAGCTCACAGATCTCAGCCTTGATCTCTAGGATCACCTCATGGATAGAAAAGAGATCTATGATGAGTTGGAAGGCAGCTGTAGCACCTTCCAGGCAGGTGCTCCACAACTGAGATGTAGCTGCTCTTACCAACCTTGACAATTCAGCATTTTCCTCTACAGCTTTCCTGACCTTTACTTTGTTCTCTTAAGTGCATTCAGAACTGTCTTCTGCTATGAACTTCTCATCACCTTAGTTCCTTCTCTTTGCTAGTTTTAGCCACCTGAAAGTTAGGCAACTCATCTAAACTAGTCACTTAGATGGCATCCGCAAATGGTGAATGAAAAGAAGCAAGTGTGCCCAGAGGTGGCTTTTCCACCCACCATTCATGTCTCCAGTTTAGATACTTCCATTGATGACAAAAGAACAATTAAATCAGGTTATGATTATTTTGCAGGGGGGTGAGACAAGTCACCTCATTGTATGTCTCTTTATTAGCTTCCTTGACTCAGCCACAGATTCAAACATACAACTTCACTGCTGCATCGGTGGCATCAGCCTTTATCATTCAGTTGTTATTCTATTCACAATTTGTCTCTTTACACAGAATGCTATATCTACATTAGCCTGCTACACTTTCATCTTCTCCCTTATCAAGAACCTTCATTTATAAAGCTTACAGAGGAATCTGGCAGGCTCTCCCTTTATTTATCCCTTTCTGATTGCACCCAATCCTCATTTTTTGTCTGAATTTCCAAAGACCCCATCATGACGATTCTGATTTTTGTTTTAAAACTCTGGGTATCTCTATAATCAAGATAAATATTTTTAATCATTCAAGTAACAGTTTTGCTATGAGGCAGACTGCATTTATGCAGTGATATCATTGGGTTCCCCCTCCCCTGCCTTGCTTTTACATCTCTCATTTCTGTTATTCTAAGATTTATGAAAGGTGAGAGATAAGCTTGAAGGGTGAATGAAGAGTCTCCTGAATCAACTAGAGCTCATGAGAGCTCATGGAAGGGCACCTCCAGGCATAAACAGACTGTCTTGTCACCCTCATCACCATTTAATCTTTTGAGCATTCTTTCGAGGTGGACAAAAAAGCAAATAATGCCCAAGTCCATTTTCTGCAAAGAAAAGCAATTTTTCATTTTGAGAAGCAGTGTCACATAAAAGTTCATCACTGTATATTGCTACCCTGTGACTCACTAAGAATGTGCCTTCCCTTCCCAGTTCTTCCAGTGGACAGTCTTGGGCAACATTTTCACCTTTCTGGAGACCTGTCCTCATCTGTAATTTGACTTCCTGGAAACTCCAGAGTAGAAAGCACCAAGCACATGCAAAACATCATTGCCATCATTATTATTATTGTTATGGAAAAAAAACCCAAACAAACCAGCCAACCAGCAAAAACCCAAACTGTACCAAGAGCAATAACCATTAACAATACAGGAAAGAAATGAGTTCTTCAAATGCACTATTGTCCTAGTGTTTGGGTAGGAGGACAAAGAAAAAACGAAGCTTCTTAAAACATAAATATGGGACCAAACCAACAAATAGCAGATTCTTGCTAATAAAGCTGAGGAGGTACATACACTAGTATGTTAAACTAGCACGATTAATTCTGGCTGTGCCTGTAATTAGCAGCATCACACAGGTGGTCACCTACTGAATCAGAAAATCTCAACTTCCTCTGCCACTGCAGTACTTTTTGGTTTTAAAGCAGAATATCTGGGGAGGAAGAATGAGAAACTGAAATATTAGTGAAGGCTGACTAATGCCAAAAGGACTGAGGGCTCCTCCATCTGTTGGGTGTTGACTCCTCCATTTCCCTCAAACAAGGTAACCTCAGTGCATCACCCTGCATTAGGTAATTGTGTCCTATGAATCCAGATAAATGTGTAAGTAGGTAATCAAAGAGTAAAAGGAAACCCACAAAAAGCAAGTGTGGAAAGGAAGCTGAGGAACTTATCTGCCTGCTCAAAGTAATTTACATTCTTTCAGCAGTCACCACAATGGCTGCATTTCGATTGATGTAGCTTGATTTGACATTTCATCAAGATTCCTGGAGACCTCAACAACAATTTTGTCACCCCAATGTACTAACTGAACTACTTCCAGATCTAGGGAGTCCCTTTCAATTCCACTTTTCAAATTTGCTACAGCCTCATGGACTGTTTTATCCCATCGCAAAAACATGATGGAGTATATTAGTCCACACATGAACAATTTTTTGTAAAGCTTAAAGAGGTGAATGCTTCAAAAATGAACTGAAAGACTAAGGAAAAATGAAGAAAGAATGTCACATCCTTTCTCTGAACTAACTTTCCAAGTGTACTAAAGGCTTGTTTTCAGGTGAAAAACACTCAGATTGTGGCAAGGCTTGAATTCCAGTGCATTAGGTTTTTCTGAGTAACTTGACGTATCCACCTCATGTTTGGATCCTATCTGTTTAGATAAATTCAAACCCTTTCAAGATGGGTTAAAGCCCAAGAGCTGTGGGGCCCTTGAATGGCCCTGGTGGACACAAATCCCTTGACAAACACGTTTTAACAAAACCTAGATTTTTGAAAAAAGTAATGCTATGCAAGCTAAGAAATATGTATCATGGTTAATGGGGACGCTTCAAATGGGGACACTTCAGCATTAAGGGATGGAGCTGGGCAAAGGGTAAGACTGTCAGTACAAAAGGGTTTTGGAAACTAGAGGGTTGTCTGGACTGGTTACTCTCATCATACAAACAGCTGTGTTCCTTCAATTTGGAAAAAATTGTCACTTTGTGGAAGCTCAAATATTTTAGGTCGAACCTTATAAAACTTATCTTTAAGAGATTCTTTCCTCCTCTTAGACCCTCCCTGTGTCTTGCATAGGACCACGATTATTAGACCGATGTTCTAACAGATTGCCACTCGCTGACATTGTGTATTCCACTCCATCAAAGCACTGAGCTGGTGCATCTATGCTATTCAAAAGACATCAGCCCACTTAATCAACCCTAGAACTTATTTTATGCCAACACATCATCGTCTCCTCTGTTGTGATCTCATTTTCTGGCAGGTCAAAGTGTTCTCTGGGAAATGTGACACTGATCTTGTGAGGCTCCCTTCATCCCTGCCCTGAGGTAAGGGGAGATGGCACATTCCATAGCGCACTGGAGCCCACCCACAAAAGCTGGAGCTGCATATCCATACATCAAATGTCTGTAAAGCATTCTGAAATACATGTACACACCATTCAACCACTAATTGCAAAATCTTGTACTTAATTCAGAAGAAAGAAATTCCTGTAATGTAGAAGTAATGGGTTAAACATAGAGCATTTTAAAGTGCCTCAGCTATACAATAGAGAGTAATTATGTATCCATAATAAGGCAGTTTAATAGTATAGTAAATGACATTCCCCCACATACGGTGTAATTAGTTTCATGTACTTGACACATTCATGTGAGATGTCAGACTGGAAGATTATTATTGTTTTTTCATATCCAATTCTTAGTTAGAACTAGTTTGTCTGTGCATCTTCCTGCTCATTTGAGGATTAAGAGTCCATTATTTTTGGAATGAGATTCCAGTATGACATTTCTCACATTGCTGTTAATTTCCTTTCCTGGCCCCTTTTCAGTACAGTGCATGTGGTTTTTACTATTCGATTTATTAAATTTGACATACCAAAGCACTTGCTCAGATTGGTCTGTTTGTCAATGAAGACTTTAGCAGAGATAACATTTCCAAAAGGCATGAACATCTGCAGAATGTCCTGGTCTCCAAACTCCTGGGGGAGGTGGTAAATAAAGAGGTTTGCCCCTTCTGGACCTTTAGGAAAATAATAATAATTAAAAAAAAAAAAGTAGGAAAACAGCTATTACAAGTGTTTTATTTAATATATATTTCCATAATACTTACGGAAGGTGGTCGTCAGAAAGCATTTCACTTTCCGACTTCGAAGGAACAAACGCAAGTGGATCATCAAATGAACAGAGCTGAAATGCAGCTCTTTAGAGCATCCTATCTTGAAAAGTGTTTACCTGGTAACTCTAAGAAGTTAAACTGCAGCCTGTTTCTTCAATTTATATGTCTTTCAGTATAATTAGGGTTAGGAAAACAGGTACACAATGTATTGCTCTCTCACAATACCCCAAAAACTGCACAAGGAGTCCTCTGCTGCCTCAAACACCTGTATGGGTTTGTCAGTTTAATTCTAGTTGTGGGAACTTATGGAAATGCAATGAGCTGAGCTCAGATTTGAGTATCACATATTTAAACTCAGAGGGCAGGAAATAAATGGAGATGGGAACAAAAAGGATAAGAGAAAGCAAACCTTGTGACTTGGAAATCAGTGAAGTCAGAGGGAGAAAGATACTCAGAACTGAATTTATACTGGTTCATTTCAAAATGACAGCCACCCCCCCTTTTTTTCTTCTTTTTAAATACAAATTCCACATAAGAAGCCCTGTCTCCTGGAATAAACTTTGTATAAAGTCGGTCTTTTAAAAAAGTTCAAAATGAAGTACTTGGTTGAAACAAAAGTGTCTTCAGACAAAGCTGAGTTTGCAAAGGAAGGTGCAAACTCAAAGGTGCTCTGAATATTTTTCTTACAGCCAAAATCTGAGATACACATTATTAGTGCTGTTGGTTTAAACACTCCTCCTAGCACTAGTAGGTTATGTTTCTCCCCAGTTCAAGTTCTCCTTTATAATAACATACTGGAAATGAGCAATGGATGCCAGAAAGAATATGATCTATGACAGAGCCAGACATGTGCCCTTCCCATGCAGACAGCAGTAGCATTAGGGGTACAAAAAAGGAACAAACATTCCTGATAAAAACACATCTGGAGTAACCTATCTGAGTATTCCCTTGGAATCTAAATGTGCCTCAGAGGTTTTCTCTAGAGGAAGAGAAAAGTGCACATCAGATTTATGGAGTACGTTCCGCACAGCCACGAAGCCTCACCTCTCATATTGAAGAACCAGGCTGGCTGCTTGCTCTCAGCCTGAAGGAAAATGTTGCAATGTTTGCCCCAAAGGAGAGGATAATTGGATTAGAAAAGAAAATGTTTTTAAAAAGAAACATTTTTTTGGGGGGTGAAAAAAAATAAAAGGGAAAAAAATTGGCCACCTGGAACATATTCCTTCTTACCCCAAGGAAACTATCCTTTCCAGAAAATAATATTTTTAAAAATAGCAAGAAAAAACTTATTGAACAATAGTTTAGAGCATATTCATGAGTCAGTTCACTGTACTTCAACATTTAATATTTAGATAGCTTTTTTTCTCTGGTATTTTCTTATCCTCAACCACTCCAGACTCTTCAGCATTCCATCAGAAATCATGTTAAGAGTCAAAACATAGTTGTCAGTACTCGGTGATGGAATTTACTCAAACTTAACCCCTTACTAACAGAAACAAAACATACAACAAAAAAGGCTACATTTTAAAAGGGACACTGCCAGTTCATAAAAATACATAGTAAGCCTACACTTGATATGAATGTTCATAAACAGAAACAAATTAAAATTGTTAGAAAAAAAATCAAACCGTCCTCCACTATGTATCTTACAATGACACCAAATAAACAATTTCTTTCTCATGTTAAATAGTCTGTTGTCACTGACAAAAGTGTGCGAGATAAAAGCAGAGAACGCACACAAAAAAGAGGAAAAAAAAACCCATTTCATTTTAAATAATCCATGCTATTAGCAGTAAATGAAGTAAAGAATTCAGAGAAAATATATATTTTAACTCCAGTGTTCCTCTACAATAGCTAGCCATTGGGGAATGCCCAATTTGCCTTCCTAGGAAGACATTACAAGAAACTGTTCTAAAAGAGGATAAAAAAATGTCTCCTGAGGATATTCTCCTAGGTTTATTTCTAAAGCTTAGGCCTGGCAAAAACAGTAGTGACAACATAGATACAATCTCAGAAAGCATGTGATACTTTCCTGTCCTTCTGGAATTAGCGAGAAATTAGGATGAGAAAAGAGAAAGCAACAAAAACAGAAAAAAGAAAAAAAAGCCTGGGAAGTGTGCAGGGGAATGGAAGAGGGGAAAAGGGTAACCTCATTTTCCTAAACATCTTGTAATTAGTATTCATTTATTCTTAGCAGTTGCTTCCTGAGGTTTATTTGCTGTTGGCGCAGGGAGAGGGGGCAATCATTCACTTAGTTACTTCCTCACAAGACCCACAATTAAACAAAGAACCACTCAAAGCAAGAACGGATTTTGTCATTAACTCAAAACCTTAAACCTAATCAGATTAACTCCATTATCACAGATAATGAAAACCAGAAGAGAGAATGGCACCCATAACAGGATGGTTTTTGTTACCTGTGCCTTGTTACGCGGTAGGTAGTAAATGCTCTTATATAAGAAAGGATGATCATGGAATCGTAGAATCATAGAATGTCCTGAGTTGGAAGGGACCCACAAGGATCATCGAGTCCAACTCCTGTCCCTGCACAGGACAACCCCACAGTTCACACCATGTGTCTGAGGGTGTTGTCCAGTCTCTTCTTGAACACTGTCAGGCCTGGGGCCGTGACACCTCCCTGGGGAGCCTGTTCTAGTGTCCAGCACCCTCTGGGTGAAGAACCTTCTCCTGATGTCCAACCTAAACCTCCCCGGCACATCTTCCTGCCATTCCCTCGGGTTCTGTCATTGGTCACCAAAGAGAAGACGTCAGCCTTGCCCCTCCTCCTCCCTTGTGATGAAGCTGGAGCCGCCATGAGGTCTCCCCTCAGTCTCCTCCAGGCTGAACAAACCATGTCTTTAGCTGCTCCTCATACAGCATCCCTTCCAAACCCTTCACCAACTTTGTAGCCCTCTTCTGGACACTCTCCAGTATCTTTATATCCCTTTTATACTGTGTTAGACTCGATGATCCCTGTGGATCCCTTCCAACTCATGACATTCTATGATTCTATGCCCAAAACTGTACACAACACTCAAGAACTTCACTGGTCAGTAAAGTATAACTTAAAGGACAGATGGTTAAAAAATTAATTACTTTAGAGGTTAAAAAAAAAAGTAACAATACTAAATAGCAGAAAACTGAGGAAAAAAAAAAAAAGATTAGGCTATTCGAGGTCCTTTGTTAAGCCTCTGTGAAGAAACAAAGCCATGACACTGCTTTCTCTTCGTCTGCTCGGTGCTTACCTTCCTTCTGGCTGCCCGCGGCGCTTTGCTGCTGCAACAAGCTCTGGCTGTACAGGGTGGGCAGCGCGGCGGCCGCGTACTGCTGGATTCCTGAGTAGGCCTGGGTGAGCGCGTCCATGGTGCCGGCCGTACCGTTCGTCAAGCCTGTTGCGCCGAGTCCTCCGTTCAGGGCCGCCATACCTGAGAGCATTTGAGCAACTTTACAAAAAACCCAACAATAGAGAAAAGAAATTGCACTTGTTCATTAGTGCTTTCCGAAAGGCGTTGGTATTATATGACACTGACAACGACGGCGGTGCATGCAGCTCGGCACTTCACCAAATGGGACTGAAAACAAAGAAACACGACTTTGGCGCCAGGATCACTTTTAGCACAAGGGTTGCACAGTCAGACGGACTCGCATGCAGCCTGCTACTGGCAAGTACCACAGCTCGGTGCTCCCGAAAGCCTCTCTGCACACCCTCCTTGACTCTCGTGCTGCTGCTGAGGGTATCTGAACCTGAGAGAGTGGAACACATTCGACCTGCATCCTTAATAAGTGGTCACTTGGAAAATGGGAAAAAGCAGTCTGAGAGGAAACCAACTCTTTCTGACCAGGGTCATGACTACACCACGTCATGACTACACCAAGTCATGACTACATCAGGAGGATTTTGCTAATATAGAGTTAGCACAGAACCCTGATTAACAGCATTTTGAAGCAACCCTCCGTACAATTATGGCCTTCATCCTTTAGTTCTGTGGTAGGACAATGGACTGCGATGCTCTGCACTTCCACCCACCTCCTCCAGTTACCCCAGAAGAGATGAAAAGCATTGCATCTGGAGTGACTAAAAGTCCTTCATCGGGACCAGGCATCTTTCACAAAGAAACAAATGCATTCAGTTCTAGCAATGTCTTTCTCCTCACTGGAAGCAGAGCTGTTTCATTTTTTTTTTTTCTTTAAAGTGATTCTACATGCTGATAGATAACATTAATTTAACTGGGACGACTGCCAAAGAGGAAATTTCAGACTGGATTGCTAGCTGTGCAGAAAATGGCATCCCTCATCCATGCAAACAGTGTGGTCTGCAAAAGCAGTTTTACTACTCTGACTCTATGGTGGACAAACTCCTGGGCTACAGCCCCTCTCTTTTCCTGCTATTCATCATAATGGCTCCTAAAAGTGCCATGTTAAACTTAACAATGTCAACACGTATTTTTTTCAGAAATTCCAGAAAACCACTTTTTTCCTGTTAGAACTACAATGTCTTTGGCAGCCGAAGGGGTGGCAGAGTTCAGAGCCCTGCTCTTTGCCAACACCTCTGACTTGTGTCAACCACAGCAGTAAGTTCCCATCAGGACTGAAAGTTAAGCCACATTTTCTGCAAAGCCAGCTATCCTGTGCTCCCCAGTTTTAAGGCGAACAGCTCACAAACAACTTAAAAAGGCTTAATCAGACCCCTCAACGTACAGTAGACCAGTCACCAGAAAAATGGGACATCCAGAACCACCGATGACCAGTTTTTAGACATTGACTGTCTAGTGTTTAGGTTGGCAAAATGATGGGTGAAGAGGTGGCTGGTCAAGCCGTATTAAGACTCAAAAGATATGAATGTTGAAGAGAAACAAAGGGCTTAATTTCAGAGCAATAACAAGGGGTGATATGTAAATTGGAGAAAAGTGAGGAAATTAAGCAGATGACACTTTATAGTGAATTAACAATGAAATCTGTTATTAATAGACTGGGAAACAATCTTCAAGGAAGTGGCATAAACCTCATCACGTGAGTAATTTAGAGATAGAAAGAATACTGCAGGGAATCATCCTGCATTGACAGGGGAGGATAAAGATGCTGACCTACTAGTTTTGTTCCATCTCTTATGTAGATTTGAAAAGTGTATTCCTATGAGTCTCTGATAATCAGGACAATTGCTCAAGTGGCACCTTTTTGGCTCCACCAGAGTCTGTGCCAATTAAGAGAATTGTACTGCATAAATTATACCTTTTGATATTACTACAATTTGTGTGACTAAACACTTGACAGGGATGTGATATTCTTAGCCTTTCCTTAATAAAATGTCTTGCACTTTGAAGATTTCTCTTTCCCCTCCACTTCAGAGCATCACCATATCCTGATAGGAGGTACTGGCTGCCACTGCTTTGAACAAAAATCTGAGTAAAAAAGAGCTAGATGTTTGTTGTATAATGGCTCCACTTATAAAACAAAAACTTGCAAAGCAAGACAGCTTGTGAAGCATCCTATATCTAAAAGACAGGAAAATGAAGATTCAAATAGTACTGCTACTAATTTCATCATGAGCCTGACCTTAACCTGCTCTGCTGTTTTTGTACTTAGGTTTGTGTCATTGCTTGCATGGGTGTACACACAGCACTGGTTAAACACTCCTGATAAAGCAGCTTGTATCTCTCCTTTTATTATAGTGTAGAAATAACTTGATAATAGAGGAAGCATTAGGATAACATGTTATCTTTTGTGAGTCATCAGGCTATTAGATAAACACGCTTTGTGTTGCAGTGGGCAGCATCCTCCCCCTTCTTTCACTTAGAATCAATAGCCCCTTCCTACCAAAAGATTTCAGATTAGCAAACAGCCAGACAGCCCCGGCTCACCATGCTGCTCCTGGGAAGGGCACTGCTGCTGCTAGCACACGTGTCTAAATACACTGCCCTCCTGAGCAAAACATCTGCAGAAAGCTTTCAGCATTTTTTTTTCTATTCTTCCTTTATACTCTTTTATGAAATCTGCAAGGTCCAGGTGCAGTTACACATCTCTGCCATCTCTTTATTATCTCTACCAATGCACTTCAGTCTGATATTGAACTGTGGTCCCTTCCTCACTCTGTGAAATAACCTTTTGCAGTCTCTCATCTATGGCCTTCTACTTTTTTGAGTTACTCTACATCATACAGAAGTGACAATGCTTGGCAGGTCCAAAGGTCTCTCGAAGTGTTTTCCAAGCACCTTCAAATCTGTCATGAATAGTTTTATCTCCATTTTACAGATGTAAATATGGGGGCAGAAAGGCTAAGTGACTGCCTTGGGTTCACACACAAATATTGTGTCATAGCTGTCCAATATCGTGAATCCATGGTGTCCTTTCTTAATTCAAAATAATCTCTTCCTCTCTTTATCAATTTTTCCTCATTATTCATAATTCTTTTTGTTAGTTGCATTATTTAAATGTACTCGACCAAAGGAGACATTCTAAGGTTTTGTCATTTAAGGTTTTAGAAGCTTCAAGCACAACTGAGGGAAGACTGGGTGAATCTCTGTATGTATGGACAACTGTTGCCAAACCCTTGGAGACAGTTAAACTTACCATATTTCACTTTCTTTAATTTTTAAGGCGTCCAGACACCTTTCTACAATGCTTCTCTCTACAATGAGAACACTATCAGTCTCCACAGCCCAGCTTCTTTTTCATGGACCCAGCCAGGATTCAGAAAACAAATACAAGTTTACTAGTGAGCTCAGCCTGGAAGACATTCTCCTTGTGGTTCTCACATACAGAGCAGGACATGGCTTCAACAGAAGGGCACATCCTCTGACACCTCTGTGTGAATCAATGCCCAAGCCCAGTGCCACCTGCTGATTAATTTTTGGGTTAAACTCTTGACTTGTGCTTTGGATCGCTCTTGTTAATTCCCCAGTTAGAAGCGTGTCACTCAATTCCAACTTCTCTGCACAATTACTCCAGCACCCTCCATGACCAAATGATGCTTGAACATTTATACTAAAGTGCTATGACCATGGTATAGTGTGAAACATCAGTTTCATTGATCATGAAGTTTTCCAAAGGCAAACTCCTAGGCAGTTTTGAGTGTGAATGACTGGATCAGACATGGTCACTAAGAAAAGCACTAGCTTGTCATTAACATAGACAGGGGAGGTTGTTTTAATTTGAACAATGCTTTGCTACCATTAGCATCACAAGTACCCAGAATTGATAATCAGTGTCAACTTTTTGAGAAAAACCGTGCCACAACATTGTGTTGTGGGGAAGCAGTTTCCTCTCTTTAGATCTCTCTCACATATGTATATACATAGACAGACATATCCACATACATTTTGTAAGTGCTATAAACATACAGATCTTCTAGTCACCTACAATCTCTGTGTCCATAAAAACATCCATGAAGAAAATTTGGGACTGAAGCCACTCTTGGTGTAAGTCCATTGAAGCAATGGCGGCTTAAAATAAGCTGAAATTTGGCACTAGGTTGTGTATACGTCATTAATACTTCAAGTGACACACGCAGATAAGTTTGCACACACATCACCTTGAAATACTTGCTGAGAAAATGTAAACTATTTGGTTATGACCTAGCAAAAAGTGTCAAAAAGAGTGCAATGGCTCCCACACAAAGTCAAGAGCTTATAGGTGACTCATTCTTACCCAGTCTTACTGAAGGGGACATTATCTTGGAGTGCTTCTGTAGTACTTGTGGGAGGGAAGGAGTGGGATGCCATACTCTGCTCTTGATTATTGTGACCTCTTGTACACCAAGTAAAGCACAACAAGTGTTTGTTGGGAAAGGGTATTTAATGATTTCTTAGCTATGACAGGGTAGCTCTCCTACTAAGAGAGCTCATGAGAGGAAATAAATTAGCTTTTCATGCATGCCATTTTCAGTGGCTTGCTTTAATACTAATGTAATAATAAGAAAGGAAACAAACATTGGCCATTTTAGGACCTAATACTTACTTCTCCTAAGTTGTTCTTGAGTCCTATTTACTACGAAATACACACGTCCTTGCCAGAAGCAAGACCTGTTTTATACAAGACCCCATGCAACCACCCAACACTGCTACATGGACATCCATTAGCCCCCTTCCTTCCCAACTCCCAACAATGACAACCAGAGATCACAGAACAAAAGAATTGGGTGAGCAGCCAAATAACACTGACAAAAAGGACATCATGCAGAGCATCAAAGTGAGCAAGAGATACTGAGGAGGACATCCATTCCTGGGGGTACATTATGATGGGTCATGGACTGGCAATGACCAGATTCCTTGCATTATAAAAGGAAATGCAAGGAGCAACAGCAGCTAAAAAAAAAGGAGAGGGAAAATGCATCTGGACAAATCTCTTCTATTGCAGGCAAAGGTGAAGTCATCATAGCAGAAACAATAAAGAAAAAATCCTTCTTCTTCAGGAAAATCTTGACCAAGGCTAAAAAAAAGGAAGAATGTTCTAAAAACTCTTGGCATCTACCTAGCTGGAGATGCTAGGGCTTGTTTCAGATGTCACAGGATAGATGTGCATGCTCTGAAATTACAGGTGACTGACTGCATGATTCTCTTATACTTGCCAATTGAAAGCCAAAGACTTGCCTTCATTTTCAAAGTATGTTGCTCTCACGTCAATTTGATAATTCCAATAGACATTTTTAAAGGATTGCCTCCGTGGTAAACATTTTTCTTATCACTGCATTTCTGAGTGAGACTTTGTACACTGGGATGATACACCTGTTGTCAGACTCCCTAAATAAAAAAGGAGCCTCTCCTATAACCGAGATAACCCAAATCCCTGATGATATTTCTTTTACCTTTCATACACCCTGCAAGAAAAGGAGTCTGTGCAGGGACCCAAGGGACTTCACTTTGCAGTTGACTATGTGACTCCAGAACTGCATATGTACCATAAATGGAACTAGATCAACTTGACCCCCTGATTTTGTATACAGATTAAAAATAATAATAATAATAATCACTTTACGATTGGTAGTTTTTTGTGTCATGATAATTGGGGAAGGCTGTCCACCACAGCAATAAATACTCACTGTTTACGGTACCTGCTAGTGCATTAATATTATTCAGTCCAACAGTGGCTCCAGCCAGTCCTTGGAGAGTACCCAGAGAAGTCAAAGAATTCATGGCCGCACCAGCTGTGGAATTAGCAGTTGATGCAGCCACTGAAAGGAAAAGAAAAAGCACGGCAAAATTAAGGTCATATTTTGCTTTTTTTAGTTGATCACAAACCAGCTTATAATAATGCTGAGCTCAACAACAGGGCTACTTGAAAGAAAAAGAAAACGAGACCAGTAGACTAACCTTGATCAAGATAATAATAGCATGTTTGTTCATGGAACATGTTGATAAGCCTTGAGCTGCAAAGCTGGATCACAAAATTTAGCATAGTGCTATTATTCGCAAACAATTCAGAAACAGTAAGCATGGGATCAATCACGTTCTCAGAAGTTTGTCAATCAACCTAGCATTCCAGGCTAATCAGCTAATCAGGCTATTGAGGTTTTGCCACATTTTAAACTCCATCATTGAAAAAAAAAATAGAAATACTCATAGTAATTTTGTCATTCAAGAGCCTTCTGTTCTGGGCCCCAAGTATTCTAAGAGAAATTCTACTTATTCTAAGTGAGACACTATGCCATTATGGCTGTGCTCTAGGACACCTTATGAACATCATTTAAAGCCTTAAAGTTTATGAAAGGAACAATGGCCAGCCCAGTACAAAATGTAACTACTATCCATTTTCTTGCAGGCTTTTAGCCTGCCCTTTGTATATAACTAGTCATGTATATGCACCCCATAAATTATACTATATGCACCCCCAAAAGCTCTGCAAGAGGGGAAGCTGAGGTTTAGGTGGAGAAAATGCTGCTACAATGCCAAGGGAATGATTAAGGTGGATGAGATTAATCCATCTAAACTACACGCTTACTTTCTTGTCATAGGAACGTAATAAAGCACCTTAGAAAGAGCTATCATTTAGGATAAGTTGGCTGAACTAGAAATGTGTGTCTCTCTCATAGAAGGGCCCTGAATAACTAGTGTAGATTAAATGCTTGACTTAGAGGTAGATAAAGTTATGCCAGATGAATCACACTCATAAAAGCTGCAGGAACAATTAAGTTTTTAGCTTGTCTCTTGAGCCTTACTTTAATGCATCAATCATAAAGACTTTCTTTTCCTTTAAAAAGTTGCATTATCTTCTGAAAAGTGAACATTTAGAGTTTTGCTGATGATTTACCAAAGGAACATCATGCCTGCACCATGCTTTTTAGCTCCCATTCATTATCTAGTTGTGAAACAGTTAAGTTTGCTTTTATCTCTGTGCTCTTTTGAGCTGTCAAACACATCAGATTACTCAGTGAATGCTCAAAATAAGTGAAGTCTCTACAGGTGGTAGGATCCAGTGAGGAAAGTAAGAGGCATCTTTTTCACTCCATGGGTAAACCTCAAAACCCCAACCTACAAATAACCCACCTTTGCAAGCTTAAGACCCACCAAAAACAAGCCTTCGCACTCATGGGGCTTCAAAGTACAGAAGACTCGCCTGGTGTGGGTGAGGAGAGATTTGCAGACTCTGTGAGACATTCCTTATCCTCACTTCCCTAGCACCTGCAGTGTTAACTTGAATAATTTTACATGTTGCAGATAGAAGCAGCTTTGATTATTCAGTGTCTCTCCATAAAGCAATAAGAAGTCAATAATGTCTTTTGGTTAAAAAAAAAAAAGTAATCAAAAAAACCAAGTAAAAACCCACTTTCGTCAGATAATGTGAGCACCAACAGAGAAGAAAGGAAAAAATCAAAATGAATGAATGTCAGTGAATTCCCCGTGACCAACACTGCTCTGTGTTTCTGCTCATGTTCATTAGCAGATCATTTAAATGAGGTATATAAACCTCAAATCTGAAGGGTCTAATTGGTTTTTACTGGGCTCAATTCCATTCATTTCTGTTTCAGAGGGTTATTACTCTTTTCTCTTGAGGAGACACACATATTTAAGAAATGAGAGAAACGGGGGCTAGGATACTGCCTGAAAAATTACATTGAAGCTCTTGGGGACAAATAACTCCTGCAAATGAGAGCCATATGCTTATGGATTGTCAACACATCTGTCGGAGAAGGCAGAAAAACCTGATTAAATCTTTCCCTCTAGCACAGCCCACAGAGCGCATAGTGGTAGCTCTTATCTTAGTCTCACTGCTCAAACACATGCTTCAGGGATGGCCAGTACCTGAGGTCAGCACCTCTTGCTTCTTCTATTCATAGGAAGTTTCTCTGTTTCACCAAACAAACACAGAGCTGGTGCCTCAATGATTCTCCCATTTGAAGTTGCAATGCAGATTATCTAGTTTGCCTAAATAAAGACTTGGCATGTAATCAATGTAGAATACTAGTTGGAGCACTGAAGCACCTCAGAAATCAGTGTTCCATTGTTGTGGCTATTTCTTCTGCTTAGCAGTGATCTGTCTCACAGGTCCACTGGGACAAGGCCTTTTCTTCTTTGGCTTATTATTTCTTTGAGGAGAAAGAAGCCGAACAAATTGTGTGGGTTCCATTATCTTGTTGGACGCGGGGCGAAGCGAAATGAAGGGAGCTCCTTTCATTAGGGCACTTGTAAAGGACAGATCCAGCACCTTGCTGGGTGAGGCTTTCTGAGAGACTCCACACTGGTTATTTCCTTCTCTTTGACTAAGACCTGAATGTATGAAATGATGATTAAGACAGTGATGAGCTAAAATACTATCATAAAGGCGCCATAAAAGGTCCAAGATACTAAGAGAGGTGAAAATTTCTCACAAAATGCTGGATAAAACCAGCAGATGAAGCAAAGTCCCTTGTCCCTAAAAAACTTAAAGGGAGATGAAACGGAAGTTAAAAGCTCCTACAAGACACGTATTGAGGCTTAAGCCAGCTGAAAGTTTTTACCTCATGTGGTCCCAGAATACTTTTAAATCCACCTAAAGACAAGGACTATGCTTCTCCTGCCCTTTGCCCTTTTCTAGTTTCTTTCAACTAAGAAATTGTAACATATATTGAACCAGAGGGAAAAAAAAAATCACGTCTTGTGGTAGCAGTAGATGACTGCACTACTTTGGGTGAACCTGTATAACTCTCTTGTGTCAGCAAAGCTCTTGGGCTCCACAACTGCTCAGAGTAATGGCAAAGGAAGTGTAATTCACTGTTGAAATAGTGTTATTCTATATTTATGGGTTTTAGCTGTCCAGCTGACAAAAATAGATTGGATACCTACTGAATTTATAAATTGGTTTTTACCAGGTTCCCCTGCCACTAAACAAATTAAAAGAGAACATTTCACAACTCTCTCCATCCTCCACACCAGAGCATTGCTGCTCTGAATCAAATCACTTCACAGTGCTGCTTAATAAGAAGTAGGCATCTGTCTCCAGAGACAGCTTGATGTACGGAGCCGTAGTGCCACTAGGAATTGCCCTCTTTGTGCACCAGCACTTGGCGCAACAGTGAGGAAAAGCAAAACCACGCAAAAATGTGCAAAAGACTTGGGTTTCTGGTGTCACTCTATATGGCACGCTCTGTGTCCATAATATTTGGTGTATTATTTTTCTCCTTATAGTGGGAATTTTGTCTTTGCCTTCTTAAGACCTGTATATGTCAGAGACTCAATATGTTCCTGGGACAGCATTGAGTTAGCTGATACTGAAGCTAGGGGGAGAGATTCAGCAGACTGGAGCTGCAGCCTGATGAATATTGGTTGAATATACAATAATTGGTGAAGCACAGAGCTACTTTTTATCAGCTGCACTGATCATTCCCTCATAATGTTCTACCCTGAATAAACATCAGAACATGACAGACAAGGTTTTGTCTACTCAAAGGAACCTTTTCTTCTCTAACATCAGTCATTGGAATAAGCTGACAACTTTCTTAAAGAGGCTGTTGCTCAACCAAAGACTATTGGCAGGAGTTATGGGGTTGAATCCTTTGGCTGCTTTTGCAAGAGTTCAGAAAAGATGTTCATCGTATTCCCCACTGACCTTAAAAATCTATTAATACGTGCAAATAATAACACAGCATGAGATAAAGAGGTCAGTTGAGACTTGTAAGAGTAAAGAGCTGTCTTGTAACCTGTAGAACAATCTGCTCTGTTTCCTGCAGGTGTGCTGCATGCTGATCTCCTGTTGCCTTCTCCATCCAGGCCACATACAGAGATCTTACAGAACACTTCAGCATCTCCAACCATGAAAGGTGGCAAGGTTAAAAATGTTCATTTTACTATTACAGACCTTACTGTTTCTTCTTCACTGACCCCTATATTCCCACATTTCTGTGTCAGCCTCACAACCTTCCTCCTCTTTCTTCCAAACTCAACTCCACTCTAATAAACATCCAGAAAACTCCAAGTAATACAATTAATATTATTAACAAGCTGTGAAATGGAGAAGGGCATGGCTGCGGCCTTCCCTCAACACACCCCCAACCTCAGCCATTTGATCTTACTGTGCTTCCTTCATTTGATTGATGAATTTTTTTTCTATCAGTTTCATTATGAATAAAGACACTTGGCCTTTGGTTAATGTATTCTTTAATAGATCTCTCTTTGATACAGAGAACACATTTTCATTTGGAGTCGTTGCTCTACACAGTACAGATATTTGTGTTTAACTAGTAATGTTGCATTCATAGAGATTTTTAAGGCTGGAAAAAGCTGGCATTTTCAACTATTATCTGCAACACATTTGTTTCTGCCCATAAAAGGTAATAGCACCTTTTAGGTCAGACGTTTTTTAATAGAAATCTAAACTAGCAATGAGCCATTTCCCTTTTAATTTAAATAACATTTCAACACAATTCCTAAAAGCTATGCCAACCTAGAAAAACAACCTGTACTAGCATAGAAACTTTTGGCCATTGTTTTGGCCAGCTTATGTCCATAGAGTCATGATGATTTATACCATCTGGATTTACATCAGCTGGAACACTAGATTCAGGGTATTGGCATCTAGGAAAGGCAATGATGTGTAAATAGTTCTTTGGCTTTGCTGTGGATGGGCTCAATTTCCCCAGATCTAGCAGCCTCATCATTAGTTTAAGCTAGTCTAGTAAAAACTATTCTTTTGGAGTGTCTTTGAGGTTAAGAGACCTCAAACTCAAACACAGTTCATTTGGATTTCTATCTCAGGATGGGCTGAACTGCCCTCTGGAATTGACCCTTTTTCCCCTGATTGAGATGGTGAATTCAAAGTAGACACAGACAATTCAGAGAGGAAATGTGCTGTGGGATGGATCCTGTCCCTCCTGTTGGCCACATGTTGTCTTACAAGCCGGTGAACTGAATGCGAGGAATCTGCTTTCATCCTGTCTGCGGAACTGATGCCAAACCACGCAAACTCAGGAGCTGGGATGTAATCACCTCCAGCAAATCTCAGGCTCAGAGAATTGCCTGATGCTGGGCAATTCTGAGTTAATCTGCAGAGGATGCTCACTTTTCTGCAAAGCCCACTCAGCAGGGACTTACATAGTGTTACAGTACAGGTTGTACAAGGTAGGATGCCCTTGCACAAGAGAATGCAAGATGAGCTAAACTAGATGCTGTTGATGTCTCTCCCAGTTCTGTCTCAAGCTTATTGTGCTGCCCTGTATAAAACCCTCACTATTTTTTTTAACTGCCAAGAAAGGGCTAATTCTGCTTCTTCCCAGTTTCTGGTTTGTCTCTTAGAAAGCCATATCTTTGGTTTTCTAAGGCACAGGCACATTACTTACTTACTACCTACACCTGAGACCAAGGAGTGCCCTTAAGAGAGCTTGTAGGTATAGTGAAGTAAGAAAACCACAGACCTATGTTTGTCTGTAGTACAGCCTTGGGAAAATCCCACCCCTCTCATGTCCCAGGTCCAATTTATAAAATCAATCCTCTTCCGCAACAGAGAAGATCAACTGGAGGGTCTAGGGAGGCTACCTGTGCATTTGGTGATGAAACGAAGTATGAGCTAAACACTCCCTCTCACTGTTGCTCTGAATAAAATGACCTGTTCAAATCACACACATAACCCCATGATTTAGCAGCAAGATGGTCTGCAGTGTGTAGTTAACCCCATTCTTTCCTTAATTTGTTTGGTAAATGTCTAAGTAATAAAGAACTACTATGACTTAAGAGAAAAGTCATATACCACAGAAACATGGGCTCTCTTGATAATTTCATGCTGTATATCCTAACTCGGCACTATTTCATGGGTGGTGATATGAAGGCCGTGCACTCTCTCCATTCCCCTTCACCTTGTCCCATTCTCTTCTTCCTCTTCCAACACTAACATAGTGTATGGAAATAGTACACAGGCACACTGCAGGCCTGGCACTGAGGTATTAAGAACATCAAAGAGGCATTTCAAAGATTTTAAGTGTAGTTTCCTTTTGGAAACATTATTTTGGTTTTTGGGCAGGACCAAACGAGATAATGGGCAAAGCAAGGGCATCTTCAGACCTTTGCCTACATGGAAGGTTGCTGTAAACCTCCATCTACCCCATCTATGTGAAGAGCAGCTAATGTTTGCGGAGCAGAATCAGCTTTCTGGTGCTGCAGGGCTTCAGGGCAGCTCTAAGACTGGCTTAACTACTCTAGGGCTCTCTGCATAAAGATTCACAACAGTAACTGTGTCAGCGGTGCTGACAGCTTTCCTTTAGGCCGCTCTTAGTTACCCTCCACAACTGGCTGTCACCACCTAATGCACAGCACAACAGGAAGCTCAACGTTTTACTTTGATATCAGCCATCTGCTTATCTGTGTTCTGGTCACATCCTGCTTAGTCAGTTGTAGAGGACGTGAGTAAGTTAGAAAGCAAACCACATCGCTCGGCTGTGAACCACAACTTTGTTCTTGTTGTTTTACTTAATGGAGAGTTTAAAAAACTCAGTGTTCGAAGCACTTATTTTGCTCCAGTTAAGATGATACAGTAGTGCACCAGGGATCGATATTAACCACAAGTTTAAGGTTCAGTATCTCTGTGACTTTAAGCATGAGAAGTTGCAGAGAAAACATGTTGTCTTTTGGGAGATATTCCTGTCAAATCTGTACTGGCAGTTGTCTGAGTCCAGAATCCTCTGAATTTGGGTGTATTTCTGATTTTCTGTTGCTTTCCTGAGCTCACTGACTTCAAGGACTAGATAAAATAGATTTGACTTAATCTGCTTCTGACTAAATGGCTGCCATTCAGATGGATGCAGACGTGCAGAATTGGTTTAACAAGGACAGGTGCAAAGTCCTGCACCTGGGAAGGAATAATGCCTTTCAGTAACACAGGCTGGGGATGGATGGATGTGCTGGGGAGGAGCTCTGATGAAAAGGATCTGAGAGAGTCATGGTAGGAGGTGACCATGAGCCAGCAGCATGCCCTGGCAGCAAAGAAAACCAACAGGAGAAGAGCCAGGAGACCCAGGTGATTTTTCCTCTTTGCTTAGCATTTGTTAAATCACATCTAAATACTACATCCAGATTTAGGCTCCTCATTGCAAGGAAAACATTTATCAGCTGGAGCACTCATCTTGTAACAAGCCTGGCTTGTTCAGGCTGGAGAAGATATGGTTTCAGGTGGGCCTAAAGCAGCCTCCCCGCACTTATGAGGAGGTCATCAGCGAGACAGAGCTCTGCATGGTGGGAGGAGGAGAGGTAAATTGAAACAAGAAGTGTTCTGTCCAGATGTAAGTAAAAAATATTTGTATCATGAGGATTGTCAAGCACTGGAACAGATTACCCAGACTGCCTTGCCCATGTCCTTGGAGGTTTTCAAGGCTTGACTGGATGAAGCCCTGGACAACCTGATCTCACTTGACACTGCTTGGAGCAGGGGGCTGGACTACAGACCTCCTGACAGACCTTCAAATCTCAATTATTTTATGAAATTATAAAAAATAAAAGAGTCTAGCAGAAAGGAAGAAAAAGTCAGGTAACACTGAGGCAGAATGAAAGAAAGCTGAAGAATGAAGATGTGTTGACAGAAAACTGAACTGGCTTCTGTCCTTGGGTCTGTTTTCAGGAATAGAGGTTGGCACCAAATATGCCACTTAATTCTTGTCTGTGCTTCTGTTTCTGATCTGTCACAATTACTTTGTGTGTAAAATTTCCAGGGCTAGATCTACATCTAGGTAAAGGAGGTTCTGACCTTGGATGATTCCTTGTTATTCTAGATTCCTCTTAGTTTCCTTTAGCTTTAGCAATATGCAAGAGAGATAATAAAATTGTAGTAGATGAAGAGAAAGAAATTGTGCAAAGAGAGTAAACGCAGTAAGAAAATAAAATCAAAATTATTTACTTCTAACGTGTCCCCAGTCAGTGACATAGGAGTTTTGGACAAAAGAAAAAGAAATACTAAACCCAAAGAAGAAAACTCTAATTTTAGCAGGTTGAATTTAAAATCTTTGTTTATTAGCCAAAATCTCTTAGTTAAACAGAATATTCCTTTGTCTCTCTGTTAATACAAGAGGGATAATAAAACTAAGAGACAACACTGGATTTAAGGATAATCAGATTAAGGCGGCATTCTCTGTTTCCCTTCTAATCTTTAGTTGCAAAAACCAGCGATGTTTTGAATGATGTCTTGCAAACTGCATCTAAACAAGACAAACACCTGATGGCCTGAGTGAAAGACTAAAGATATTGGCCAAAGTTCAGTTGTGTTGGATGAAGTCTATGCAAAGCTTCCAACTTTGGTCTGATCTACAACATCTGATTTTGGTTGTGGTACTTTCTTAAACAGAGAAGAATGGCACTCAGCTGTAGGAGATTCTTATGTAGCAGGGAATCTGGACCAATGATCTGGTGTTATGTATAATTCTGGCCAGATCTGATCTTACATGTTTAAGGTCAATCGATTAAGGTGTATTCTCTTCATGTAGCACTAAAGACAACTGGTTGTTAAAAAGAGAAGGGTTCCCCAAACCTGTGAATTAAATACCTCCTGTGGAAAAGAAGAGCGACTCAAATATAGTTATGATGGAGCCTATGAAATGAGGATTATAAACACGGGTGTGGGGGAGAAGTGGGCAAGTCAATCACACCGCCCATGTGACAGTGCTCTCAGGAATTTGCAGTTCCGTTTCTGTCTGAAATGAGCACACTCTACAGGCTCTGACTGCATAAGGAACATTTTAAAGGGGAAGAATAATTAAGCGATGACAGAGGCATCATCATTATTAGATAATCACAACCCAGGGGCATTAACAAACGTTGAGTGTCTCTAATCCCATGGGGTCTAATTATTCTGTGATAATAACCACACCTCCAAGTTTTAATTTATTCTTGTGGAGAATCTAGGGGGGAGGGTGGGGGGAAGGGGGGTACTTTAATATTTTTGCCGAAAGAAGATGCGGTTGGCCTTTCAAAAGGGCTCATCAGTATTCTAATCTAACTAGCAGTGTGATTGGCATTAAATTGTCTGCCCTTTACGGTGATCTCCAGCCAATCCGAATATTCACCCTTGCACAAACTGGTGGTTTCCCGATCTCTTAACACAGCACCAGCATGCACCGGTTCTGTTTCTTGGGGCAATTTTTGGCAAAGGAGAGGTGGATTTTCCTAGTCTGAGGAGGTTAATTTTCCGTAAAGTCATCTGATAAACACATTGCCATTGGTGTGGAGAGAGAAGCAAAAACTTGCTGATTTTCTGGTATCTTGGAAGTGCTGTCTGACATGTCAAAAAGGAAGATTCTAGTAAGTTTAAGTGCTCTGCTTCTGCTCGGATAGAATAAAATAAAAGTGACAGACACACTCCAGGGAAAGAGCACCAGAAAAGCAAGAGAGCAAGAAAGAATCAGAAGCAAACAAGAATGACAATATAGAAAGACATCTAGTAATATCACAGCCTTTCTCAAATAAGTCAATGTCCCTCTACTTCTTCATTACTCACAGGTGAACAATTCCTATAAAAGATTACCCAGATCTTCTCAGGGTACAGGAAAAGAGAAGCACCAGTGAGGAAAGGAGAAAAGAAGACTGGGTTCTTTGCAAATTAAGAAGCCAAGGTCTTTCCCATCTTACGTTCCTTAATTTTCCTCCAACCTATCTACCCAACAGAAGGTATTTTATTGGATCAATAAGGATTTATTGATTGGGCATATCTTTGTGAATCTAGGCTATTGTGTTTAAGGGTACATTTTTCCTGTGAGGTTATGGAGATGGAGAGAGAGAGAGAGTAAAAAACAAGTTAATATTCTGGGTCAATTCCGCACTGATGTTTCTGAGTTGTTGAAATGTATTGCTCAGTGAAGACCATCCGCCTCTGGTGTAAACTCCAAGTCATATATCCTATTTCACCACTGTGCCTGCAAAATATCATGCACTCTCCCCAGCAGACCACAATGATAAATCACTTTTGGTTTTGGGTAGGAAATACATTAAAGAGAGGCTGGGGAACAGAGTAATAGGGCACAGAGGACCGGCTTGGGTTAAACGTCATAGATGCCCATTAGATGTTTCCAGCTGTAACTCAAACTGAAATCAAACCAAATTGAAACCTCACAATATGAAGAAAACAAAGAATAATTACTGAGCATTTATGACTGTTTTACTCAGTGGGGCCAAGGGCTGTGGCCTGTGTTCATCGAAGCAGCACTGAGTTCACATCAAAACCAGAGCATTAGCATTTCTACAGGGAACTTCCAGCTGTGCTCTCATGTTTATTACTGCTATCTCACACTATTTGGAGTGAGCTATTGTTCAGAGACACGCACCCTGATGCTGAAATGACCTCCACATTGGAGCCACTTCAGCATACAACCACTTCTAAATCACTTTCCAAAGAACTTCTGATCTAGAATCAATAAGGCTCTCCTTGAGGCCAGGGTCTTCTGCCTGGAGTACAGGTTCCTTCACACTGCTCTCTGTGTGCCTGCAACATCTTTGGCATATTTTCACCACTAAGTAGTAACAAAACACAGAATCACAGAATGTCAGGGCTTGGAAGGGACCTCGGAAGATCATCCAGTGCAATCCCCCTGCCGGAGCAGGAACACCCAGATGAGGTTACACAGGAATGTGTCCAGGTGGGTTTTGAATGTCTGAAGAGAAGGAGACTCCACAACCTCCCTGGGCAGCCTGTTCCAGTGTCTGTCACCCTCACTGAGAAGAAGTTTCCTCTCAAATTTAAATGGAACCTCCTGTGTTCCAGTTTATACCCATTGCCCCTTGTCCTATCCTTGGTTGCCACAGAGAAGAGCCTGGCTCCTTCCTCATAACACTCACCCTTTATATATTTATAAACATTAAAGAGGTCATCCCTCAATCTCCAAGCTAAAGAGCCCCAGCTCCCTCAGCCTTTCCTCACACGGGAGATGCTCCACTCCCTTCATCATCTCTGTTGCCCTGCGTTGGACCCTCTCCAGCAGTTCCCTGTCCTTCTTGAATTGAGGGGCTCAGAACTGGACACAATATTCCAGATGTGGTCTCAATAACAAGCAGCAGCATGTCTCCATAAAATAAGAGTGTCAGTAGAGTTCAAGCCTATAGTTCAAGGTATGTTTTTGTTCCAAGAGTGCTAATCACATGCATCTATGGAAATTCAGATTCTAGTACATGGCAGAGGATGGCCTGATTCATCTTCATTTTCACCTCTCTAATATATCTGTCTCAAGATCAGATAAATAGTCCTAAGGAGGTGTTTGACTTTCAATTGCTGCAAGATGTGCCTAAAAGATTTGTTTATTTCAGACATACAGGAGTCATATCCATGGTATTTTAGAATAGAGATAAATTATATACTGACAATTTAAGTCTGTAGATAGAGAGATATGAGCCCAGAAAGTGCATGAATAAGAATTTCCATGGAAGAAGGGATTTTTGTAGGGTGTGCAAACACAACCTCATTGTAACAGCACACTAAAAGATACAGTCATTCAACTCTGTAAGCCGCAGAACTCAAGGATTATCTTGTCTCATCTAAAATTACTCAGCCATGTCCTTTGCAGACCATTTGTAAAGTCATATATAGTTTAATGTGTCACTGGTTCTTATCATTTATATTGCACATTTCTGTTCCATGAACAGCAAAGACCGTCAAAGGTTTACTTTACTTGTTTTTAAACTCGTGCAGTTGTTTGCAATATTTTTGTTTGCCCAATGTATACAATAAATCAGCAGAGCCATATTGAAACCGATATCTCTTTTTGCTGAAACAATTAGGTTAAAGACACTCATAAACTCTAATTTCTCTTACGTTCCTCAATTTATCCTGCCTTAGGAAAACAGACCATGAGTATCCATGGACACGTACACAATTCACTAGGGTTGAAGGAGCTGCCAGTACTACTGCCAGTAGTAAACGTTAAATAGTTGAAAGCTTCTTCAAGTGCATGAGTTTTGCTAAGATGTACATTATTTCCTGAATATTACATACTCCAGCATTTTCTGGGCTTGGAACTTCTTGTAAGATATATACCCTATAAGCTCACATATTTACCTGTGTAGCCAAGCTGATAGTATCACATTTCTTTAGTAAAAAACAACCCTGAATGAACTTGAAATAGTACTTCTAACAGAAAGAAAAACAGCCTTTCTTACAAAATGGGATTCTGGTGGCTTGAAACAGAGATTAAGAGTGGTGTAGAGAGACACTTTCAAAATATAATGTATTACAAAGCATTATTTGTATACCACAAGCAAAGTAAATCCTGAAATATGCTAAGGCAATGGATTTAATACTTTAGGAAGATGATAATGTACTAATGCTTAAAAAACAAACATGTCTCCTGTTGAATTATATCCTACTAATCCATGTTTATTACTGCACAGTTTCCTAAAGAAAACCCCAAAGAATTAACTAGCACAATGCCTCAATGAAAAATACACATGAGTTTCTGTCCTTTAGCATACCGTTTTGGTACTTACGCAATTCTGAGAAAACACTCTGAGATTCTTCTGTGCCAAAAATTCATAAATCAATACTGTTGACTCCAAAAAAAGAGACAAGGAACTTTTGCAAAATGCCTCTTCCTGCAGTTGTTGAGCATCCTCACACTGACAGGTTCTACCCACACAAAACCCAGCTGTTTAGTAACTGAACTTCCCCAAGACCCTTTAGGCTGAGCTGATCCACATCAGTTCAGACACCAATTTGCCAGGAGAATATACAAAGACCTGTTAAATTTTAAGGGGCAAATCTGCAAACAGGTCTTTCCGGTTAATTGATGGCTTGTCTGCTGCCACTCGTATCCTTCAGGTTATCACCAGTTCGTTTATCCAATGAGGAGACCAGGGAGAGAAACTGCTGAGGTTCCACAGGAATTCATCACCTTTCGCTTCTCTCTTCACTGCACTGGGACTCTGGGAGACTTTTAGCCTCAATTCCTACTCTTTGCTTCTTTAGTCACTTAAGACATTTTGAAGTATTATTAAAAATACAAATATAGGTCAAAACTACATGCCTAGTTTCCTATTTTTGGCTCCAACCTGTGTTTGGATGACTGCTTAAGGGTGACCTAATTATCAGATGGGTTTAGTACCAATACATACTGCCCAAAAGAAGTAGCATAATCTCTGGGCACTAAGAACAGTCAGAATCAATTCACTTATTTAGGAGTCTAACCACAGACTCAGAAACTTAACACTAGGTGGGTAAGAGCAGCTGAAACACAACAGTTCAGAAACATACTTCTCCCATCACAAATCTCTTTGCACTATGCGACAAAGTGACAGGGTGGTGGGCACGCTAAGCAAGATTTTCTTCCACGGCTTCTTTGCAAACGCATTCTTTTAAAAAATTGGTGCTGAGATAAGGGTTAAGGCATTGGACTGCTCTGTGGTCAGAGCACTAAGGTAATAGTGCTAATAGTGGAACTAGATTTAAATATAAAATTGAATATCATACATGGATCGTTTATGCATCCATCCAGTAATGTATGTACCCTATAAAGCTTTATTTCAGATATGTGTTATATTTATCAGCTGTAATTTTATCCTAAAAATAATGAACATTATACTAGGGAAGTGTTCTATGTACTGCAAAACTAATAAAGCTTATTTTAAACGATTTTATAATAACAGTATACCTTATTTTAAACGATCTTATAATAATGGAACCTGCATTAATTCCACATGAAATGGCACAAAAATAATCAATTTGTACTACAGCATGAAAAGTGCCATTCTGCATTTTAAACTGATCTTTTCCAACATGACACATCTACCTCAATTCATCCTTTAGCAAACTGTCAGACCTTCCTGCACACCTAACGGTAGGGTTATTTTTGGATCATCCTGGAAGCAAATCACAGCTATCTCAGTGGGTGTACTGGCCTCTAACAAAATGTCACGGTGGCAGACTTGCACTGCTGATTGGAGAAAAACGTATTGTACTGAAGTGAACAAAAAGAGAATCTTCTAAGAATGATTATTTGAACATTTTTCACTGCTTCTCAGCAGAAGCATCTTGTATATTCTATAAAATCTCTAACATTTCAACAATTGTGTTCACAACATGAATACCTTCAGCTAACAAAGACAATCTTTATGCTATATTAGGGGGTAAAGAAAATAATGAACCACGGATGCTAACTATAATTCTTTGCTTTTAGCAGGGGAAAAGGATGAATTAATTCTTACAGGACAGGCACTGTAAGCAGGTTTTTTTTCCTCTCTCTTTTTTTTTTTTTTTTTTTTCCCAGTATATTCTATACTTCACAGGCTTTCTTTTTTGAGGTTGCTATTCTTCAATGTCAGTATCTGTCTGAAAATGAGTATTTTTAGACTTTAGTGCTTAGGAGAGCTTTTTTTTCAATGTAAGAGTTAATGGCTGAATTCTGATATAATATGGCAAAAGCTGGGCTGGATTTTAAGAGGTTGTTAAAGAAAAATGTCTTATTTTCTACACTGACAGTATTTCTTTGCAGAAAGATTTCTTCCTAGGTTTACACAGCAGATAAAACTCGGGAGCTTTTTTACCGAAGCATGAATAGCTGTTCAGCTGTGTGAATAAATAATAGTTTAGAGAATGAAATAATCATGAAAATGTCGCGGAAAATCAAGACTCTGAAGTCTGAAACTGAATTAGCTCCTGGTTTAGCAATTCTACCCCCCCACAGCTCAGAAGTTATTTTGCGTATGTTTATAGAGATAAATTTGGATTTATAACTAGATGTTTTGTCTCTTCATTTGCACATAGAAGGGTTTTCCTACTGGCTACTGAAAAGAGCATTTACGCATGAATTTTAAGAAACAAAATTATAATGAGTTCACAGAGGCTGTGGAATCTCCATCCTTGGAGATATTCAAAGCTCGACTGGACATGACCTTTACCAACCTGCTCTGAGTAGTCCTGCTTCAAGTAGGAGCCTGAAGTAGAGACCTTGGGAAGTATCTACCAATATATGTAATTCTGTGACTCTAATGTTATGGCATTAAACAATAAAAATCCTTGCAGTGATGGAGAAGGGCAAGATGACAACATAAGCTGGTGTCTGAAACCCAGCTTCCATATTCCTCCTGTGAATACAAAACTTTTTTCTGCTGTTGCCTAACATCAGTTTGCAAAAAGATCTGGAGCTTCATAGCTTCTGATATTAAGAATTTTTTTTGCAGTACCCTATCAAACTTGTAGCACCCAGGACAGTCAGAATGAACATTATTGTCCTTGGGAAAATTAGGGTAGCAGGTCAACTGAGGCAAATTAAATGTCAGACAGTATTAGAGGCAGATCCTTTGATCCTGAGCATGTATGTCTGTCCTTCACAAACACCTCTAGGCCTGCCCACTACCCACTGAATAAACCATAAATCTCTGCGGGCTCTGGAGTCACAGCCTCCCTGCAAGCTCTTTTCTAGTTGATCCATCTGCAGGACATCACAAGGACAGTCTCTGGAGGACAAAACAAGGTTCCTGACAAGCAGCTGAGATTCATCCTGCCTAAACTGAGAAATGTATGGTGTCAGTACCTACACCTGAGGTAGTCACTCCAAAATCCCTTCTCAATTAATGGGGAATGCAAGCTTCCAGGGCCCAGCCAAAAAGGAGCTGAGAAAAACTGTCTTGGACAACCTGGAATCAGGTAAAAGCTACCTCAGCCTAAATCCTTATGTTATGAAATACTACAGGTGCCTGCTGTTAAAACAAGAAAATGTTCGAAGCAAGTGAAATGAAAAGAAAGTGAAGAATTAATTAAGTAAATAGAGGTGATTAAAGTAAATAAAGGAAACCATTATCATATCAAAATAAAAGACAAGAAAGATGATTAAATGAGTCTTCAAAAGACCCATGAGAAACTCACAAAAGACATAATATGCATTTACCTGGTTTTTATTCTTTCATGATTTCATTTTCATTTTTATTCACTACCATCTGATAATTGCAAAAAACAGTTACTTTAACCATGGGCAATTTAAACCATTTTAATTTTTTTTTTGAGGGCCAAGAGACAAAAGAACCTATTTATTGCCTGAGGGGATTTTTACTAAAATGAAAGCTTAATCTTTCATGTTTTTTTAAGTAAAGGCTTTTAAAAAATCATTTCTTACAATGCTGTAGGGAGAGACTTCCATGGGTATGCAAAATTGAAATTATAAATTTACAATTATAAAAAAATTAATAGTTTGGGGGATTGCATTGTCTCTGTTCTTTCTGAATGAACACTGTTTCAAGCTTAAGAGAAAGTATTTAGCACATGGAGGAGAATGAATGTCCTTAGACTCTCTTGCAGTCAAAACTATTTAGTAAGCATGTATGAGAGAAAGATCACTGGAGTTTAATTTGCTTGGAAATACGTGATTGTATGAACCTTCAAGAAGGAGTTTCATAGAGATTAAACAGTCACTATTAGATACCGAAAATTTTTCTCCTCTTTTTGAATATATCGCAATTAGAAGCCAGCAGCAAAACTTGACATCCTCAAATATCAAATGCCCTGTTGGTCCCTCACTTCCTGGCCTGTTTTTCTGTGTTGCCAATGCATCAAAGTTGGCTTGACCACCATCCTCTCCATAATACTTTGATGCGCTAAAGGTTGCTAAATCTTACATATGTAAAATTAGGCTACAAGATGAATTTTAACTGAAGTAACCACCTTTTGGGGCTCTTATAACACATGTCTACAAGGGACAGAACAAGAGCTCTTGGTCAAAGTTCAATTCAGGAGAGATATTCAGGAGAGATATAGTTATATATGGGTAGGGACATGGATATGATTTATGTGGCTGTCAAGGTTTAGGGCATATTAGAAGTACATGCTTATACCCATCCCTGTTCCGTGCAGTATTTTGGCTTTAACAACATCAAGAAAAGGATTAAATTCAAGCATGTACCTTTGTACTCTCCTAAATTTGGGCAGTTTTCTGAACTGAGAAATATTAGTTTAATGCATTATCTGGAGAGACACAAACATTTCTTCCTAGGCTTAGTGTAGACTTTGAAATCAGATGAAATAATTTACACTTATGAAACACAACAAACTGAAGTGTTCTATTAAAAGAAAACTAGACCAAAAAAATACCCTCAAGACCTCCAAATATCCACACATTGAAAGGCAGATTTAAATGTTTTCTGCCAACATATTTCAAGTTTTAATGGAAATACTTTGAGCTACTATGAAAAGCTTTATCAAACTAAATTCATTTTCCATAGAGCTGAGAAGAATCATTGAAGATATTGTTCAGGTTTACAAAATATTTAATAGGGTGGAGAATGTGGAACCAGATAAGAAAGGTTAAACTGAAGGGCATTTTAACAAGGCTTGATTTTTGGTTGGTTGTGCAACATAAATAGGTTAGTGGACCTATTAGATATAGACTTTCTCTTTGACACACCAAATATTGAAAACACTTGTATACAGCTACTATCTGTAAGACTTTCAAAAGCAACTGTCATTCTGAATACACTGTTTCAAAGACTAAATGGCCAGAATTTTTGGAAAATAATACGTCTTCAATGTGTTGGCCAAAATCATTAGTCTCCATTGAAAAACCTTGGGTCTGCTCTGTGATAACACCCTGAGCAATACTAAGCTCTAGTTATCCCAAAGAAATACCAGCCCAGGCCAGGTGAAGCACCTTTCTAACCACGTGCCTCTGCAGTCTTGGACATGAGATGAAACCACCTTCTAGGTACTCAAGGAGCCTTGAGACCAGGTTCAAATAGGGAATAGCCAGGGTGGATAAGAAGATTGCGTTGGAGAGGCAGAGAGGAAAACATGGGCCTTAAGGACGAATCTGAGTCCTGCGCTAACACAGCAAGACAAAGATCACGACAGAAACATGCTGCCACCTGAGGTTCTGGTGCCACTTTGCTGCAGAGCTGCAAGGACAAGGAAAGTTCATTTTGGTACGTTGAGTTGTCCTGAGAAGTCTTGTCAGTGTGGCTCAAGAAATGCTGAGCACGCTTTGGGAGGGCAGGTTACTCAGTCATTTAACAGCTAAACTGCAGAGATATTACAGAGCACGCACGAAATGCAACATTTCTGCTTCTAGAAGTGGGTGACATTTTGACATGAGTAGCAGAGAATCACTGACACTGAGACTAGCCTTTTGCAAAGTGTTAAATCTCAGCTCCAGGATAGAGGGAAGAGGTTGCTCAGGTTTTTAAAAAAATCTATCAGCGAACCAAAATTATTTCCACCCAACCTGCTTCTCAGAGATGTTGTGAATAAATATGATTTTTAGCTCAAGATGAACCTTACACCATAAACAGGAAAATGCTGCACAAACTTTGTATTTGGCCAAGCTGCCTTCCATTTAACCTCTCTCCCAGACAAACAATAAAACTATAATATAATGGGAAGCACTGGCCAGCTTCAACACCTGGCACCACACTTGGTCCCAGTTCTGTTGTTCAGTGAAGAGTGTTTTCCCTGCTGATGAACTCAAACCGTCTGCCATGAATTACTTTTTCACGGGGAATAAATACATGCTTAAACAAGATTAAACACAAACGTTCTTTAGTGCTGTCTAAAATAATATGAATGCTTTTTAGAACAGCAATAAACACACTTCATGACGCAAATAATTACACCCTGCAGCCTTCATGTAAGATAAGTGGCCAGATTCTTGACTCGGCTACATCAATGTAAATCTGGAGTAAGTAAATTGAATCACCATCTCTCTCCATGGATTCTGGGGATGCTAGAGTGTTGCTGAACTCTGGATTTGCCCTGATTTCCCTCTAGGGTTTTGCAGACATCAGACACGCATGACTGAAAGTCTACATGATGGTCATGGAGGCACCTGTGCCTCTTATCCTGTCCCTTTTTTCCCCCTATAAATCTGTCTTCTGCTTTGTGTAATGAAGTCAGAATCCATATTCTTTGTGCATCTGATAGCACTTCTGTAACTGTATTCTCAGGAGCAGAAGAAAGCTCCACTGAGGTTACAATGAGGAAGAGAGAAGGGAAAAAAAGGTAGAAGACCTTCACGAAAATTCATGATAGGTGAAAGCAATACGCACATGGTGTACTGGAAATCAAAGATATGTTTCTCAGGGATTAAAAAGAACCACCTCAGTTGATCTTTCTGTAGGATGAGAAGGCTCATGTTCTGAGTTCTTTTTGAAAAGTATAATTTAGCTTAAGTTTCCCATGAAATTGTACTTTTCATGTAGAGTTTCGTAAGATGGGTCCGTTAGGTTTTAATGGCCCCTGAAATTATTCTGGAAAGGTGAACGTGTCCACATTGGACCACTTCAAAAGTCAGCTATTGGCTTAAAAATAACAGCTACAAAAATATTAAAAGGGCCTCTAAAAATTATATGACCACTGAACTCAGACACACGGAACCATTGTTTTAACAATTGTCTTCCCATTTATTCTCATTTTCCTATTTTGATAGCAAGCACTCTGCTCTTACCAGGACTTGTGAGGGCTCCCAGAGCACCGGTCGTTGTGGAGAGAGGATTTGCATTGGTGGTGGTAGCTGAGGTTTGGGCGGCGGCTGCTGCGGCTGCTAAAGTTGCCAAATTCTGTAATTGTAAAGCGTTCATGCCTGTGTGGAGAAGAAATTGGATTAGTGAAAGGATGGCATTAGAAAAAAAGTAAATGATTTTCAATGGACATAGCGGTTTGGATGTACCTTGCCAAGAGATTCAATTCTTCTTTTCCTTCCCAAGATATCTATAATCTGCTAACCACCCTGAGTAGCATCTCTCACCTCTCTACCTTGGAGCTGAGAGAATGCAGCAAAGGCACCAGACTATAGTTTAGGAAAATTAAACCTGGTTTGTGCCTCTTCTATAAGGGAAGTGTAGAATTAAAAGTCATTTAAACCCTGTGTGAAGCCCAGGTGCAACATTATTTCCTGACACAACAGGGGGTGTAAAGAAGATAACTAACGTTTAAAACACATTCAGGACAGGGTCATATAATTGAGGTAAATACAATTTATTTTGTGTGTCTCCTCTGAATGTAGGTACTAAGGCTACGCTGTGCAGCAGCCAATAATCGTGCTGATCTGCCTTTTGATGTTTCATTTCTAAAACCACATATGAACTAAGAATATCAAATTAGTATCAGTCTGATCACAGAACCATCACTGAGGGAGGGACTTGCGGGCCACAAGCACTGGACTGTGTACTCAGTCATCTGTAACTTCATCATTTTAGAAGATGTCAGGAGATATACTTGCATTTCAATGAGGACTTTGAACTAATGGATGCATTTCAATTGCAAAGGCTTTAATTAAGATGGCAATTAAAAAAGGACAAACAATAAATAAAATTTATGTGAAATGGAAAAAAAAAAGATTATTAAGAAACAGAAAATGGCATTCATTTGACTTAAATCAGAGGGACAGAAGTCTACCTCTACAGATGCCTTCAAAAGTACCTACTTTTTACCTTGGACTAGACAAAGTACTTAAGCACTTAATCTAAGGCAAACAGCTTCAGTAAGACACTAAAGTGCAGACACAAATTAAGTGCTAGCATTAAATAAACTGGATCCTTCTCAGGGTCCTCTGAATAAGATACGACTGCCCACAGGGGCAATGTTCAGACTGGATGTCTACGAACAGATGTGAGAGAGACTGTTTGGATGGCAGTGAGGGATCATCCTTTTTGGTCTGGACACAAGGGTGATCTATGTATGCTGCTTGAGCCCTCAGTAGAGTTGACAAAATGAATGAGAACAAAATATTAGAAGAGCTTTATTATGTTCTCATAGTCCTGATAATATAAGTACACACAAAAGATTAGGTGGTAGGAGGAGAAATACCTTTTATAGACCAAGTGATAGGACTGGGAAGACTGCATGAGTTTTGGGGAACACCCAAAGAAGAGCTTGAATGCCTGGAAACTTGTCCAACTTTTTCTGAACATTATTTCTCTCTACACACTTTGTTTCTCAAATGAGGGGAACTTAATATCAACTTAAAGAAGATGAAAAAAAAGAAAGGAGGTTAAATGATATGCTTTGTAAGTGCCTTTGAGAAGGAAAAAATGCAATGGAGAGGCATTTTCTAGGAATTGAGAACTCCTACAATAACTGACTGTGATATTACTTTCAAACACATATGTTGCAGACTGAGGCTGGTACAATCAATGAGCCCCATAAAGATACATTCTTACTGTCCCAGCATTAGGAACTGCGAGATGAACCTTGATATAAGCAAATTTAAATACAGCATGTTCCAACAGGCAGGTCTGGTCTCAGATGACCACCTAGCTTGGTTGAAGTTCTGACTTCTGTGGCTTAATCAAATGACCAAATTCAGCTCAGATGTTGGTGCTTTTGAAAAGGTGATATGACAACACGTTAAGAGTAAGGTTTCAGTTGATCCAAGAAAGCACCACTTTGTAGTCTGGAATCTGCACCACACACTTGGAGGAATTACATGACCAAAAGAGCTCTTTCAGGCTTCTTTTGAAGGCTAATGACCATCTTAAGAAATAATGTTTTTCTCAAACCCTACCAACCCAAATTATTTGCAAGGTGCAATAAAGCTGCCATACTCACAAATCATTATTAACGTAGACAATAAGGTCTAACTACTAAATGGAGTGATCATGGGTCATTGTTGCAATTTGTTCAGTCTTCTAAACTAGCTCTCACAAAGTTTAAGTGCTTAGAATACAAAGATAACTCTGAAATGGCAAAACTGTACCTTAATTACATGGTCATTTTATAAATACTAGAGAATTAGGTATTGGATACCCAAATGAATAGAAGAAAACTGCTCAAAACATCTCAAATCTTGAACAAGGCCATCCTCTAAAGCAGGAAAAGTTGACTGAATATTTAAAGAACCTTTTATTTTTACTATCAGTCTAAAACTAAGTGTTAGAAGCACCATCATATTAACAAATACATTTCTGAAACCAGAGACAGCAAGGAAACTCATAACAGTTTTCAAATCCTATCTCTGGTTCAACTTGAGAACTTTTCAGTCAAAAAGTACAATTCAGATAGAAATTCAGATATGCAAGCATATATATATGTATTTAACTACTCATTTGACCTACTTGCTTGCCTCAAGTGTATTATTTTTTCACTAAAAGATCCTTTCTTTGGTAGTAGAATTGTGCAGTTTATTTCAAACAATGTTTTAGGGACAGAGAAGACTAAAGCTGGGGTCCAGCTCTTTGCAAACAAAGTAGACAGTGGTTCTCAAAATGAAATACAGAATCCATTTTCATCCTGAACTGATATTTGGTCCTCAAGTATTGCTTAACTTCCTCTTTCATAAAAAATAAATCAGCAAAGAATGTCCAGCAAACATCGCTCTTCTTCACTGAGGCCACATTTCGTGCCATTCTACAAGAGAGATTTGGGAAAGCAGTAGGTTGCTCTTCACCACAGCAGCATGGTTTGCTGTCACCCACTGGTTAGTTATTCATCAGAAGGATCGTCATAATCAGCTTATCTGTCGTCTATGAGGAGGTTTCCACTTTGGACTTTTAAACAGCATGCATGGCAGGGTTAAATAATAGCAAAAACCAGAACGGCACTAGAGGAGAGACTGCAAAATAGCTTAACCTAGAGGAAATCCCACATGCTTCTGGAAAACTCAAGGACTTTTCTCCAAACCTCAGTTTAGGTGCAAACGGATTTTGAAGCAACTGAATAATGCTTTTTCTCTTGCATTTGATGTCCACAGCTTCGCCCATGCATGCGAGGCTGCAGAAGGCTGTGAGCATAGTGGGCTGTGCGGCTGGAAGGCAGCACAGACACTATTCTGCGCTCAAGGAAAAGCGCAGAAGCCAAGACAAGGTCACCAGGCAGCGGAACAAACAACTGCTCTCTCTGGGCTCACAAACCACTGTTTTGCCTGTATGCATGCAAAATAATTCCAGCATTGCCTCATCCCACAAAACCATTTTTTTAATAGTGGGACATTTCCTGTGGAAGCACAAGAGGAACCCATCAACTTGACAAAAGAGTTTGAATGCCAAAAAAAATAAAGATTGAGAAGCAAGAGCCACGCAGTGACGGAGTGATCTCCCCACCCAGTCTGTTTTACTGTAGAGGTGACTAAAAGACACTGGCCACAAACCAGCTCTGCAGATGTTACCGGGTGTCAGCTTCAGTGATTTCAGGAAGAAAAGACTGCTTGCTGCTGTCACACATGCGTAGGAGAAGGATGGCAAAGAATTGGCCGTTGAATTGGCCACCCAAATGTGATTGTCACCAAGGGCTCATGGCACACACCGCCATCCAGCACAGTTCAGACCTGGTTGTTTCAACAGGTTTATCACTTAATATGAATTGTCTTTAAGATCCACTGTCTTTTGAAACATATAAAAAATAAATCCTGTCATCACTGTTTCACACTCCCCAGGCATTTCACCATCCCTCTTCATTGGTTTCTCCCATCAACTTGTCAAGGGTGCCAATGTCTTACTTGCTAGGACAAACTTGGAGAAGGAAACCAAATGCTCTCAAGTCACAGACCCAGTGAGTATTTTGCTTTCAAATGCATATTTTTGGTTCAGTTGAACTTCAGCCAAGGTACAGTTCTATGGGACTAATCTCCTCTCTTATTCTCTCCCCTTTCACACACTGTCTTCACACATTTCACATCCTGCAGCTTGTTCAAAACAGTCCCAAATCCCGCAACAGAGCTGGACCACAAATGAGTAGATCGTTTTTATTTGAAAGCGCTGCTCACTCAGCAAGTGCGCCTCTCTCTGAAGAAATGCAAATTGCTTAACGTTGAAGAACAGCCTCACAGGCAGAGCTGCACATGAAAAATGAAAATCCCCCTGTAGGGGGAAAAAAACTTCAGGGTAAGGAATAACTCTTGATCTTCATGATGGAGACGATGTTGGGAATTAAAGGGAAATGATTAAAAAAAACCAGAATCACAATACAGTTTGATTCCGTTTTTAATAACATGTATTTACCAATGTGCTATCAGCTTGGCAAATATTCAAGATTGCAAGGAAATTCAACTTTCATTTTGTTATTTGGCAGATTAAAAAAACAATTAATTTATGTACAAAACAGATGCACAGTATGCCTTGCTTGAAACTTAAGATTTAAAAAAAATTATTTATAAGGATAGGGGCATGAAAATTTAATTTAACGTTCACCTTAGGTAATTTTGTGTCTTATTGTTCACAGCAATTACCATAAATCTACATATCAATAAGCGAGAACAGATGTCAGTTGTTACAAGTGCTTGCCAATCAGGCCTGTTAAAAAGTGACAGATGGGTGGTGATAGAACATTCTCATAAGGCCTATTAGCACATTCGCAGGAAATTTTTGTAGCGCTGCACAGTCACAGATGCAGTTCTGTGAAAACATGGGGAAATTTGAGAGCAAGAGATTTACATTTTACAACTTCTTGTGCTGCCTCCGTTGCGAACTTTAATACAATGAAGCAATTTGCCTCATTTCAGTCACTACAGTTTTTCTCCTGTGATAACCATAAATTCAGAATTACTAGGTATATGTAGAGGAGGCAACAGTCATGAGCCGTTCCTGAAGACTTCTTAGGCATCATCAGCTCTTGGGTTTCCAAAACCATAATAAAATCATATTAGGAAATAGTTGTGATTTGCAGCTACATTTTAGTGACATGGAGAATTTCAAAGTCAGTGGCGATTATCAGAGACAAATCTGGATAGTTCATAAGCAGTTCCCAATAAATGGGCTTCTTTTTCTTTGAAAATTTTACCCTTCCCAAATATCAGGATTTATTCCTTTTGAATTAAATCCTGACTGTACCTTAAAAATTGTGTATTAAGGTAAACTTTATCATCTCCAGGCCAAAAAGCAACTCTGACATCGGCCATTCCAGATGCTGATGTTAAAAATGGGGGAAAACTGTTTATGAAAGACTGTGATGTTATTCTAGCAATATTTTAATAATCAAAATAGACAGGAGACCTGAGCATTACTTCTGTCAAACCACATACAGTCTGTATCTACCTTTAGAAAAGCTGCTTATCTGATCAGCACTAAAGGTACCGTGACTATTTAGTGTCTGATCTAGCAAAGCCCTTAAAACAACTTTTAAGCCCACATTAAGCCATAAGCCCTGGTGAGACCACATCTGGAATATTGTGTCCAGTTCTGGCCCCTCAGTTCCAGAAGGACAGGGAACTGCTGGAGAGAGTCCAGTGCAGGGCAACAAAGATGATGAAGGGAGTGGAGCATCTCCCGTGTGAGGAAAGGCTGAGGGAGCTGGGGCTCTTTAGTTTGGAGAAGAGGAGACTGAGGGGTGACCTTATTAATGTTTATAAATATATAAAGGGTGAGTGCCACGAGGATGGAGCCAGGCTCTTCTCGGTGGCAAACAATGATAGGACAAGGGGTAATGGGATCCGGCTGGAACACAAGAGGTTCCACTTAAATTTGAGAAGAAACTTCTTCTCAGTGAGGGTGACAGACACTGGAACAGGGGAGTTGTGGAGGGGGGTTGTGGAGTCTCCTTCTCTGCAGACATTCAAAACCCACCTGGACATGTTCCTGTGCGACCTCACCTAGGCGTTCCTGCTCCAGCAGGGGGACTGGACTAGAAGATCTTTTGAGGTCCCTTCCAATCCCAAACATACTGTGATACTGTGATACTGTGATTTGGTTCTGCCCTGTTTTTTAAGAGTACGTGCTTGAATTCAACAGAAAGTTGGAGGTACTGATAGATTCATGTAGGATTTCAGCACATTTTCAGGTTATACATGCTCTAAACACATCCTGGCAAGAAATGCACTTTTCTCAATTGAAACTTCCCCAGGCCTAGTGGGAAGGATTCATCTGGTCTAACTTTATCTGAATAAAAGTTACTTAATCGGGCTCTTGCTATAGTCAAAGGAGAGTGAGTGGATGATTCATCTGATCCTAAAATAGACCTACCCTTGGTAGGATGAATCTCAGCCTGTCAGTGACTCCTTGTTGACATCGCAGGGGCACTGGATGCTTAATTTCCAAACTGCTGGGGTTCAGTGGGATGAATTCCACTCCCAGAGGAACCAAGGTGATAAAAAGCTCCTCTCCTTCCTTTTACTGCCTATGGAAAGCCCAGGCAAGGCTACAGATTTTGTGCCCAGACTTGGCCAAAATTCCATATTGTGCCTTTTTACCACCTGAATAAGCACATCTCATAAACTGCCAAGCATTATTTTTCCTCTCAAGGTGCCTCTCCTTCTCCTGTGAGCAGAAGCAATGTGTGGATTGAGAGCAGCCTCACTTGCTTCAAACTCTGCCTCTCCAAAAAATGCTAAATGGAGTTGTTTAATTTATTAGCTTAAAAAGAATATATCAACCAAACCTAATTGTATGGGTTCAATTAAGTAGGACTTTCAAAGGAATTACTACTACAAAAGCTCAATGCTTTTAGTCCCTGATGTCAACACTTTCAAAACTGGTAGTTATCTTCAAGAAACAGCTATCTCCCTTGAGCTGGAAACAGTTTCTCAGTGACCTTTACTTTTAATATGATATCCCTAAAGAGGTCATAGCAGGAGAAGCCCTCCTTCAGTATGGCTCTGCTGGAATGAGGCCACCGAAGAGTCAGAGGATATAAAGGGTCCTTGGGCCGATGCAGAAGTATTGAGCTTCTGTGCAGATGGTCCTGGCTTCCAACCGGTCCCTCCAGATCTACCGAGCCAATCCAACAATTACAGGGAAATATTCAGAAAGCAGAACCTCACAGAGTTTCTCTCACCCATCTGCTCCTACAGACTCTGCAACGGGAGGGAATCTGGCTTGAGTAACAGAAGAAGGGTGAAATGGCTTGAACAGGGCTCAGAAGGGGCCAGAAGTTCAACCCAAAATGCAACCAAACTGTGAGAGAGTTTGGAAAGGACCAGAAAAAAAACATACATTGGAAAAATATAAAAAGTCCCAGCTGTAGAGGGTTTGGGGATCTCAAAGCAAAAGCCAGAAAAGACAAAAGCATGGTTTCATCTCCTGCGTGATTTCAGAAGGCAAAATACACTGTCTGTTCAATGAAATTAAGAGAGTCCCTTTGTGTCTTTTACGAGAACTATACATGTTTACATGTCCTGAGTGGTCACATACATAGAAATATTTCTGCATCAGCAGATATTTATTCCTGCCAAAACATTTTACATTAGCAAATAGGAGAACTTCACAGATCCTATATTTTTGAACATTTCAATTTTCTGCGATCACCCTATGTCATATAAAACCTCCCTGTTTATACTGTCTGTGTAGTACTTTCCAGGTTCTTCCTAAAACAGGCAGGTTGGCTTAAATAACTGCAGCTTTTAAGACCTGACCCAGCACCAGCCAAATTCAATGCAAACATTCAAGCAACATCAATCTCCTTTGAACTAAGATTTCCATGTAATTTGTATATATTTGAAGGAGCAATCTTTTTTGCTTGAAAGGTTGCTAGTGCTTAATGTAGCTTGCATTGTCTTTTTAAAGTAATACAATCAAATCACATAATGTAATTCATCTACATTATTAGCCTTCCCCAAAGACAAAGCTCAGGCTAGACGCTGAGACTTGAGAGGCATGTGAGAGAAAGCATTGCCTTTAAATTAGCATTAGCAGAGGAGAGGAGGAAAAGTGGGGAAGTGCTCACTGCAAAATGTTCACTTGATGGTGGTTTGTGCTTGCATGTTTTACAAAGGACAGTGAAGCAGAGCTTGGCAAGGTAGGCTCAGCTCCTGTAATCAACACCAGGGGATTACTCTAATACCAAAGGCAGCATTACCAACTCTCCCAAATTTGTTACCAGTCTCAACAAATTACATTATTGTCTTTGCCTTGGCACCTGAAATAAAACAATTTAATGCAAATGTCATTTTTCAATAAATACAAGAAAAACCTAAACTAGGGAATCAAGCGTGCAACCTTAAAGCTTGGAAAGCTAAATGGCAAACTACAACTTTTTGTGTCTCGAATTTTAATGTCTACCAAATTTTAATTAAACCAGTTTTCATGATTTGGTTGGACTTCATGCATGGTTTATGAACATAGGGTAAAGGCAGTAATGAATATATCGTAGGGCCAGTAAACTGCTAAAGTAAGAAGAGCATTCACTTTTAGAGCTGGCCCTCTGTGTGTTTAATGCCTGTATGTTGGTGAGTTCTTGAGAAAAGTCCCCATTTTTCTTTGGATTGAATCCTCAGCTGCCAAACGAACAAACTCCAATTCTCTTCAACCAGAAATGCCTAAAACCCCCGCTTTTTTCAACAAAGTCAAAGAATCTCTGCTTTTGCCACATAAAAACTACTTTAACCAGACTGAGGCATGATATTCAAACTTCACACTGAAAATCAGTCTTCGCTCTTCAAGAAAAAATACTGCGGAGGACTGCATGGCAAATGTTTCCTCATATGTGCAGCAGGGAATGTGCTGTGTTCTTTCTGTTCATTATTATTGAAGTTTAACTCAGCTAATCAATCAAAACCACGATATCTGCTCACTCACTCCCTCACCTCACTCCCAAATCAGGGAGAGAATTGAAAAGGAAGAAAGTCATGGACTAAGATAAAAACAGTTTAATAAAATAACAAAATAGCAGTAGTATACTACAAGTAATTTTATGTGTGTATATATATATATATATATATAATGAGAATAAAATATAAAATAATTCCTGGGAAGAGAGGACCCTCGTCCTGAACAGCAAGCAAGGAAAAAGAGAAGCAAGAGAAAAACACCAAAAAGGTAGAAAGGCCCAGAGGTCTCTGCAAAATGGTCAAGTCTGGATGTCAGTCAAAGTCAGTCCCATCCATGCTCCCCTTCCCAGCTGCAGATAGAGAGCCCAGAAAGACCTTGGCTCTCAAACAATGCAGATAACAGTAACCTCTTCAATTCTCACCTCTCTAACTCAAAAACACTGGAAAGTTACTCGAAGAAAAACACTAATTCTGTCTCGGGGTGTTATCTTCTTGTTCTCAAACTAAATCCAACTGACTGTGCCAGCTACAAAAAACCAGCACAAGTATGAAGATAACATGAGCTTTAGTAGTACAAACAAATGCTCGTAGATCCAAGAGTCCCCAATTTTGGACACTGGCGTGACTGTATTTAGTCCTAATTCAGCAAACTGTGACTTCACTGAAACTTTAGCACAAAGGAGATGCTAGAGCCCTGACATGGAAGTAAAAGTGAAATTTTAATGGCTCTTGTGGCTTTTGATCAAACTTTTAGTGTCTGAATTCTATGGTAAGCACACCGATTGACTTCAAAGATAAAAGTTGGACCCCTCAGACACAAAGTTCAAAGAACTTGCAAGCTGCAATGATGGATCTTCTTTAACACCTTACTCAATTGTGTCTAGATTTTATTCCTCACCTTGAAATATTACACTAATAGGCAAGCTAGACACAATACAGATATACATGTTAGATTAATTTTTGTAAAATGAATGTGTATAGCTTAAGTTAAAAACTCTAGGCCTTTAAAAACATTCAAGGATGGCTTCAGCAGGTAATGCAAGATATTGCTGCAGACACAGGAGTATTTCCTATTGCTTTCACAAAACATAGTGGACAAATCTTTAATACTAGATGCACAGCATAACATAGTTCTGCATGATTTCTGAGGAGAGAACATGAACTCTCAGTCTTAATGATGAAATAGTGCTTAGTCTTTGGCACTTTCCTCTAGAGCTGCATTTAATATCACTTATTTGACCTTGAGCATTAAGGTTTAGGAGTTACATGTTTTGGGGAAAGACAGGAGTAAACTTCAAGCTGTTTTGATAACACAAATATAAGAGAAAAACCCCCATAATTTCCAGGAGAAGCAACCAGTCATTAAATTATCCCATAGATGAGCACATTAGCAATCTAATCTGTAGTCGAGAAGGTATATCCCTCAAGTAACAGTGATGTGTCACTACGATTTCTTAATATGACTTTGTACTAGACCATATGATTTTCAGAGAATAAACCACAGCTCAGATCAAGAGCCCATCCTGAAGCTACTTGACTAAAATTTTTGGTTTCAACACAGTTCTTGGAGACAAAGTTGAACCTACACTAACAGTGAGGAATAGGCAACAAAACTTCTAAGGTCCACATAATGCAATGGATATCACATTATTTTTCCTCGTGGTCTCAATTGTTTCATTTTGTAGACCTAACCAAATATGAAAACATTAAACACAATCTCTGAGCTCAAAGCCACTTCCAAAACTGCCAAGTATAAAACTGTTACTGAGCCGCTGTGTTCTGTTTATCATATTAAGATACATTTTTTTGATGAAAAAAATGCTAGATTGCAAGTGTAACATAATAGAACCAGCAAGCACTGCCAGCAGGTCTGAGGAAAAGAGAATAATTCAGAGATATTGTCATCTATAGGCCAATTTATATTGTCAGACAGCAGGTTCACATTAGTCTCTGATGTCACTGCAATAATGGCATAATATAACAATTGAGTGAAGAATACCTGTGGGGTATAGCTATATGGTGCGGTATATCTCTACTTGTTAAAGTATTTCAGGATTCATTCAAAGCAGAACCAGAAGAAGCAAAAGACCAGGATTAAAAGAAGAGTGAGAAAACAGTGTTCATACAGACTTCTGAATATTTCAGCCCTTATTTTGTGATGATGAAGCAAGCACGATGTTGTATTTCATTAATTCAGTGGGTCCATGATTAAAATAAACTAATGTAGCAATTTAGGGGTTTTGTGCTGTGCTTCCTTTTTTTCTTTCCCTATAACAAGAAAAAAGGCTTTTTAACAGCTTCTCGCGGCAGGCATAATGTGCATCTGTGCTCTGATTTACTGCACATGCTGCCTTCTCTAGCATCATGTTAAGTTGGGGTATCAGCATGGTAGGTCACACAGTGGGAATGACCTTTTGCTAATCACTACACATCAGTTACTACTGGCACACAGCTCATTACTAAGAAACCCTCCAACTAGCTGGCTTTCAAATCCACTCACACTTTGATTTTTTCTTTTTTTGTTCCTTTTCTTTCTTTCTTTTTGTCCCCCAGACTAAAGATTATACTTTTACATAAAAGCTTCTGTTGTGTAATTTTGTCAACTAGGGTTCCAAAGTCAAAAAGGCACCCAGTTAATTTTCTGTGATTATAAAAGGAGCCTGAAAATTCATACTGAAGGTAGGCCTGTAATCTTGGGTTTCATTAAAAAGGTCAGAACATTTTTACTCACCACCCATTATTAAAATATTTGAGGGCTGCCATTAATTTGATTTTTCAGGACATAGAAATCTCACTGGAAATTAGAATGCAATCCTGCTGTTGCTTTACTGACACTTTTCATAGGGTAGGATACGGCTGCAGGGACTGAGAGCTCTCCTGCAATTTACAATTGGTTACTTTGGACAAATGGCAGGTGACTAATGCAAGACAAACTGTTTGCACAACCTGGGAGCACCGGGTTTAATTTCAGTTTCTGAAAGAGGGGAGAAAGTGTTTCTATTGACGCTGAACCGTGAGCTGTCCCCTGCCAATACATCTGCCACATTTAATACACAACACCTTCCCCGCCCCCGACAATGTGATTATTAGAGGTACAGAATTCAATAGCTTAAGAATATAAAACATAGCTGGAGCAGAAGGAAATAGTTTTTAACTTACCGGCCATTTGCTGAATGCCGCTGAAGGCACCCAAGTTACTGGAGGAAGTTGCTTGCTGCAGGAGCTGCAAATTAACAACACAAAACAGCAATCTATCTGACATTAATGTAACAAATGAAGATAAAACTAAAATGAGCTATCATTTCACATTTGGAGTATTTCTGCTTTCCTTTACATTTATATAGTCTCTTGCTTCTGTCTATTGTTGGAATGAACATCCCCAGAGTCAATGCTGTAAATCCATATTAATGTCTAATCTCTATTAAGAAACACAGAGACACAAGGGAAACTCAATAACATTGCTGCTTTAAAACAATTAATCAATTTATTCTTTTTAACAACCAGGTGTTAAATCTATTTAAACCAACATAGCGTGACTAATTACAACCCTCTGTAGTCTAGTAGTTACCATAACTCATCTCTGTCAATCACAGTCCATTCTCCCCCATCCCCTTGAATTCACTTTTTTCTTTATTATTTCCATGAATCAAGCACACAGATAGTCATTAGACTGGTATTTGTATATAACAATTTAGCCTGCCACAGTATTAATTAGCCTACCTCAGTACTAATATATATTTTTAATTGCCAGGAAAATAGCTGTTTATAATGATATCACTTTCTCAAAGCATTGTATGCATATATATTATGTGTATATATATGCCTACATGGTACGTCTATATGGATGCATCTATTTGTCTAACTTGGAATCATCAGGAGCTCCCCGAGTTATCCAAAAGCTGCTCAATGAGACCTCTCCGTTTCCATGTGACCAAAGGCAGATGCTCCCTCAATGCTGTGCTGCAGGGGAGACTCTCTTGGCCATCCAGGACCCAAGACTCGTGACTGTGGATTTCAGATTTCTCCAACAGGGGCAGCAGCTAGAATTTGTTTCCATCTTACAATTGGACCAAGGAAAATACCATTTTAAATTTATGAGAAACAAATTGCTTTTCTTCACTTTCTGTACAAGGTAGAATCATAGAATCATTTCAGTTGGAAGAGACCCTCAGGATCATCGAGTCCAACCATAACCTAACCTAACTCTAGCACTAAACCATGTCCCTAAGAACGTTGTCTAAACACCTTTTAAATACCTCCAGGGATGGTGATTTCACCGCTTCCCTGGGCAGCCTGTTCCAATGCCTGACAACCCTTTCTGTGAAGAATTTTTTCCTGATCTCCAATCTAAACCTACCCAAACAGGTAGTTTGACCTACCCAACAGGTAGTATGAACCACATATGCTTAGCATTGTCAGAACCATGCATTAAACTGAAAGCCATTTCCAAACAAAAACGTGGAAAAAATCAGAGGACAGAACCACAACATTCTAGTTTAGAGGCTGCACCACCTAGATATGGCCCCTATCAGCTGCCTTTCTGTCCTCCCCTAAGGAAGAGTTTAAATTTTATTCGAGCTATAAAGAACAGACTCTAACATTCAAAAGAATAATAAAGCTAACGGAATCAAATTTTACTTTGCAGCACAAGTAAACTTCAAATGCTTGCCTTGGACAGCACTGACACTTCTTGAAAAGTTTATTCGAGTTCTATTCCTTGTTATTTAATTTTAGATCATGTGATAAATATACAGAGTTTTTTGTATAGAAGATGACATGCTACCTGTCCTGGAGGACTTAACAATTTATTGCAGGGAGTTTACTATAGCTGATTTACCATGTTTCTAAAACAAATGCAGCATAATATATCTGCTGCCTCTGCAATGCACTTACAGCTAGATATTGTGGTGTGAGTCCTCCAAGACCTGTGAGGTTTCCCCAAGTGGCAGTATTGAGCTGTTGCATCTGCTGTGCCAACTGCTGCTGCAAACGCCGCTGCTCCTTGTCCTTTTGGGTATCGGCGAACTTCACCACGATTGGCGAAGAGCAGCCCTGTGGTTAGACAGATTGGGAAAGACAGAAGGGTTAAATCCCACCGAGTCACGCTCGCATCGTGAGCTCAGCCACGTCTCATAGGGCCACCAGCAATGGCACAACCTGGTTGCTCACGCTCTTTTTGTGATTGGCATGTGTAGGATGGCAAGCGCTAAGATTTTCAGCTTCTTAGGTAAAGAGACTATGGAGAAATTATTGATCTCCCAGTTCTTTGTATAAAGCACCTTTCCTTAGGCTCTCTTTTCTTTCCAGCTATCAAAACTGCTGCCAGAGACAGTGAACTGTACCAGTCCTCTTTAATTAAGCTTCACAGTTGATGAGATGGATGCGACGCTTTGTCTGCAGTCTGTTTTCAAGGCATCGCCAAAGGGAGCGGTGTCCAACCTCCCTGCTGCCAGGGACCACACAGCCAACACTGCCCTGCCACCACGGGCTGGCTGTGCGGTCACGCTCAGTGCAGCTGGCTCCTGTGCCCAACGTAAATAGACCATGGGCAACAGATTTACTTCAGCGCCCATCATCAGTGGGTCACTGGTCATTTTCGTACCAAGGACCTCCAGTCCCAAGTGAGCGCAAAGGGTGATGCTGCTGGAGAATTCACCCACCTCTGGTGTGCTCCCAGGCACGCTTTGTATCAAGCATCCTTGAGATGTGAACAAAAGGCAGGATGCAGACCAAAAGCAACTAGTTCTGGTGACAGCAGCTCATTCCTGATTGCCCTTATTTATTCATTGCTGCTATGAGCCTCTTGTTACATGATATGAGAGGGCCGCAAGACATCTTAGGAGACAGGGAGGCTGTAAGAAAGAACTAGAGGTCTGGTCTGCAGCCTACTCCTCACCCGTGTCTTAGGGACCCTTGAGGAGAAGTAGGAGGTCATGGACTAGATGGACTTTAGAGGTAAGCTGGATATTTCTCTTGGACTTCAAGTTGGGTTTTCCTGGGCAAAGTCACTGAAAGAATGAGAAGTGAATATGAAATCTCTGCTGCTCTCGCTTGATTTTTTTTTTTCCCACTAACATACAAAAATATTTTTCATAATTTAACCTCTCAAGTCTTCACTTTTTCAAATCAAAGGAGCAAGCTATATACTGCAATGATTCAGTTCTTCAAATTAATTCAAGCATTTTGTGAGTCATATTAACTGTCAATCCATTGCACACTGTTTTCCAGCTTCATAGGATCCAATGAATAACTTCCCTCCACACGCTATGCTTTGTTATACTAATTTCTTGTCTAACTTCAATCTGGACACAATGGGGGGAGTGAAAGATGACTCAGGTCCAAAAACCACAGCGGCACTTTAGTCAAAATGTATAGTGTGGGATGGGGAACAGGTTTCTACTTAACCTAACACTTCCCATGGCTGCTCTCCCAACACTGTGAATATCTTCAGAAAAGTTCCTGTCCTCTTTTATTTACAAAAACCAGCCATGTACCTTTTTCTGAAGAACCTCACACCCAGAGAAATGATAAGAGCATTCACAACCAACAGGCAAAATGATGAAATAAATCACAATAATAACATCTCTTGTATGAAGATCTCCCATCAGTACTGTTCCTTTAGAATTATCATAGAAAATCATCACTTGTGATTTATTATTCTACCTCCAACTCCTTTCCTCTGTGTTTCATTGTAAAAGTGTCTTTCACTGTTTCAGTGGGGAAGAAAGGAGATATGTACCACTCCAGCAATCAAATAAAGATTATGAAGGAGTCAGCTTGTTACACAATTACCCCTCTCTAGTGATTTTTTATACTAATATTAAAAACAAGACCCTTAAAAAATAAAAAAAAAAAAGAAAAGAAAGAAAAAGGAGTGGAGCGTTTGAGAGCGTTTCTTCTGGTTTAGCTAATAAAAAAAGCAAGTAGTTTCTATTTAATATGAGGTTTGGCAGCACTGGGTTAACAACAACAAGAACTTACTGCCTTCTACCTAGATGTCCAAGAGAATCAAGCCTATTTCCAAAGAAACAGAATGAATTTCAAAGGAAGAAATATTATATACTATTTCAGTTCTCAGTTCAGCAGCTCAGCACTCAACACTACAGCTGACATCAAATTTATGAATGCTTAAATGTCAGTAAATTGTATAAAAACAGTATCTCTGCAATTTATGAATCTATAATTCATTTTTTCACTGTCTGCTCTATATTTCATCACTTCATCATTTTCAAGAGACCAAACATTTTGAAAACTGAAATTATATGTAGCGTGTGGCTCTATATGAGAAACGAGTTGTTATTGTTGCATCAAATTTACTCCGTGATAACAAATTAGTGTCTTCTACTGGTGCTGCATTTGAATGCCTTAAACAAACAAACAAAAAAACTCCACAGAAATTAGACAGAAGAGCAAAAACTTAGAGCAGCAATTATGTTTTTAAAATCAGTTGATTTCACCAGGTCAGAAAGTCAGGTGGAAACAGTAGTAAGAGAATTCTATGAGATGCGTTCATCTGGACATTAACATCCTCAATGCTCTTTCTTGGTCCACCACTTTGGAAATTCATGTTGGTGAGTGATGTGTGCCCAAGAATTGAAAATAATGAAATCAGAAGAAATACTCTGCAGTAATTTGATTGAAACATAATTGTGTACTACGTATTGGCACTCCAGCTCACTTTTGTTTGCAAAAAAACCCACAAAACAAAAGTGTCCAAGGACCAGTGTTTCAGGCTGAGAGTTGAGATTTAACTCCAGCTAACCCAAGTCAATTTTTTAATAGAAGATTATTGGCAAAGTGAGCAATTGTTTTTTTTTTTTTTTGGTTTGAATAATGATTTGTGTTTTATAGCCTTCCATTATCTATCTTGAGAGGAAGCTCCCGGCATATATGCAGGGTTCAGGTTCCCTCCTCATTCAATGGCTTGGTCTCTCCACCCCATTTAGTGCCATTTTCTTCCCAGCAGCTGATGTCAAGACAGTTGGTACAGACTCCGTTGAGTCCCTCAGCCCTGGAGCTGGAGGGTCTATTGCTTCTCTCCAAAAAGGGACTCTCAGCCTAAGCTCAATTGGCACAAAGACCCAGATGTTCAAAGTGCAAAATACTTGGAGTCACCTTGCCAGTGTGGGGATCTCATTGATGATGTCTCTAAAGGTGTCGAGAAGTATTTTGATCCAACAGTAACTATTCTATGGCACTAATGTCAACAGGACTATCACATCAAAATGCAGCCTCTTTTGGAGCACTGCACAGAACAGAAGAATGGGAGAATTTGTATAGGAGGTATTATCGGTTTAATTTTACCATTTTTTTTGAAGTAGAGCTGTGTAAAATTCATTTTGCTAGACAGAAAAATACGTTAAAACACATGGAAAAATGTAGGTAAAGCACAGTATCACCAATAAACATTTCCTTGGAATCAAACTCAGAAAGACATATAGATCTGAAGTAATGGAGCAGTGTATGGCAGATAAAATATAAGTATTATTTTGGAGAATCAAAGTGGCATTTTTTTTTCACAATGTACTGTCAGACTGTATATATTGTATAACAGCAGCTTTCTAGTAAATATTATTTCAATTATTCTCATCTCATTGGCAGAGTCTCATCTAAAACTGTATACTCAGGGTCTAAAAATGCATTGCACTGAAAAGAAAACACATCGATTATAAAAGAAGCTCAACCAAATTCAAATGTGATGTTTGGAAAGACAATAGCTTCGCAATGCTGATATCATTACTTATACTATACAGGAAACAGTTAGTGACATTTTCATGCACTGCCTTGATTTTTATCTTCTCCTCCTTCTTCTCTCCACCCTCCCACCCCTGGTCTCCCCACTTGGCTCGTTACACAAAGCAGCTCAACGACATGACGCAATAATGATTGTTTAGCACCCAGCATGCTTTGGGAGACTAGAGCATTGCAAAGAAAAATCACTGAGGAAAAAAAATAATAATAATAAAAAAAAATTGAAAGGTCCTGATGGAAAAAGAAAGAAAAATAAAAGAAACAAGTGCACAAAACATCAATGCCACCTCTGAGAAAAATCATCACTACACAAAGATACAGTGTACATAATACAGTTTAACATGCACTCTCCAATGATAAGCTAGAAGATCCAGAGTAAGTAAAGACTTCATACTTGTGCGGTTTTTTGTGCAAAATTCTGAAAGACCATGACAAAAATCACAGACTGAAAAAAGGTTTGAGATTGTCAGACAAGCCGTGGCATTCGATAACCACTCCAATGAACTCATCGTTAGCTTGCAGCTGTATTCACATTAAGTGAGCAGATTTAAAGGTTTGTGTTGCTCGTCGTGATAAAATATGAGGCCGTAAAGGCAGTTTGGGAGGAAATAAAGAGCGTTGCTTGTGAGAGGCCGGCCACAACACTGCTCTGTAGGAACTGCCACACTTTGATATGCTCTGTCATCATTAGCATTTTTATTGGCTACATGAAGAAGGAGAAATTATATTAACTTAAAGGAGATTCTATTTGCAAAAAACCACATGCACTAGTAACTCAGTGTGGCCAGGTTAAATCTCTCAAGCTTTTTTTTCAGAGCAGCAAAAACCTCAACACTTAGAAATCTATTTAAAAGGAACTAAGATATTTCTTTGGATGTGTGTGTGTTTTAAAATTCAAGGTAATTTACTCATTGGATGCATTCTGAGTATAACTTAGGAGTGGTATTCACGGCCTTTTTATTTTCTGCTGAATGCCACTGGAAACAGGATCCAGAGCCGTGTTTGGATACCACACAGCAACCTTACTGTGCGCTTTCCGGTCATTAAGAAAAATAAGCTTCATAAAGAGAGGTAGAGTGAGTCAGTAAAAAGTTTAAATCTGTGATTGTCATGTGTCTGATCTGGTCCAGGAGAGCATGGCTTTACCATTCGCAATCATTTGCACAAAGAAAACAAAGAAAGGGCAAATGATACAGTACTGTACCTCCATGGTCTGAGACTGGTGCATGGCTTTGATTGCATTCTGTGCCATTGCCCTTGTAGAAAATGTGACAAACGCACAGCCTGTGGGAACAAGGGGACAGGGAGCAGGAAAGACAAAAAACAACAAGACAAAAGGGTTGGACGCTTGTTAAACCAACACAGTCTACGAGAACGGCCACAAGACGACACTGTTCTCAGTAGTACATAAAAATAAACAACTTCTCTAGTTTATTTATCGACAGTGCTGACTTGCTAATCTGACCATAGATGAAAGAAAAAAATTAGGTGGGAACGGGTGAGGAGAAAGGTGTTTTTTCTGTTTTTTTTTTTTTCCTTTTTTTTTGCCACAGGGTTTGAAATACGTAAGGCTTTTATGTAGTCTTTGGATTGCATACTTTAGTCTATTCATGCCATGCATTAACAATTACTTGCTATGGCTTTGTGCAGGTAAATTGTGGATAGTGAATAAGTGACTGGCAGCCCTGGCAGCTGGGAATTTAAAGGAGTCCATAAAGTCACGTATTTTTGTGATGCACCAAGAACAACCATACAAATAAAGATGAGAAAAACTCCACCGTGTACCCTCTGACTGAGTGTGAAAAGACTCAGACAAAATTCAGTAATGCACGTGGAATCTCAACATTTAAGAAAATAACATATTAAAAATAAAAATCTTAGTGATTTTTGTTTCTCCGAGTCCCAGGTATAAGTACAGTTCTTTAATCTAGGAAAGCTACTACCAGCTTGAGCAATTCTGAAGCCATGTGCATGAATAACCAAAAAAATCACTTTTCTCCCTCCTCAGCCTTTTAAATCATAATGAAAAGCCAATAGGCTAATGCCTGGACTATTTTTCCACCCTTTTACTATTGTCAGTCATACCTACACTGGGCATGGTACAGGTCAACTTTTTCAGTGCATGACTCACTGCCCTTTTGACTAATAAAAACATTGCCTTCTGAGGTTTACATTTTATTCTTCATGCACCCTTGGGCATCTTAAAGAAAAAGACTGTGAAATTAATGCAGATTCAGGCTGATTTTGTAATAATACCATGGCACACTAAAAGCTTAGCTAAAGCAACACGGACTTATTTCACTTGTGATCTCTAATGACTTTAAAAGTGCATTGATTTTCAGCTCCCTTAGCCTTGCACAGTTTGAACTTAGGTTTCAGAGAATAATTTAGTGTTCCACTCAATTTCCTCAAAACATTATTATTATTACTACTTAAAAGATTTCCAAATGAAGCAAATCTAAGCACTGAGAGGCTGAAGCATATTGTCATTTTAAAGCTAATGCATGAAAGCTACATTCTGGCATCAAAAGTACAATATTGTTGCCCCTGTGGCCAATGGGCAAAATAAACCATTTTGCAATCCAACAAGCAACAGATTGTTTGCTTTATGTAAATTATTTTGAGGCATAAAATACTTTTTCTTTTTTGCTCTGTGTGTACCTGGTAAGATTATCAAGTCAAGACTGTATTCACATTTTAATCAAACAACAGTAAGAGAAAGCAATGCCTGATCATTACCCAAAAGCACTACATCTAGTCATGAAAATAAAGTCAATGCATTTTTGCATCATGCAGTATTTTTTTTTCTTATTAAAGTAAAGGCCCTTGATGCAGGAAAACCTAAGCTGGCTTATGTACCTTGGACTGATAAGCGAGCATCATAAAATTGAATTATTTTACACAAGCTTCATGGCAGTATTGTGACTCTTTACATATTTCTCAGGTAATATAACAGCTGGTGATGTCTTACTCCTGTTTAGCCACACTACGTGTTGCTGGACTATTCTTATTCAGCAACAAATTTCTGTCAAAGCAAATGATGTAACAAACCAACTTTCTGTACAGCAACCTAGGCAAAATGTGCAGTAGACAGGTGAATAAACAACAGTACCTCTGCTAGATTCCATATTGCTGCTGTGCACTAAAATTAAAGAGGCCCAAATTTACCATCAAAGTAATCTCTCTTTAAAACTTTTATTATCATTAACAGAGGAAATAACACCAAGGGTTTTCATTTCTCATTTTGCAGTTTCAGTGGGGGATAAGCACAAATAGAGATGTACTGGAGGGCAGGCAAGAAACCCCATACAGAGCCTTGAATAATATTGTTTATAATGGTCAAGAAACTGCTTCATTCACTTGTTTCGCTCTCATTATCCAGGAGTGTGTACCATAGTGACAATTACTGAATAGAGGTTTAGAATGCATAAGAAGCATGCAAAATGTCAACAAAAATCAATAAGACACAGTTTATGCATTTATCACAATTTCTACCCAGCAGTACTGCTGTAAGTAACTTACTGAGAGATGTTGCAATTAGCAGGTCTCAAAAGAAATGTGTGAATCAGCAGAGAAATAAAGCTATGCTTCTCTCAAGATAAAGCAGACTTTCTCTTCCCTCCCTTAAGCTTTTCCTCTTTTTAACCACAAAGCTCAGCTGTTGGGGACTTTCAGCGTCCAGCGCTACCGCAAAACCTCCCTCCTCATTCCTCAGCCCAAATCCATTTGCTTGGATCCTGTTGCCTTTGTCGTGGAGTGAAAAGACCTTCGTAGCAGATCTCTGTAAAATGCCATATAGCAAGCTACCAATTTAAAAGAAACTTGTTCTCCGGGCAAGAGGAATGCCTGATGCAGCTTGAATATGAGCATTTGGAAACAGCATTCCATGCAGAAGATGGGACAGCATTTTAATTACAGTTTGCCAGCCAGAGGCTACAAGGTTAGGTCCCCTTGTTATCTCCAGCCGGCAGGCCATTTCCCACCAATGGACAGTGACCATTTGCACAGTAAACACCCAGTTTGCCTCAATAACCATGGTAAAAATTCAGTAGACAAACTTATTTCTAAATTATTTGATAACCTAGACATTCAGTTGTTACCATCGAGCACCCCAATTAAATGCTAGCTAATTTAACCACCTTTCCAGACGTTGCTACATGTATTCACATTCAAGGATTATTTTTTCAGCTACCAAACCTGAACGCTCACACACAAAATTTGTATATTTATTATGTGTGCACATACATTTTATTATGTGTGAAACATTGCGTCCTATATATTTATTGTCTGTGAACCACGGGATCCTTTCCTTCATGACTAGACCGCCACACTGGAGGGGAGCTAAGCTTATATCACAGGATTCAATCCAATTAACTCAATCATTGAACTCTCACCTCTAATTTAGGTATTTAGAAAAACTGTTCTTCCGAGATGCTTGTGTTCTCTGCCACAGCCAATGGCAGTGCCTTTAATTTTGCTATATGGTGTACATATGCATTTTAGGAGGATGGTTGTGTTTGGCACCTCGAATTTAATCAGAGGTTGGTGTCCAAGCACACTGGATTTCACTTGTTTAAGCTAGAAGAGCTCTGCCTGGACCTGTACTCTTGCCGCAGTGGTTTCTGAGGGGCTGGGAAACCCTTTTTCAGCATATTCTCACTCTCTGTATCGCATGGATCCAGGTGGTCTTTTGGGAACACACTGTCAGCTTCAGGGCAGTAAATCACAATTATAAGAGGACAAGACTAATCAGATTTCATGCCTCGTGGTGCAAGGAAACAAGAAAGATATCCATGGCCTCTTACCCCATCCTATGAAACACTGCATTGATCGCAGTGCTGTGGGCTGAGGTCTTCTGGACCAACAGCTACAAGCAAAGTATTTCTCTTCTGCCACACTGAATCCTGATACTTTAATTACTTCCTTCTTACTGGGGCTGTGGAGCTCCGCAGCAGAGAAAACATGGACATGGGGATATTTTTATATCTAATGCCTTGAAATTACTTCGGTTTGTACCACCAGCTACCTAACCACACACAAAATACCCTTTTGTAAATACAGCCAACCTGCAAGTCACCTTGCAATTATTTATCACCTCTGGTTTCAAGATGTCAGGGATCAACAACAGAAACAAAAAAGGAGGTAGGAAGGAAGTCTAAACCTTTTAGTTCCTTCTCCAAGGCTGCCTTTTTACCCCCTACACCAGATAAATGATTGACTGGGGAAAGGCTTCTCAAAGTAATTTCCTCTTGCAGGCAGAATCAGGGGGAGGCACCCAGCCCTGCCACAGAGGAGATACTGGAGCACATTATTACATTTGCCATCTCAGCTGAGAGAACATCTAAACTCGCAGGGCTGGTGCTTACTCCCCTCCTATCCCAAACTGAAACAAAATTTTGAAGAGGTTGCAAAATTAGAAAAGCTTCCTCCTTGAACTGTGCTGCCCCAAACCTAAGGCTCACTGCTTGAGCAATTGGATTATTTAAAATATTTAAAAAAGCTCAGCACTGCCCCATTTCAGTTCCTGCTTCACTCAATTCTTCTCATCTCAGGCTTTCATGGACTGTTTTTAAACATTCAGTCAGCAGTTCACGCACAGGCTAACATAATATCAGTATATGCAAGCTGTAAGTGAAGTAGAACATTTTTAAGTATGAAGGTAAGGGGTCTGATTTTATACCTACACGAGAAACCTCCCCCACAAAACTACTGTGGTCTACCAGAGGTTTTAAAGCGCCTGAACCCTCAGTGAAGCCAAAGGGAGATAGATGCAAAACAGCTAGTATTTTTGAATCAGGCCTAGGGTTAAAAATGGAAGTTTAAAAACCATGGCTTTAAAGTTCTGGAAATGAAAGAAAGGCAGATGCAACCAATTTAAAAAAAAAAACCAAACAACATATATATACGTAGTGACCCCTCTGACACAGAAGAAGGCTCAAGGTATTTTCAAAGCCATCCAAGCAATCGCACTACTACGTATGGAGGCTGCACAGCTGGTGGTGTAATGGTTGAGCTACAGCTTCCTGGTTCAACATAAACAAGGTTTTTCTTCACTTTTTGTGAAGAAACAATAGTGAAAAGCTGCCAAAATACTCCTGCAAGAAGTATTTTGGATCCTCTGAGATGAAAGCCTCTACTTAAAGGAAAAGATAAGGCTCAAATAAAAAGCTATGGAAATTGAGGCGTGATAAAAATAAGCTCTAATTGTGCTAAAATATTTCTAGCTGAGATTGCAAAGTAGACTTTCTCTTTTCTACACTGTGCTAATAGAGCAGTCTGAAGGAAAGACCAGCCTGGGAAACAGCCTTCTAATGAAGACATCACACAAAAATCTGTCTTAGCGGTTAAAATACATTTCAGCTACAAATTAAGACATCAAATTGATTATTGTGCAAGCATTTGGTCATTAAAAATATTGCTTAAGACACACAGTGGCAGATCTTAGACCAGGTCCAACAACCTAGCCTAAAGTAAAATGTTGACAAAGTCACAGTGAAGCTCCTTAGTTTATACATACCAGGCACATGAAGGTAAGAAGAGGCAAGTCCTGTAAACATGCCTCATCTCTTTGGCTTTTCTGACTTCTCTTGACTATTGATCAGATGACAGATTCTAGATTTTAGATTTCATGGCTCCCTTGAAGCATTTCTAATTGGACAATCAAGTAACCGTCCTGTGAAGTGCAGACTTGAGTGGCTACCAAAGACCACTTTCTCTAACAGTGCCTCGATGACGCTCTTGTTGGAATAAAAACTCTTGCAAATGATTTAATTTCAGACTTTCCTCTGTGCAGAGATTGTTGTGAAGATGCAGTAATGGAGATCTGAGAGGTAGAGTTACTGACCAAAGGCCAGCAGAGACACTGGTCACTTGTATTAAACGTGTTTGTTTTTTCCCCAGCTTCAGTAGAGCTTCAGTAAGGGAAAAAAAGAAAATTAAATGTGCCATAATGATTGGAAAAAATGAAAAATGTTACCATCTTACAGCAAAATAAAGAAGGCAAGGAGGTGTTTCTGGAGAGCAATTAAAAACACCGCACTTCTACAGTCCTAATTCCCCATCACTTACTGACACACAAGTCAGAAGGTGGCCCCTAATCCAGGCTGTTCTCACGACTGGCACTTCATGTTACTTTAGCTCAGAAAAGAGAAGTAAATATTCTTAACTAAAAACAAACAGGCATAAAACCTCCTCACCTACCCTTCACTGCAATTAATTATGATGCAAACACTAATTTTCTTTTACTCGTTCATTGACTCCTGAATCTAAAAGTTACGAATGGATTTTCATGAAATTAAATTGCCTGACCGTGGTATAACTCTCCATGACATTTCTAACCTGCTCCTAAAGCAAAGAAAGGAAAAAAATGTCCCTGTAATCAATGTCGGTAGAAAGGTTTACTTGTCCCATGTGCCTCCTGATGTTTTGTTAAAAAATCATACAATTGGGAGCCTAGAAGATGTAGGAATACACATTTCAAGCTTTTCCACAATTTTCATGGTATATCCAACTATCTGTACATATTATTAGCAGGTTTTTTTCAGTCCATGCTATTAAGCCAGTTGACTTCTTTCTGGTATCTGTTATATAAATCTGCACTTAGCAATACAGCAGAATAATTTGCTGTGTGGTGCTCCTGTGATAAGGATAAGAGGATTTTTTAAAATCATCATTATGGATAGTAATAATTCCTGGAGTGATACAGGGATATTGATCCACTGATCCAAAAAAAAAAAAAGCATTTTACAAAGGTAGAGGAGCATAGCTATCCTTATTTTAAGGAAGGGGATAAAAGAGATGATGAGAGACCCACTCACCTGTGGTCAATACAGCACATCAGTGGCACAGTTACAAATCAAAATTAGGTATTTCTGACTATTTTTGTACACTCTGGCTATGGATGTCTGTGTTGGTATCTGTGGTCATGTAGCCATTACATAGAGCCAGGAGTCAGGAGGTCTGAAAGTTTCCTTAAGCCGTTTACAATAAGCGATTTAAAATCTTAATCATCTGAGGCAGTTCGCTTCTGCTTTTTCATGATAATGAAGCTTAGCACATGATATCACAATCATGAATTTTTGTAAAGCATACTTAGCTCTTCAGAAAAACTGCTGGATTAAACAACCCTGCAGGCTGAATCCTTCTCTTTGAATAATGAATATAGTACAGGCAGTGGCAAGCTTCTTTAGATAGTCCCATGAACCCTGCTAAAGTGAGGGCCAGCCTCCACGTCTGCTGAGTCCCTGGTTTCTTTATCTCTACAGCCAACAGGGTATTTTTATTTTTTAATACTTTTCACAGCTAGGAATTACTCTCTGCCAGCCAATAATTTCACAGGGACTATCCCAGAGCCTTCGGAAGGCCTTTTGGTTGCTCACTATTTCTTGTAGCTGGCCAGAATATAGCAAGTTACAGATATAAACAACAATGCAGGAATGAATAATAGTAGGGAAAAAAAAATAAGTCAAGGAAATAACAAAATCTTAGTTTCTTTAAAGTATGCTGCTGCACCACTGGAGCTTTTTGTCATTATTTTAGACTAGTTTTACAGGTGAATTTCAAACAGCTGACAATAGGAATTTGGAGTGGAAGTGCTGATGGTCCATTATCAGTAGTGACAGCAATGGGTGTGACTTTATTAAAGTTCTGTTAACTCTTGGCTAGCAACCACAACAGAAACACCCAGTTCAATCTCTCTCTATTTATCTTAGCACCTATATCACACTCATCACAAAGTGTTTTGCTTCTCCTTGGTGCCACAGGAGGGGATTTCTCCTTGGAGTGGGAGCCATGGGGTGCTCTACACCCTGCCCATGGGCTGACAGCAGACTCCTACTATACTAGCGGTGCGGTTGCTGTTATAGTGTAGACATGGCCTAAAAGTCAACTGAAAGCTTTTTAATCTCTGTTAAGGAAAACAAAAAAGGCAGCACAAACCAAAACTGTTCTATTGAACAGTGTAACCTTGCAGCTATCTGCTGGTAATAAAGATTGTTTGCCTGAACTCTTCAAGAAAGCTCAAAAGTTGGCATAAATACCAATGAATATACTTCTCAAGCTCTTTTTGCCCGAGATCCCATGATGTGTACTTGTTATGCAATTGAAAAGAGATGCCAAACAGAGTTTATTGGGCCATATTTCCAGCTCACTGCTGTGAGCACTGCGAGTTCCCGAAGGCTCTGGCATGGCGAGGACCGTGTTTTCCTAAGACAGTGACTATTTTTCATTCACTCCTCTGTGTCTGGGAGGGAAGAACATCCAGATGGGTGCTGGGAAAACAAATACTGTTTGTGGCGAAGGGAACTCACATCTTGGAAATGGCAACATGAATTAAAGCTTGTTAAGTATTGGAACTCATTACAAACATTTAACTGTATAAATTCTCCCTTTTGCTTTAGTGAAGCAGCTTTTCACCCTGTGCTTTTTCAGTCAAGCTCTATCCACCTCAAATCTCCCTTAGTCCTTTTCATTTCAACTGCAATACCAACCATTTTCCCAACACTTTGCCTTCTCTCATGGAGTGGTGGTTTTGTGAAGCTGATAAACATCTGCCTGAAAACCTGGTTGGCACAGCTGAACTCATTTTCAAGTGTGAACACGGGTGTGTAGAAAGCAATTCAAGTTTAACAAGGCATGATGCATGAGGGCATGATAGAATATCAGTCGTGATTGTGACCGAAATAAACCCAAGTGGCAGAAAGGATACAGCTCTGCTACAGCCACTGGTGTGTGACCTACCTGGGCTGAGATCTTCAGGCTCCAGGAGGAGAGAGCAGCACATTAACTTTGTGGCTCTGCTGGCTGGCACTGCCCTGTCTGGTACCTTGGTGACAGGGCTTAAAAATCTCAGCTTCTGATTATCGTGAGATCGCTATTTACAGCATAACAAAACTACCCCACCACCCTTACCTACCCTGTTGGATTTCATAATTATCTTTTTTATGCTTATACTACGCCCAATGTCCGTTGAATAAAAGCAAGTATACAGTGGCATTTCTATGGATCTCGGGAAAGATCCATTTATTTGTTGAGTGATGCTGAGGAGTCAATTAAATCCTTTCGGGGCTCAAAACATCTGATGCCCAGATCTTGTTATTTCAGCAGTTACTTAGCTCCTTTCCCACTTGTATCTTCTGTCACCCCTTCCCTGTGCTACTTACTAAGTGATATAAGTGAATATCTGTAATATTTGTTTTGCCGCAATGTTGGGTCTAGACAGATAATGACAGCACTCAACTCCATCAGCTAACATTCATTGCTGAGCTGCAGGAACCAACCTCAGAGCTTTCCCTTAGTCTTCTCAAGGCAAAAGCCACGATCTCCTTGCCTGAAGGGACCACTGCAGCCCAGTCCCAAAAGTTTTAGAGCTGCAGACTAAGGAGGCATAAATGTGATTTTCTTGGGGCTCCCTATTTATCGACAGATTGTCTTTCAACAAGTCTTTATTATTCAGAACTAGTATAGTAAGCGCTTTTAAGCAGCGCCATGAAATACAGGAATACCTGTGACTTGCACTGCTGAAATGTATAGGCATTTTAAAGAAGATGGGTTGCACACAAAACAAAAAAATCCCATGTACAAATTATTGCATAAAATACTGCAGATCCTGTAGCCTACTGGAAACAAGCAGATCCAAAAGTAAAGAAAAATATCTATATCTATATCTAAACGCAAAATGCGTACTATTATTTTTTCTGTGCCTTTTGAAAATGTAATAAAATGCATAAACTGTGCTTTCTATGTATTTTTTTTTTCTATAGAAGCAGAAGTGATGTTTTCACAGCTCCACACTTAAAGTTACTGCTCATGCTGTTAAATGGCCGTGGCTACTACCACAGCATCCTTCCCCACTGACAGACGGGAGTAACATTATTTTCTTTTCCACTCAGCACCATCTGGTTCTGACTTTTTGAGAAAGTTCACGCTCTGAGAAGCATTTCAGGTCCATATACCATGGAGTTAATCTGCAGCTTGGGTCATCAACATACATTTATTTTTCTTCAATACATTTTCAGAGGGCCCTTACCCAAAAGGCACTTTTGCACTCAAAAGGGATCACTGGCTATTGAAGTCTGTGCTGCACTTCATCTCCAAAGATCAGCTCAGCCGCTTGACCACTCTCGATGGTGCTGCTTAACACTCTGCCCTGGTTTTTGGGTTGTGATAGAGGCACAAGATTTAAAAGCTCTTTTTGCAAAGTTTTGTCCAGGCAAACATCGCAGGTTCAAGCTAACCTCTTTGTTTCTGAGTTACAGCAGACCTCTGTTTTGCATATAGCTGTAGAAAACACAGGAATGGAGAAGATAGTGCTACAATGTGGGCCAGTTCCCGTGACCCTATATGCCTTCAAGCACTCGTTTACAGTCCTTTTTATTTGTTTTTGGCCTTGTGCTACAAAGCAGAAATGGGGTCAAGGAAGGACCTTTGATTTTGCGAGAGCAGAAAACTGAGGGTGTTTTCTCAGGGTGCAAAGGAACCTTTCCAGCTGACAAACTGGGCGATAACACAAGTTAATATGTTGGCGCCGAGACCTTTCTGACACTGGAAATAAGAGGTGATAATTTCAGTCACTGTGAAAAGTTCATGTGGATACCTTCATCACGTGGCACGTACTACAGCGTAACCTCTAGCTGCAGACAGCGGCTATGCCTACCTTGGCTGCGACATATAGCTCCCAATTAGCACTTAAGGAAAGAGACTTTACAGACTGCACACTCACCTCTGCTCAGCCCGTCCGGTCCCCGAAGGATTCGGCATTCTTCTATCTGGCCAAACGGAGAAAACATCACCCTGATATCATTCTCATTACACTTCTTCGAAACCATTCCTATGAACAATTTTCTGTCTTCCACAGCTAGAAGATAAAAATAATGAATGAGCAAAGGCCATTTCATCTTTTTCCTGTGATCAATGCTTCATTACCACATCAAACCAAGCTCCAGTCATGTGAGTCTGGCTCTGTAACTGAAGACAAGTCCTAAGGCAAACACTTTATACTTACAACATCCCTTCCCCCCCTTCCTCCCCCACCCCAAATGTCTCGTTTTTCTTTTTCTCTCTCCTTTTTCTAGTGGTGCTTGCTGTTTATATAACATATTAATTGGCTGCCTTAGTCATTCTGCATATGCCTCCCCATCACAGTGGACGAGAAGAAAAGCATCCTCTAAGAGAGACTTTTAAAGATATTTGTGCATAGATTTTAATTCCGATAAATTCCCTCACCTGCCTAATGTATGAAAGAAATCATGACAGGGCTGAGGGTGAAGAAGGGATTGTGCACGTAATGATATGAGCTCATGAAAAATATTCCTGAGAAATGTTTTGAGAGAGCGGCTCCTATCTGAGCTTCCAATTTCAACCAACTTAATGCATGGCACTCGACAGGCAGATGTGTAACGACTGCTCTGGAAAAAGAATGCATTACATTTTCCTGCTTTTTTTCAGACTGCCACAGCCCCCTCCCCTCCAAGAGGACACAAGGCATCTTCCAGGGCATCACTTTAACAAGGAGGCTGCATAATGCTTTCCCAGAGCCAAACCTTTTGATTCGTAATGATGCTGAGTTTGCAAAAAAACATGAAAAAGGTGCTTTACCTGAATTACTGGAAGAATATTTCCTGCCTGCATTGTCACCCAAATCAGCAAAAGTTACACTACTGCAGCAAGATACATGCAGTCAAACTCAAATTTACACGTCTAAAGCTGTTGACCCTTGTCAGAAATGAAAAAAATAATCAAAACTTGATTTACCCTGGAAAGACTTAAAAAATGTGAACACACCCTCCCATCTATATTAAACCAAAAATCTAAGTGCTTATTATACAGCATATACACCAGTGCTTTCTTCTTCTCTGGAAATGGCATGTAAATCCAATTCACTGTTAATGAGCAGACTGTCAGAGTTTGTGGGGAAGCAAAGAGAGAAGGAAAGCTTTACTCCAGAGAGTCTGCAGTGAACTTACTTATTTCTATTATTGTGCAAATTATTTTTGTAATGAAGTATTTTCATTTCTGGGCTTACGAAAAAAAATAAAATCTTCCCTTGCTCCCCAACTCTCTCTCCTGTATTAGTACAAGTTTGTCAAATGGAATAAATTGCAGCTGAGGAAGAAGAAACTGTGTCTATTTTCATAGGATTTTATTTGTGTTATGCTTCAACACTTTAAGTGCATTTAATCATTTCAACAATAAAAAGGGAAGGTTCATGTTTATCAATCATGAGAGGTGTTTGAAGTAATTTTTCCTTTAGAATTGCTGACTTTAAGAAGTATTTGTAGCTTTTATACAAGCAAGCACCAAAACAGTGCATTTTTCAGAATCTAAAACAGAGACAAGCCCCTACAATCCCAGCTTCTCACTCTACAAGCCTACCAGAAAACTGGTGTGAATTTAACACCCAGGAGAAGTTTTCCTCAGCAGACATTCCTCAAAACTCATTTTTTACATTCACACTTTATACTGAAGAGGTTCCACATGCAGGTTAACCCTCCAGAAAGGGTTAACAAATGATGAATGCATGGGATGAGCTGGTTATATGCAGATCAGGAGCTGAATATGCGGGACTGCAAATAAGACTAGCAAGTTGGGATTTACATATATATAATATGTGTATATATATATTTGTGTCTTACAATTAAATTTTACATCTGATTCGTAATATATATTTGGTCTTGATGCTGATAATAGTTATTTTAAGGATGGTAAAGCTGAATCACCTTGCTGACAGCCACAGGGAGAACCTAGGCAGTGACTTTTGCTGGTGAAGGATGCTGGTAACTTGGCTGCTTACAATTCCTGTATTGCCTTGAGTAATCCCTTTGAGGAAGGTCCCTGGCCAGCCTGTCCCCTCAACAACAGCCACACACTATGGCCAGGGTGCAGGAAAGGGACCGTAGGCTGCTGCTTATGAATATCTCCATAGCACAAACAGAGGTCAGGCTGGGAGAGGCCTTGGTGCCAAGCAGGGGCCCAAGCTTTGCCTTCTGCTCTGTGTTACAAACCTCTTCACTTCTGCCTGTGCATCAGCTGGTACCAGCCAGTTTAAATTTGGGTTGATTTTAGACTTGAAAGACAGTGTGCAGGTCTACCCTAAGGGTGACTGGATCCCAAGCCTCTCCTAAAAACAGCTTCTGGCTGAATTATACAAATGCCTGTAATGCCATCCCAAAGGAGGCCCCTTGGGTCCTCCTTAGGTGCAAGGACAAAGACCCAAACCAAAGAGATTCACACAGAGATTCAAAAGAAATGAGATGCGGACAGGAAAGCTTTGTTTTAATTTTCCAAAGAGTAGCAGATGACAAACTCCCCACCGGCCTCCTTCAGTTTCGCTAGTAAACCTATAAATATGCCATTTAACTAACATGATTTGCAGGTTTTCAGCTTGAGGGTGATTTTATAGTAAATTAAACATCCAGCTCCCGTGTACTGTACATCTTAAAAATGCAGATTTCACAAAGAATGCTCAGAGTACAGAAAACATATTGATATGATGACGTGCTCTGCATTCACTGATATTAGTCAGTGCTGATCAGTGTTGAAGCTTAAGAAAATTGTTATTCTTTTTTTTTGGCTAGGGGCCCAGCATTAAAAAAACATTTAAAGGGGCAATTGTCAAGATCAAAATGACATGTCTTCAATCTATCTGATAGAACATCTGATATGATTAGCCTGAAAGAGTTTTTAATGATATATTCTCATGCAGAGAAAGGAATGCTTTTTCACCTCTTTAAGACTGGCTGTCTGGATTTGTTTCTGCATTTTTGATCAGCCACTTCTCTCCTTTCTTTCTGAAATGAATTCTTACCTGCCACGGAGACATGTTTGGAGAATCAAATAGACAACAGACCGCAAGAAGTATGGGTCAAACATATGAAGAGGTTAGCAAAGTTCCCTTTTGATGAGCCAAGCCTGAGGATTTGCCTGTGCATGTTGGTTTGCTCCCATAGACTGTAAAATGAGGACCCCAGCATGTAACTCAACAAAGCACTGAGACTGGGAAAGGTGCTACCTGGTTGGAGAAAGGGTTGTAGTCTAAAGTCATCTTGCCTAACTTTAATTATCTACAGTTTAGTTGTCCAGTTTTAACTGCAACTAAACTATTATTGATTGGCTGTTGTCAATGCCAAGAGATCGGCTCCTCCAAAGAGTCTCTCCCTGACTAGTGACAGTAGATAGGGCTGTTAGCTTCCAGCCAACTCCTAAAACTTGGTCATCATGAAAACCCATAGATGTCCTGAGCTCCAGCTGCAGGGCCAGGAGGAATAAATGAGCTATGAAGGACTGGACAAAGCTTGGGAGCTGTGAGTACTTCAGGCAATGAGAGGAGGCAAAGAAGAAGGCTGGGGAATTGACATCAGGGTCAGAACCTGTGTGTACATTTCTTGTAAGCATTTCACTGCTGCTTGATAATTCTTTCTCCCAAACTAGGGGTAGGTTTCAATCATTCAAAATCCAGAAAACGAATGAATTTTTTTTTTGTGAGAATTAGATATCATTATTTCTGAACCTTGATTCTAGGGCTAGTTGTACTTTCTGGCTGTTTTGCACCACGCTGTGGGCATGAAGTAGACACAACCATTCATAAGCAGCTAGTAGGATGGAGTGGCTGAGTAGCTCTCATTGATGGAGCAGAAACAGCTGGAAGGTCACAATGAACAAGGCCTGAAGTTGTAGTTACTTGAAGGAAGGTGTGAAACTGCACAGTATCTTGATTAATTAATTACAAGGTTCACCTCTAATCCACCCAAACATGTTACAAATGCAGGTTAGCTATGCTGCCAGGGTAGTTAGTGTGGCACATCCAGTGCTAAGCCTGCTGGATTTGGGGTGGAAATCTCATCCAAATGCAGGAACCCTGTGTGACGAGGAGCAGCTATCTCATTTAAAATGGAATGAGTTGTTCATAGAATATGGAATACCAGTTTCAAAGGGACCACATGGATCATCTGGTCCAACCTTTCATGGCAAGAACACGGTCTACACAAGACAGCCCATCACCCTGTCCAGCTTAATCTGCAAAGTGTCCAGTGTTAGGGAATCTGTCACTTCCCTGGGGAGATTATTCCGATGGGTGACTGCTCTCATCATGAAAAATTTTGTCTTGTGTTCAGTCGGAATCTCCCCAGAAGTAACTTGCACCCATTACCCCTCATCTTTTCCATGTGAGTCCTTGTTTTTGTAACTCCATCACAACAAGCTCTACAATTGCAGTCAGCAATAGGACAAGGGGGCATGGGCTTCAACTCTGCCAGGGGAAATTTAGGCTGGAGATTAGAAAGCAATTCTTTACGGAGAGAGTGGTCAGGCTGCCCAGGGAGGTGGTGGACTCCCCGTCCCTGGAGGTTTTGAAACTGAGATTGGACATGGCACTTAGTGCCATGATCTAGTCAATGGACTGGAGTTGGACCAAGGGTTGGACTTGATGATCTCTGAGGTTTTTTCCAACCCAGTCGATTCTGTGTTTCTGTAATCGCCAGCATGGGTGCCTAGGTATTGTGTTGGAATCCAGAATGCTACGTTAGCCATAAAAAGTTATCTGAGATGAAATCTGCCTCTGCTGGGGGAGGCTTTTTTCAAATCAAGTCTCCTGCCTCTGACAGCACTACATCCAACTTGCAGAATAACATCCTGAAGGGTCTAATTTTTTAGCTTTACTCAATTTGCTTCAGTAATGAGCATTTCTTGGAGGCTGCATTAGATTGCTTGTGCTAACCCAGGAGAATAAAGGAGTAGAGATTATTTTCTGTATGCTACAAAAGAATTAAACCCTGTAATAATCATGGGAAATTTCCCTGAAGATTCAACAAAGTTTCCTTTTTTCTCTTTTAGACTCCCAAAATTATGTCCTGAAAAATCAAAATTATTGCCTGCTATTATACACTTTTGAGGAGTCCAGTCAGTTAAAGAATGCATTTTCCATCCAGAAGTTGCCTTCTCTTTTGAGCAAATAAAGAAATAATTAATCATGTATGTATGTATGTATGTATGTATGTATGTATGTATGTATGTATGTATCTATCTATCTATCTATCTATCTATCTATTTTTTCATCCAGAAGGGAAAGGGGGAAAACAGACTTTTTATGCCTATTTGTAACACTGTGAAAAACCCTTGCATACAATCTGTCAAAGTCACACCTGGATGTGGAGCTGCCTGCATTAATTATCAACTTTTCTATGTGTTAGTGCTAACATATGGCATTTAATTACTCCCTTCAAATCAGCAAAGTTGTGCCACTTAGAATTTAAAAATTATTTTTTCAAGTTATCACTAATAAAATAGATAAATAAAAATTATAAGATCACTCAGCTACCCATCTTTTTTTTTTTTTTTTTTTTTTTTTTTAAATAGAGAATTTTGTCATTTTTCCTGAGGTGGTGATGCTTTCATCTATTTAAGAGCATACTGTATGTAGGATATGTGACTTAAAGTATTGACTGTATTCAAATCTTGATCGAAGACACATTTAAGTATCTATTAAATTGCAGCATCTTAATGGCCAACAGACAACATAGAGTCAAGCGTGTGTTTAGGTGTTTTTTGGCATTAAAGAACCCCCTTTGTTTGAAAAAGAGAAAATATTCTTAGACAAATATTGTGAGTGATTAACAGTCAAGATGAATCTAGGAATGGTGGAGCCTTCAAAGTCTTTAACCATGCTTTTCTGGCAGGTATTCCTTAACCAAAACTTTGTAGATAGGTTAAAATAACCACCTAGCAATGTAAAGGTGGTCAGATGAGACGTAATTGGTGATCAGACCAGGACACACTACAATATTAATCATCTGAAAATGTTTCAGGGATGTTACATTTCTCAACAAAAAAAAGTCTTTTCAGAATCCTCCCAGGTAGAAACCTTAATTATATCTAAAGGCAAGACTTTCCCCATCAACTCTACCTGCTAGAAGCTTGGTAGAAGAAATTAATCTTTGCTTCATCTGCACGAGCAGAGGGATCACTCAGACACATGAGCTGTTGTACACAGAGAAGGAACGGAGATGATTGCATAGATCTATCAGCCACTCAGTTCCTATCCAGAATAAAGGAGAACTTCAGGTTGCTAATAAAGTTCTAATCCTGCCGAAGTGCCCAGGCACTTAGTCAAATGTGTGCAGGAGGTGCCTCTTCTATATCCATCTCCCAGTTTCCATGGGGTGAGCTTGGCTTTTTGTGCCAAGGGACAGGTTTCTGAAGTTCTGCGTACATCTAAAGACTGGAACAGTGATGGAGAAGGAGGAGCATTTCATCCGGGTACTCCTGGGCTTGGATGCTCATTCAAAAGCTTTTGCAAGGAACTCAACATGGGGAGGGGACATCTTATTACACAGCAAATACTGCCCTTTGAAAATCTCTATAAGATGAATGAGGGGACCTCTCTTTCCTCCCTGCATAATTTCAACAGGTGTCTCAGGCTTTCATAAATGTGCGCAAGCTCAGAAGAACGTAACGAGTGCTCAACCTCTCGCACATATCTTTCCACAAGGTATCTGGAAATTTTGACCAAGAGAACTTCTTTAACCTCTTCAAAACTTGAGAAACACCACTTTACCTATAAAATGGAGTGGGATCCTCCCACAACTCAGATATCAAAGGGTTTCAAGTATTCCTCAAAAGCTCAAACACCATGGATCATGAAAACCAAGATGTCTTGGCATGCTTGCTTTCTTTTCCCCTTTGAACTTACCAATCTGGTTGAAGAGGTACAGTTTGTAATTTGCTGTTGGCACAGATAATATACCTTCTCAGATGGATAGCCTGAAGCATATGGGAAACACGTGCCAAACAGGCCTCCGCATCCCCCATGCAGCTGTTCTTTCCCTTTTTGGCTCTCCAAGCTGCTTCCAAGCTCTCACCTCCTCCATAGATTCCACGCCTACGCCCCCTCTTTCCAAGGAACTGTACCATACCTCATCGTGGTATCAGTTTGTCTTCTGTTTCCCTAGTCTTTAAAAAATAAGAGTTCACCAACCCCAGATCATGCCTACCAGAAGTACCTACAGCCTCCAGGAGTCTAAATTTAAAAAGGTTTTTAATTTGACAGTTGCAACCTCTGATCTGTCAATGTGTTTTCATCAAAATGCAAAGAAAAGAAAGGAAAAAAAAAGCAAAAAAACACCCAATCCCTTCTGATTTTCTGATAGGAACAGGTGGAAGAAAATAAGCGAGTGTTCCAGTGGTGCAGGCAGGAGTATCACGCAGATAACCCTGGTCTAACAGCAACAGTGAGGAGCTAACCCACCCTGCTTTCCAAGCAGGTGCTATTTGCAGAGCGAGACGGAATTTGCACAATTCCCCATAGAGCTTTGCCAATATGTTCAATCTCCTTTAGGAAGAAAAAACTTCTGGCAATGAGCAAGTAACTCACTGGGAGTATATTTTGGCCCGTTGCCTCTTATTTTATTAGTTTGCCAAGGAACCTGAGGCAAAATTTAGCTTTGAAAGAAGAACCCATAGAGGCTATACTTAGTTCGGAGGGTCCAGGCCAATATTCCTGTACCTACGGGAAAATTTTGCCCACTGCAAGCACAGTAAATAGTGAGAAGTGGAGTTTGGATTGAAAAGTTTGGTCCTCCTGCCTTGGCCTCTCTTCTGAGCATTCAAAAAAGGCAAAAAATGACTGCTAAAACTCAACCCAAGAGAGAGAACGCCGCTCCCTTTAAAATGGGTGACGGTTAAAATTTCCTGTGCTTGTGGCAAGTTTTATTTTGAAAGTTTTCATAATAGGAAAGCTAACACAATGTGAAGTTTTAATTTCCTTCCAAACTTTATAATCCTTGGAGAAGCCTGAAAATGGGATGCGCTACAATTAGCAAAAAAAAAAAAAAAAAGCAGCCTTAAAAAAGCCTTGCAGAGAGATTTAGAGCCCAATCATAATTTACATTTGCAGGTATGTAGATCTCTAAGTGCACGGCTTCTGCCCTGATTACTAATTAATGAGGTGCAAAGATGCCTGTTGGAGGAACCAGCTCTGATTATGTGGGCCTTATGGGAAAATGAAGCTCTTGCAATCTAAGAAGGCAGATGATATCTTTAACATATATTTTAGAAAATTACAGGAACAAATCAAAGGGCAAAATATACACATGTATATATTTTTAAAGAATCACACACAGCCAGGCTATGTTACCATCCGATTATCTTATTTCCTTGAATATACAAACCTGGCATGTTTAATAGATTTAGCATGCCGTCTATTTTGCATGTCATATACATCCACTTAGGCAGTACCCTAGTATTCTGAATGGATATTACTGTCATTATAACATTCATTCTACAATCATAGAGAAGAATAAGTATACAGAGAGCTGCAAGGTGGGTTTCCCAGTTCAGAACAGAGCACATGATTAAACCTAAATTTGGCTCAGATTCAGAACAGCATCATTCTACAAAAAGGAAGTTTAGGCAAATGTTTAAGACTTATCAGCTGCTTACACATTTTTTTAACATGGGAATGTGTTTTATTTATTTTATTTTATTTTATTTTTTTCTTTTCAGCATTAAAATTTCATCTCCATCTTATCAGTAGCAGGTGCTCCTGCATCACCTCGCTGTTAGGAGAACACAAGGGAGAGACGTATGTAACAAGGCAGGCCGTGACATACAGCAAGGCTGTTTTTCAGAACATTTCCTTCCTTCTTTAAAGCAGAGCATAAATGGGAGTTCAGAGCAGGTCAACATCTTCTCCAACGTGTCAGGTGTAGGGAAACTGTCTCGTATCATTTTCACCACACAAGGAGTAAAGCAAAAGCCCTTGCAATGTTGTGTTTGCTTCAGTTTAGAGAGCGTCAGAATTAAGTAAAAATAAGTTAAACACGTACCATTTGACTTTTCACTATCTGCGGGTTTCATCTGAATAGGATGATGCATCTAAAAACAAAAATGAAAAAGAGTAAGGCAGGTTGGATAGTCATAAGAAATCAAGAATTGTGTTTTTAATGAAGGCCTAAAAAGATACATGATTAATATTAAATATGTTGAAATTATATAAATTCAAAATAATGCTGTATTATAGGCTTTTAAGGAAAAATAAAATGGTAAAGGAGCATTTTACAACCAGGAAAATTAAAAAAATAGAGCATTGGGCCCACAGGACTCATATAAAACTTTAATTTGCTGTATCTAGCTTCAGAAGACCTCTAAAGTTACAGCCCTCATTATGTGATGGCATGCTTGCTTTCTGTTTTACCAGCTTTTCTTTCCTTGAGCTCAGCCACTGCCAAAACTGAGATGGAGTTTTCAAGTAATTTAAGAGCTAGCAAGCATTTCAAGCATACTTAGAGGAGTCGAGTTTGACAAATGAACTTTGCTTGTAATTAAAAAAACATGTGCTGATTCTTTCAGGACTGGAGAAGAAGAGACTTGCGCTTCCTATAACTGGTTAGTATTTCATAATTTCTTTATTTTTTTTTTTTCTTTAAATACATTATACATTCATTCATAAAGCTTCCATTACAACACGGCACAATCCTGGCTTCCATAAAGCTCCTAATAAGTTTTTGTTTTCAACCTCTTCCTCCATCCATTCAACGTGGGAGATGTTGAACCTCCCCAAAAAGCATCCATTCTTATTTTCTTCCATAGAGTTCTGCAGAATTGCTGGGATTAGACTGCACGAACCTTCCGGCACAAACAGGCCACTGCCTTTTCTCTCCTCAGCAATTCTTCACCATTTCATGTGAGCATGTAAAAATCTATGCTCCTTTTGTATGATTTTTCAGTGCAACAGGACTGAAAATGTCAGAGGCAACTCTGTTTCTTTATAAAAGACTATTATGGCAAACTTTGGGAAACAAAAACAGCTGAGCAGGAGAGAAGATCCATGTACTCTTATCAAATGTGCTTTCAAAGCAGCACAGAAAACCAAATCTGCATTGCTTTTGGAGTCACTTACTTAACCTCCAAGGACACTGTTGCTAGATTCTTTAGAAAATATTGCAGTGAATTTTTCCCTAAGATGTACTCAAAGTCCAGAACTCTCTCCAGCCCTGCAAATCAATGCATTTCTTGTACGGCTTGCAAAGCTCCCCACTGTGCCCTGAGGAAAAGGCAAAGCCACAAGGTGGGTGTAGTCACTAGGATGCATAAATTTGCTTCAATTTTAACAATTCTGTTCGCTTTGAATCATCTGTTTCCCAAATGGACTTTAATAGCCCAGCACTTGTCTGCCACCACTCTTATTTGATCCAATTTATAGAAAAAAAGTGAAGTTCTACTGTACTCTGTGTTCTTTAACGAGTGCTTAACATTTATCCTGGCATCAACAATACATTGGGCCGTACAGGAGACTTAAAATTCATGGGAATGTGATGCAGTGTGTCCACTCAGCAAGCAAAAAGTGAAAGGTGTAACTTGCTCCATGAGTCCATTGCAGGTATTGATGTCTTTGCAGAGCAATATTGGCGACAAAACAGAGGAAAAAAAAAAGATGAGTATTGTAAATTTTGGAATATGCAGGTTATAGAAACCCAACCCAAATCCAGACCTTACGCAGACAGAGAATCTATTGTTCTGTCTAGCTGCATTTTATGTTCTTAAGTGGAGATATTTTGAATAAAGGCAATACTAGCAATGTTAAAACCCTTTCTCTTTTCAAACTGCCTGAACCAAAGAAGACAACTTTAGACCAAATTCATTAGAAGTTATTTTTGCAGCCCCACTGTCACAATATAAAGATCAGTGTTACCTGACACACACAGTTATACATCAGAAATCATCCTCTTTTGTTATGCATAATTACTCCAAGTTCATTAAGTCAGTAATCTTATATTTTGGCAAAGCAAAAGGCAAGATTTAACAAGATGCTTCAATTGGGTTTTGACCTGATTTCAAAGGTTCCAGCTAAAAAACCATGATCCAAATTCTCTTCGCACCAGCAAGCCGAAGTGATGCCACTGTGCTTAACAGAATTTTATTGGCACAAAACTAATGAAAGATTCAGATCAGGCCTAGAGGGTTTAAACCACGGGATACCCATGGTAAAATGGATGCAATACACAAACATGGCTTCGGCGAAGATGAAGGTGGAAAAATACATTACTGACAGTTTCCTAACATGAGAGGGCTCGTGTTGAAGCTTGTTTAACCCTGACCATCACCAATTGATACGTTAACAACCTTTAACACTAGATTCAATAAAACATGCCATTTATAACCTGAAATGGGTTTTACGGAGTCACTGGTTCGCATCTCATTATTAAACTCATTGCTGACCTCTAGAGACAACTGCCGTGACAATACATATTATAAGCTCTCTACCCATAAAATATTTAAAAGTAAGTGTAAAAAAGAAAAGAATGAATCTCAAAGAAGTGTGCAGTGAATAAGAAAATTAAAGGGGCAGAGACAAAGGCTAAATAGGTACTATCGTTTCACTCTACGATGAGCAAAAGAGAAAATAATCTGTGCATTTTATATCTTGCTTGTATAACTGCAGGCTATAAAATAATAAAATAGCTGTGCTTTGTGAGGCCCTCCAAAAGATTATAGATGATATAAACCTGTTTCAAATTAGATGCCACCCACTAGAATCATGTCATCTACCGAAATGAAGGATTTCATGTGTTATCAGAAAGCTGTTATTGTAGCTATACATCACAAAGCCATACACTTATGGATCTCGAGGTAAGTGATTTCTCAGTATGTCACGTTGTCACACAGAAAAACAGGAAACATTTTCTTCTGTGCTTGAAGAAAGCTTTGCTTATAAAAATACAGTATTTATGAATGCACAGTTGCAATTAATAAATAGTTAGAATAGAGAAAAGTAACTGCAGTAAAAAATATATAGACATTAACATCATCCTGTGCACAGACCTTATAGTAAAAAAGAACAATGCAACTCAGGCAAGTTCTTTTGGTGTATGGGCAGCTTCCCCTAGCAAGCACTGTTGCATGGGGATATTGAAACCAGGCTGGAGAACAGGCTGTAAGGAATAACCTCTCCTTGGCAATAATTTAGAGAGCTCTATGAGATATCGCTGTGCAGACAGCAGTGGCATGAGCTACCTTTCCTTTACCCGTATGTCTCCCAAAACACCATCACCACTGTTTTACAACAAAGAGGAGGCAAATGTCTCTTGCCCAAGGTTGCATGGTGCCTTGCAGCAGCGCTGGCAGCAAAGTGGAGGCTCCATCCACTGTCTGCGCTGTCATGGAGGCCACGCAAAGCCCGAGGCCAAGCACATCACCACGACTCCTCGGGCGCATCCCAAACAGCGGTGCTGATGTGGTCCACAGGAACCAACAAGGGGAAGAAACAGCTGTCAAACATGCAATCCTGAAAATCACCCTGAAACCAATGAGAATCTGGCTGCTGGCTATGTCGATGGCAGCAGCAGGACCAAGCCATAGCCTAGAGTTACAATTGACTAGTTACATCTTTTTTTTCACCCTCCTTTTCCTGAGTACATCCCAGCGCATGTAAATATAACTTCATTAGAGAAAAAAACCGCAGCAGAGCAACCCAAAAACCTCTCAAAGGCATGCATCCTCTCCACCTTTAGAGCCTCAAAGTCATCTTTTTGACAATAGTAATGCTATCTATTTACATTCTTGTCAAAGCCATGTGACATCTGCATGGGAGAAAACAAGCCAGCTAAGAGTCTTATTTCTGGCAAAAATATTGCAAGGAAATTAGATTAACCTGGGTGGAATTCTATCTGGGAATTTGGAGTCTGTCGTGGTGATTAAGTCATCATTTCTGTCAGATTACTCTAATCGGCTGTCAAATATGATTCCACAACCCCATCTGTAACTTGGCATGCTCGTTATTCAGGCGATGTTACCTTCTGTATACAAAACAAACACCAAACAAGGAGGTGTGTGCAGCCTAGCATTTAGCGGAGTCATTAGCTGTGATTACTATTGTGTGCTTGCACATTGCATGATGTGATCAGCTTATGGCTTGTTTTGTTTAGTCAGGGGATGCTTCAAATCAGGTGTAATCTTAAGCCTAGAATGCTATGGGTGAATGGGGAAGAACTGTCTCCAGGCATGGCCAAGCATGGGATTGGCACGCTGCGTCACCAGCAATTGCTTAAATCTCATTTCAGTGTTGTCAGCGTGTTTGGTGGAAAGGCTTTCAGGCACCTGCCTTCCATCATTTTCTGAAGAGAAATGGGCACTCAGATGTTCTAGGTAGGCTAAAGACTTCCTGCGAGCAGTGATTTCTGCAAGTGAAGCAAAGTTTGTAGGCTGAGGCAGTCAACACTAAGTGATCTGTATCGGTTGGTTTAATAAGAGATATTTTGTTATATATAAGAGTATGTTTGTCTTACATAGGACTTTGGTGATTAAAAAGCAGGAAATGCCTTTCAGTGAAGATGAAGGAGCTGATGGGCTCAATTTGCTGCAGCTGTGTTGAATCTGTGAAATTCAGGTGCCCTCAGCACGTCCAAAACTCTGGCCATGTAATTAGACTATGAAAAATCATTATTTTTATGGTCTATTGCAAAAACACCTTCACACATGATTACTATATCTATTAGCAGCTTTTCTTCTCCATTTCTGCTGGTGCAGACTGCAAATGCCTTGCTCCCATCATCCCTAGTGCCTTAAGGAAAGAAAACCACTCGTGAAGAAAGGACCATGAATGCACATAAACCTACCCATTCCTTCACCCAGCTCAGTATGTCGGTCAACAATCACGTCCTATAAGTCCTCTAAGATCAAGCCCAGTGTGAGTTTACACCATGGAAGTTTAGGGGATGGGTGCAGAGGACGTTATCTGTGACTCCTCACTCCTTACCATTCCTCTCACCATGTTTCTACAACCTTTTAAAGCCATCATCAGATTTCTAGAGCTCTCAGCCTTCTTTAGACCTGTGCCCTTTCCTCCCTGTCATCTGCCATGGCTATAAGTTTCCAGCCATGCCCCAGCTCAGTTTGTCCCCTACCTGTCACCTTCACAGACCACATTGTGAGGAAACACAACACAAAGTTGAGATAAACCTTCCCCTAGGCAAAGGGTAAATTTGAAGAACTTGCGTTACTAGGGTAACGTCCAGACCAAACAAACTGCAATAGGAATAAATAATGACAACTTGCACGTACCTTGTCTTTTCTAGCACTTTGGGACTGGCTTTTTGCTAGCATCAATCATTGTTGAAGCCAAAAGGGACTTCCTTCACATTTTGTACATCTCACAATTGTAAAATGGCAGGAGAGAATGTGGGAGAGAGAAGATATCAGACCTTCATAAAACCGTTATTTTCTTCTTGGAAGAAGGATTATAAATCCATAGACTTTTTGGAACCAATAGGAAAACCCAAGAGGAAGACAATATTAAGGAGCAGCAGGGGCAGGGTAAGGGCACAGGGAAAGAAAAGCAAGTAAAGATGCACTAGCATGAAAAACAATGGCAAAAATTATGTTCTTTGCCTAACTCTGGTCTGGGAATCAATTTAAAGTTTTCTCCAAGCCCCTGCTCCCATCAGTTAGTGAAGCTTAATTGGAACTCTAGTCCAAGGAAAAGAAGAATGCAAATCTCTACCTTCAGGTTCCTGAACACCTTTGCCAAGCCTGGAAGCCGGGAAGGAACATATTGACCTACCAAAAGACTGGGGGAAGAAAACGGTCCACAAACACCAGATAATTAATTGATTTTCAGTGTCTTTGGAGATGATTGTTTTTCTGGATTATTATGTGCAGACACTTCTACACATCCCCCCTCAGCTCCTCATTTCAGCTCTTAGCTGCCAAGTTTTTCAGCAGCATCCTTTTGGAGGAGCTCTCAAACATGTTTCTCACATCACTTCAATGCCAACTGGTTTTGCCTTTTTAAACCCTTGTGACTCACAAGTAATACAAGTTTCTCAGAAGCGAAAGAGGTGTATTTTCCTATCGAAGAGAACTGTTTAGAATGACTTCTCTAGGGTCAAACTAACTTGAATTATACAGTCAATATCTGGCTACAGCTTCAGGGAACTTCTCTGGGAACCAGGGACAGTCTCTGAGGCCAAACAAATAGTAGTGAATAAAAGAGGCAGGAGACTGATCTCCAGCTTTTAGGAGAAGTGGCATGGCACAGCTTGCATTACACAGCTATACTTCTCCTTCATCTCAAAGGAGGATGCCTGTGTCCATACTGCCTAGTGGGAACAGTGTCTAGCCCATGTTATTCCCCCAAATATGCCCCCCACACTGGACAGGGAAAGTGTTAACTGGCAATAAGACCAACACCGTGGTCCTTCTCGCTTTACTGGCACAGGCAGAGCTTTGGATTCCCAGTATTGGTTTAAGTCATTTACCTTAGTTTATTCATAGGTAAAAGGAGCACAAATGTGCATCCGTCACATAGACTCTCACAAATAAATGCAAAGCAGTAGCTGTAACTGCCTGAGCAATGGCATAGCCAGAAGATTGTTTGCTGTCATCCTTTCATAAATCCCAATTTAAGGGATTTAAATTGTGTTAGGTATTCATACAATTTTAGTATTAGAAGAATGTGGTCTGTTGCTTGGCCTCCTAGATTACTGTCAGACACATATATATATAGATGCATACTTTGGAAAGAGAGAGGGAGAGAGGAAGGGAGAAAGGGAGAGAAGCAGGAGAAAATGAATATTGCTGGTGGGTGCCAAATATAGTTCATGCAGTAATGCATAACATCATTATTTTCTATTTAGAGCATAGAAACAAGCACATAGCTTGCTTAAAACAAGTTGTTTCTTTTACCAGAGAACACTAAAACTGCTGCAGTTCAATGACTTCTGGAAGCTTTCCAACTCAGTCATTTGCAATCCACTGCACTCTGTGTTTTAAATTCAAGTTAAATTGAACATTAGCTCGAGCGACTAAAAACAACGCTGTGCTTTAAAATAATAGTAATAATAATAATAATAATAATAATAATAATAATAATAATAATAATAATATTTTAGCGATCCCTTCCACAATCACCCCCTCATCCTGCTGTTCTTCCTGCACATTTACTAATTAGGCTATAACACTTGGTGTCTTTTAAAAGTTGTACCCTCATTTAGAAATGAAAAAGTTGGTGGTCTTAGAAGTGCCAATGTACAAATACGTACTGTTGCTCTGTTAGCAGTTCTACCCCATTTATTTAATTCCTTCATTCCTTACTACCCACACAAATGGCAGCAACTCCAGGACACATGTGAGCCAAATGGAGTGGAGATAAGGAAAGGGAGGTACAATCAAAATTTCTCTCTTCAAAATCACATGGAAACCAAAGTGATTAACTATCTTTTCTTCAAACAAATGAGCCTTTACAGAACCTATTCAATCCTAAAAATAGACATTAAGTGGGATTCTATATCTTGTTGGGAATAATGCCTTGGGGATATTTTGTATCATCCATGCTTAAAAAGCAAACCCATTAGACATCTGAGCAAAGCACCAGATATTACTTTAACAGCAAGAGTTATTCATCTCATCTGCAGCGGCAATAACTTTTGTTGACATTTTGCCAATTGAAGTTTGCATGCCGATGTGTGGGGCTTTTTTTTGTTGTTTTTTTTTTTTTTTTCCTTTGCATTAAAACAATAAGGCACAGAAAGATAACAAAAGTCTCCCTGTGACACTAATTGACTGAGTTTTAACACCCATTCAAGGTAACTGTGAGGAGCCGAAATTACTGCCCAAGTTTCTGAGTGGCACACGAAGCGCGGTGAAGTAGAGAAGTGCCCAGTGTCACGCAGGGAGGCACCGCACGGCCCAGCCGGGCTGTCCCCACCGCAGCAGAGCCCGAGCTCCTCACGCTCTAATTGATTTTTCCTCCTAACAGCATTGCCAGGTGCTTACTGCTGCTCTCTACTTTTAGGAGAAAGGAAGAAGATGGGGGGAAAAAAAAGACAGAGAAGATATATGTGATTCATCTGGAGTTATTCCACAATCAAAGCCAAGTCTCTCAAGCCAAAATCTCAGAGTTTTATCACCAGGTATAGGCAAGACATTAATGAACGGGTGTATTCCACGCAAGCAGTTTTTTTTTTTACAGTATTACTCCCTAGATACCCTAATCAAGAAGTAACGTAAGAACCTGAAGCAATGATCCAGGATAGCTGAAGAAGCAAATTCTAGCCAAGCTATTGTGGGTTTGGGATCTCAGCTAATAACTAACGCTGCATCGGGTGATTTGCCCAGCATGACCTAAGATGCCAGGACTCAGTTCCCAGCATGAGACAAGCCTTATAGTCAACGTCCCAGTGAACATGACTCAAGTGTTCTGAAGCCGTACTTTCTTCCATCTCCCTCGTTGGGTGTTGGTTTCCAGAAGTCCACAGGAGGCTGAGACTTTAAAAGGAGGACTTTTCCTTCAACTCTTAGAACACCACCCCTCTCCACTCCCCCATATGAATATTTGGAAAACAGAGTCAGAGCAAAGCCAAAACACGCTACCTATTATCTCATCTTCCATGACATGTCTTCCCACCTCCCACAGGAATGAAACAGATGTCCCTTAACAATTCCAGAAGGGGAAGGCAGCAAAGCAGAGGCTTGTCTTTACTTGAATGGTCTGCAGAGGCATATTTCACATTTGTTCTCCTAGCAAAAGTAAAACCTCCTGCTTAGGAAGCACCAACTCCTGAGAGCATGTTCAGGGGACTTTGCCCTTCTTATTTATGACTTCAGAATCTGTGAAGACTCAAGACGATGTTCCCATCTTAAAAAAAAACCTCTCCTGCTGCCGAAAGGAAACATTTAAGTAGCTCATGCTGTGGGCACCATTTTAGGGTGTTAATGTTTGAGCCTGGTCTGCATGGAGCCCCTCCCTTTCTACAGTAATCCCTCTGATTCCACATCAACATCTAGGATGATTTTTAGAAATTTGTGAAGGAAACACAGCAATCCTCCTTCTTCTCCTCCCCCAAAAACACGATTCCCAACAAAAATAAAATAAATTCTTTTAGGCTACTGATGACTGTGACAAAATTTAGTTTAAATGAAAGGTTTTTACATGCAATGGCTTTTGTAATGCAAAACATAGACTCGGTTGGGACTGAGGGCATGGATACTAGGATATTAAATGCTTGTTTTGCAGAAGTTTTATTTTAAGATTTACACTGTTCTGTGTTTGCATGTACTGTCTCCTCTGTGAACTGTGCTCTGAGAAAACACCATGTGATTATGCTCAGCAATATCCTCTACCTTTGCCAAGCTGAAATTCAGGAAATAACCCTTTAAAAAGGAAGGACATACAACAGCAACATTTCAGAAAGGCAAGAAAGCATAGATAGGTGTTCCTCTGTTTCTTTCACAATGTTATCTCATCTACACTTCTCCATTTTTGGTTGCCATTCAGTAAGAGAGAAACCAGCCTCAACCATTCCCCTCAGTTTCACATCACAGATTTTTCTCTTCATTTGCTAAGCAGATCTCCTGCCTGACTCTGCAGCATGGAAGGTCACCTTGATCCAACAATACACTTGGTCTCCCCTTCTGACAGAAACAGAGTCTCTTAATTGGGCCAAAACTCAAATTTTAGGCTATGGCTTTTTTTTTTTTTTTAATGTAAAGCTTTTTTAAAGTTCTTGTTGGAAAGCTTTCATATTTACATTACAATGTACCAGTGAGAATATCTTACAGCTAAACAGTGTGATTGAGGTAAGTCTACAATAAGCCCCAAAAGCATCAAAATTACAACTTCTATTGGAATTCTACCTTTTAAATTAGAGCAGAGGGTACCATTTATAGAAACAGTTGGCACCGATGATGTGGGGCTGCTGCTGTTTTCAATGAGCAAAGGTGCTGAGGTGTTCTGAGCCCAGAATACGTCTTGATTCACAGTTCCCACCTCTCAAGCAGTTGGACAGTCAAATTCCTCCCTGTTACCAAATGCAGACTAATCCAGATTTCTTCAAAGGTCAGATATGAGCCCCAAACTACTTGTCAACACACATGCCTCATTAAATATTAGAGCAAATAGCCAAAGCATTCAGGTAGAAAAGGGCTTTTGAATGAAGATGTCAAAAATTCTACTCTCCTGACTGAGATCAGCTGGGGTAAGTAGCACAGTTTTATTGTTTAACCAGCAGAGCCATAATATTTTATGCCAAATGTGGATACGGCTCATAAATTCTATTTAAGCTCTCCATGAGCTGAAGTTACAGGAATTTTCCACAACTATCCAGTGTCAGCATCCAAATAAAAGCTCTCAATGTGTGCCAATACTCTGCAGTGGCGAAATAATCTGGCTGTGGCGAGAGAATGAAAAAAGATAGCTCGATATCTGATCCATCTATGAAAAATAGAATGTCACTGCAGTCTCCAGTCACAAGTGTACACCAACACACAGTCCACACAAAAATATGAATGTCTAGTTGTGTATACATACGATTACAAACAGCAGTAAGAATCACATTATGTAACCGTGTAATTTTTAACCACCCTTTGTATGAACTCATTCTCTTTAATTTTTTAGCATCTCTGTAGCTAATGTACTTTGCCAGTGCTTTCTTTGGCATAAAGGAAGTATTTTGTTCCTACTAAACAAGCAGTATACATTGATAATGCTAATCTCAAGGAATTCTAATGTATTTAAATATTTCCCTCACTAGGTGCCTGGGAAGTAAAACAAACAAAAAAATAAATGGTCAACATAAGCAGAAACATATATTTTTGAAGAATGAGTCAGTTCCAGCTGGCTGTGGTTTTGGACTGAGCTGCGATTAAGCTTTCACTAGGAAAAGAGACAGTATCAGGAACAGTAAGGCCAAAATCAACGTGCCCACACCCATCTGCACACCTCTGAACTAATATCTGACCCCAAATACGAACCTTAATGCATTTTTGCAGAGACTGAGCCCCTTCGTTGTCTTGTAAAAGCACCAACATGGTTAATTTAGTGACTATAAATGCCAGCATGTGAAAAGCTGTCTTCTCTTATTCTTTGTATTGCTATTCTACCCAATTAGAAGTTTCCTCTGCATTGTACCCCATGAGTAACGTGTTTACTTGTGACTTGCCTAAAGGTCAAAGAAATCTCTTTGCAGAGATGGCTTCAGGTGGAACAGCTGGAGGCCACGGAGAGCTACGTCCTCTGATAAAACCAACTGAGCTAAAAGCTCCTACGTCATTCATCTCACCTGCTCCAAAGGTAGCATTTGGAGCTACTGGGAACTCTTGAACTCCTGGTTTCTTGGCGTATGCTACTTTTTCTGAGTGAGACTAATGAAGCCTGAGGGCTGTTGCAGCTTTGTTGAAACTAGCAGAGGGCAATGAAAGCACAGGGGAAGACAACATGGGTGCGGAAAAAGAAATTTTCACCAAGTCACACCCTCTATTTTTGGCTCTCATGCCTACAGGGAGGAAGACAAGTGCGAGACATGAGCGCTGTTGGCTATCAGGCCACTTTTAAACTGGGATAAATCCATGTCACTCTTTGCAAAACGAATAGGGTCACGAGAGGCAAGGGAACGCCTGCCTGAGGAACGTTGAGTCCTCCAGACACAAGCTATCAGCACAGCATTTAAACTGACTGTAGCTCTTACTTACAAGCATCTTTCTTTTTGGTTAATCATATATTTTTGTAGAAATAGGAGGATTCTATGTTCAGACTAGCATAGCAATTTCTTTCACTTCTTAGCAATTGCAGAAATGAGAGGTGAAAAAAATCCAGTACCTCATCTCAAACGACTAAATGCCAATACAGGATTACTACCTATCATATATTTTCTAATTCTTTCCTAGCCCAAATGCCCATAAGGACTGGGATTTAACTGTTTCTTTTAGAAGATTATTCTAATTGGACATACAGTGTTTTTCCTGATATTTGATTTAAGCTTTATTTCACCTCTTATGACGGTAAATCCTCAGTTCTGTGTGCAGTCAAAAAGAATTCCTATTTGTCACCGGCATTTGGGCAGTACTTGCTCCTGGAGGAAATAAATGCACCATCTACATCCATGCTGCTGTGGATGCTTGCTGAGGTACTCCCACAACAGCATTTATCCTCTCTGTATCACTCGCAATATTTGAAATGAACATAGTGTATAATAACCCAGCACATTTTCCTCTAAGGTATTGTCATGAATTGGCCACAAAATAATATTAGTTGCTGTCTGGCGGATACTTGCTCAAGTGATGGTCTAGAACACAAACTCCCTTCAATCATTTGAGCCATTCACAGCTGAATGGAAATATAAAGGTATCACGTACCTCGCATCTCTGCATGAGGCTATAATCCCATTGAGAGATCCTGGCAGCAGCAAGGAACACTACAGTGTTTTGTTTATTTTCATGGTGGAATTACAAGCTTCCCTTATAGAGGTACCTGACTTCCAGTTCTTAGTTTAAAACTAATCTTATCCTCTGATTAGTGTCTTATTTTCCACAGTCTTATTTTCTTCAACCCAGAATCCTACGTTCTCTATCTTGAAAACAATGATAAGGGTCTATTCATACTTTCTTAAAGCTTGTTACAGACTTCCAATTACTCCTTTCAGACATGAGCTTCTTTTTCTTTTTTTTTAATTATTTCTTTCTCTGTTTGTGTTTTATTTCTTTTTTTCCCCTGTGTTTCTCCTTCAGAACAGAAAATTTCCACTCTCCGCGACTTGTAATGGTTGCAAGTGGGACTGGGTGAGCATTCGTGGAATGAATGACAGAGGCAATATATTCATGAGATTCCTTGATACATTGCAAATTCCATTTGCAAAGAAGCAAAGTCACTTATTCTAACCCCTGCTCGTGTATCCTGCCCCCCTCCTGCGACGGGAGATAGCCCATCTCTGAGTTACAATGGGGCGAGAGCTGGGATTGACTGCAGACTGCTTTAATGCCACTCTTAATGACAACTTGTGAAGATTAGGAACTTGTCAGAATCAGATATCAGCAAAAGCTCCAGCTTGCTTTGTGAAGTCAGTCTGAATTAATTAATGGGTAGCTTTCCTTTGATATCGCTTTGATATTTGGCTGCAGCTGGATAAAAATCAACCACAAAGGAAGCTACATTTTGTTTACCACTGCTTAAGACTCTATTTAGCTCAATGTGGTGTTGTTTTTTTCTCTTTTGCAGCTTTGCTATTTTAACTTCCCTGGCACAAGGCAATAGAGGTGGGCTATTGCTAATAAGTGGAGTTATGGTGGCATGTTTTTCAGTGGTTGCTTCTCTCGGTTCCTGGAGATGCTCAGGCTACATTCTGGGAGGGAAGCCATTACTGATTTCAGCAAAGCTGTAAGTGAATAGATAGACCATTCCAAAAGCAAGATAAACATTAGCCTTGCCCACTCCAGCACTGCTTAAAAGTATTAAATACTTTAATGATATTTGCTCTCTTTTAGCGGGTTCTGATCACTTGCTCCATCCTGACAGCCTGAAATATAAGCTCTGCAACTAGGGGTCTTCCTTAACTTTTCAGGCTGAAACTCACATTTTAGTGTTTCTACAGGTTTTGGATGTCCACCATGACAATCAGATGAATGTATCTGCACTCCAAAGAGGTGCTTGCACCCAAATGAGTCCCTGAGTATTTGTAGCAGCCCCAGTGACCCTGCTGGCAAGAGGAGAAATGATTGCTCTGCACACCACAGGGGAAGAGCGGACAAAGAAGTGGCTCTTTCAACTAAAGCTGATGAAGATGATGATTTCTTCCAGAGAATGAGCAAAAAATCAATTATCTCTCTGGGTCTGGAAAGAATATTTTTAATTAGGCAGAATATAATTGCTCAAAGTCTGTTATTAGAGAAGAGGCTGAGTCAAGCCACCCAGTTTCACCTCATTTTCCAGGATGTATTATGGGGTTTCTAATGACCACAGAGAAGACAGAAATTTCTCTCTCATCATGTATGTTGTCATATACAACAGGATGGTGCATCTAAACATCATTACCCAATTGAGATGGCAGAAAGGTAGCTAGGGATGCCTCAGCTTCCCACACCACCATGGGAGTACTGATACCAAATGAGAACATTGCATCGCTTCAATAGCCACAGACCGCACAGCAGAGGTCTTTGAAAGAAGCAGCACAGCTCCCAGGGTTGAATACAATGGCAGAAAGATGCTGAACAAACAACATTTCTGTTATAAACATGCCACGAAACACAGGCTCAGATCCATAGGTGCCAAACATTGCTATCGAGGCAGGTAAATGTCATCCAAGGGCAACTCTAATGATGTTACTTCCTGACGCCTGCAACATTGTTTATGATTTGCCTTTCTAATTTCACTATCGTAGGAGTAGTCAGACAGCTAGGAAGGCTCCCTGTACTAGTTTTTCATTATGAAGACAGTTTTAATAGGTTGTGTCATGGTGCTAATGAGGCTGACTGGAGCACCTGTACTTTCTGTTCTGGATAACAGAAAACAGCTAACGCCAGCAGGAGGATAAACACCTGTTTAAGAGAGTGCCTGGCCTATTATACTTAGCTTAGCATCCCACCTAAATCTTGGTGATCTTTGCAATACCCCAGAGTACCACAGTGATGACCTCTCAATTTTGTTCAGTTTTCCATTCTGAAGCACGCAGCAAAAGGTTCTCCAGTCAGTGATTTTTGGGTACCCAGCTTGAAAGTGATATCATGTGAACAGATCCTCCAGCCTCACTGAATAAGACGTTCTAAGCTGCACATTAAATTCTGGAGGCATTTTGCAAAGCGATGACCTCAACTGTCTGGAGTTTTGGAAATCAGAGGTACAGCCCAGTGTCACATGCCAGAACAGTTTGGCCTTTTGAGGATGGACTTCACGTTAGGGAATTTTTCTGACATTAAGCCAGTATTAAGTGTTACTTAGTTTCCATCCTGATATTATTATACTGCAAAGCTACACAAAAATTCCTGAACTACTTCAAACCAGCTATCTGAAAAAGCTAGCATGCACCTAACTGCATTTCAGCGGGGCTAACATGCTCTTGCTTCTCAGCAGATCTGCTACACCAGGGCAAAGCAACAGTCTGATATGAACGTCTGGGATCTGAAAGAGCTCACTGACACCCACACCCCATGCAGTTCTGCACTCTCCTGTAATGCATAGAATCATAGAATGACCTGAGTTGGAAGGGACCCACAAGGATCACCAAGTCCAACTCCTGTCCCTGCACAGGACAACCCCACAGTTCACACCATGTGTCTGAGGGTGTTGTCCAGTCTCTTCTTGAACACTGTCAGGCTTGGGGCTGTGACACCTCCCTGGGGAGCCTGTTCCAGTGTCCAGCACCCTCTGCATGAAGAACCTTTTCCTAATGTCCAACCTAAACCTCCCCATAGCACATCTTCCTGCTATTCCCTTGGGTTCTGTTGTTGGTCACCAGAGAAAAGAGCTCAGCGCCTGCCCCTCCTCCTCCCTTGTGATGAAGCTGGAGCTGCCATGAGGTCTCCCCTCAGTCTCCTCCAGGCTGAACAAACCAAGTGACTTTAGCTACTCCTCATACAGCTTCCTTTCCAAACTCTTCACTAATTTTGTGGCCCTCCTCTGGACACTCTCCAGTATCTTTATATCCTTTTTATAGTGTGGCGTCCAGAACTACACACAGTGCTACAGGTGACATTCCCCAAGGGTTAGGCTGGGGTGTCGCCTCCCTGATAAGACAGATCAAGGTTTAGCTTCCTTCTCCCAGTGTTTCAGGTCAATGGATCTTCCTGCAATTTCCTATTCTTAACGAGTATGCTTCAAATGTTTGGAAGCTTTTCCAAATAATAAAAATACTTACAGCATGGACTCATATCCTAATATCACAATTCTTGAGTTACTGCCCTCAGTACTAGGCAACCAAGTTCTTGTTTTCTCTTTATTCCATGGTAGTTTAATATTTTCATACAGAGTGGAACAGCTTCAAGATGAGAAATGGTGACCTCCGACCTCAACTAAGTCCAGTGGTGAAGGTTCCATTGGGTCAGTTCAAATTAAATCCTTACAACAAACTAGCCAGAGAGGATATGAATTGCATTCTCCTGCATGACAGAAACCTCTCCTAATGCTCAGGCTGTATGGGAAGGTGAATTTGCCCCCCATTCCTCAATGAAAAAAGAGACAATATGATTAGGAATTAAATGTTTTGCTCAACTTAAAGAAGTTCTTTTCAGTTAATCAATATTCCACTCTCCCTGTGCCTGCACAATACCCATTATTCTGCCATTAAGCTCCAAGTTTAGCTACTTACAGGGATTTCACTGGGCTCCTAAGTCACTTTTTACCGTTTTATGAATTTAGGGCTGGTGATCCATCCTGTTTTTCATAGTAATGGTAGATGTAAACCCGACCTTTCTACTAAGGTATCTGCATTTAGTGCAAATATTGATTTTTCATTTAAGTGGCAAAGTCAGTGCAACCTTTATTGAGGGGCAGAGGTGGAAGCACTGTATTTGGATAATAAAAAGTCACTTCTGAGCCAGACCAGATGTATCATTGTGGTTCTATTTGCATAGTGTTTTAAAGGAAGAATTGGGCCAGACTCACTTTCCTAACATCATTCAATGTCTTACAGCTCAGTTCCTAGGAATAGGCACTCCCTGGGAATTCTTCACTTTCCCATCTGGTTATTTTCATCACTTAAACAGTTCTATATTTTTCAGATCCTTCATTAAACAGCATTTGGCCATGCTATATGGGTAATGAATTAGTTTAATTTGTCATCATAAATCAATAACTCCAATCCCTTAACTAACTTAATTGCTCTTTGAATTCCCCTTCTGTTTGTCAAAATCTCTCAAAGTCACTGATATCTCATATTCATGCTATTATTCAAGTCATATTGGATGATTACCTTTTTATTACAGGTAATTTTTACATAATGTTCATATAGTACTGACAACTCATAAGACCTAAAGCAGAAAAGGGAACTGGATATTAAAACGCTACTCTAGAAAGGACAGTGCTGGGATATTAATTAGAAATGAGACCATGATGTAAAGTGAAAATCAGAAACGTGTTTGGTTTTTTGCTTCTTGTTAGACAAACAGTATTTTATTAGAAAGTGAACATGGATTCATAGTAAGTCGTCAAGGATTCCTGCATTTTGAAGCAGATTATTCTGAAGGTTAAATAACCTGCTGAATTGATTCAGCACAGTGCTGAGATTTCTCTCCCACATTACAACCCCTTAAGCCCTGTGTCCCAGATGGGCCGTGGTGCTGCCTTGCCAATACACGCCATAGCGACAGCGTGACACGTAACAAGACCAAGTGTGTTTTACACCCAACGTGAAACCTGAGCTGGTCTGCAGGGTGAGAGGAAGGCTCAAAGTAGACTTGGCTTCGTGACGATGATTGTCAGCCTGGCAGAACAAACCCCACTGTGAATGGGCACCAGAAGAGAATAATGATCTAAGTTCCTCTTTAAAAAACAGTTTTTCATACTCCACACTGCTAAACAGACCCTGAGGTTTCCTCACAGCCAGTGCAAAATACTTAGAGAAAAGTTTCTAATACACTTCTGTTTCCTTGTCACATAAACAGCATTTAAAACAAGCAGCAGTGATTCTTCTAATATAAAAACTGAAAAATCTCTCCCTCGACAACATTTGGCAAAAAGGAAGCCATTAATATTTTACAAGACAGTTACATCCTACAAACTCCACCTTGCTGTTTAAATTTTAAGAGCTTTCTCAGAACTGTATTTCTCCATTGTTAAACCCTTAATTAGATCGATTCATACAGCTAATGTCCTAATTTCATGCCAAAACTTTAATACAAAGGGTTTGCTGCTACTTGTAATACGTATATCCCACTTGAAATAAGAACCACGTAAACCATTAGGCTGTTGAACGCACAGGAGCGCTGAGACCTAAATCACTGTGGGCTGTTACTTGCTTCTGCAATAACCTTAGCTATAAGGATATATGTGAAAATATACATATAGGCAACAGATAATCATGGCCATGTCAGATGAATCATAGAATCATTTAGGTTGGAAAAGACCTTTAAGATTGAGTTCAACTGCAAACCGAACACTGACACATCTGACACTAAACCAACCTAAATCTAACTTAAAATACAGAACAAAGACTCCAAAGAGTTTCAGGTGCAGACTTTACAAATGTATTCCCATTGATTCCTGACTTCAAATAGCTTCTGCATGAGATTAAAGGTGTATTTATTCAGCAACTGAACTCCAAGAATCAGACCAACAAATAATGCTTGTGTTACCTGTCTGCACTTAGCTCTTGATGGGAAATCCTACCACATTCACTAGGTAGCAAAACAGAGCACATTCTCATTTTAAACTAATGCACTTTAAAACTAAAACAAACAAAAAATGCCAGTGCCACAAAGGCAGCTAAAGCAATCTCTGCATTCAGCTCTTAGAGGTTTACTCTCTGTACGGAAGCCAATTTTCATTAAGCGGCGAATTAGAGCTCAGGGCAGGGACTAAGATTATCACATCTAATGTAAGGTACAGAATAAATTTAGATGAGAGGAATTTATTGGATTTTTGTTTATTTTGTGTATTGTGTTTAGGGAGTAGAAGTTAAACACCTCTAACAAAACCATGAGATTCTTAATGAAGATGAGACTAGTTAAGGCCTCAGCTCTACATCTCATCCCAAAGAAGCCCATTTCTAAGATCATTATTACATTCAAATTGAGTTTTTCCCATTTCTCCCTTCTGCCCTTTAAAACAAAATCCAGACCGACATTCTAAAAAACCCTGACTGTAAGCTCAATAATACAAACTGCATCCCTATGAGCCAGGATATGAGCTATGAGCTTGATATATTTTAAAAGACGCATCTGGAAATTAATATTGTTCATTTACAAGACACAAAAGCTATTCATGATGCCAGCGCAAAGTAAACAGAACTGCCCCTATTTCATTGATATGTATCATATATATCAATATGCCTGTATGTCTCAAACACTGTGTATCTTCTCTGCCTAATAGCAATCCTACCATAACAAGTTGATATCTAAACACATTTTGGAGGAAAGATAAAAGCTCCATTATATGACAAGGAATATTATGACTAACAGAGAGATTATACTAATCATGAGTAAAAAGATGTTTGATCCTACTTATGCTGAAAGTTTTTAAAAATTAAAAAGAAATCTTTTAAATTAATTTTATCCTCAGGAAAATGATTAAAACCAGAAAAGCCTTGAGATGTCAGCTGGTGACATGTTTTTCTTCTTTATCTTTCTTTTTGTTGTTGTTGCTGTGAAAAAAAATCTGAAAGAATACAGCAAAGTGCATCATTAACTTCTTATTAATTTTATAATACAAAGGCAATTCAGTTAAAATAGTGGTGCTGCAACTTTAAATTACAGAACTAGCTTGGTATTTAATGAGAGATTTAGCACAGCAGGGTTTCTGTTAAATTAAGTTGTGCCTTCACATCACAGTGGGAAAACAGGTGTATATTGGTTTAGAATTATGGAAATGTTGACTAATTCCAAGGCTTGTAATCAAACAACAAGGCACCCTGCAATATTTTCTTCCAAGATTCTGCATTAATCATTTATGTCTGGTCTTATTTTCTTTATGTCCACTAAAAGCGTGCAGCTCAAAGGAGCAGATAAATGTTTGTGTTCTCATGTCTCTGTTAAGGATGAGGTCCACGCAAGAAGTAGATATCGAAACAGAGTGCTGCAGGCTTTGCTCAAACACCTACCTAAATTAAACTGAATGTGCAGTCTTGAAAGTGGGATGAATTTCACACTGAAAAAAACACTTTATTTGGCTTTGTGAGCACTGATCTAAAACCTGCTTATGGAGCCACATGGAGCAAGTCTGCATTCAAGAAATTGAGAGACTAAGACCAAAACTAATCTGGCCCCATCATTTAATGCACGTGGAGGTATTCCTCTCCATGTTTCCGCAGCAGGACGGGTTATACCTGTGTGCAGGTAAAACGCAGGTGAGTTGCTACCACCGCAGCATCCCTTCCGGCCCCTGCTCCTGCATCTGCCATCATTCCTTATCTTACACTGATAAATCACCTGCCTTTGCCTCGGATTTTCTTCATGGGCTGTTTAAGGATGCCTCTTATCTAACACATGGCGGTATTACAGTAAAAGTGGAAGGCCCTGATTCTTTTCTTTCCAAGAGACACCTTATTGCTGAACCTCCTACATACCATATCTTATTTACTGGAAGCAAGCTGACACTTGATGCCCAAATGAACCTGATCCAAATTCATCCCCTGTTGTAACTCTGCCAGAAGATTTCTTCCATTTGCTCTGAAAGAGGCTTTTTCACACATGGACCCATCCACTACTGATTCCTGCTCGTTCGATGGAAGCTGCTTAGTGGGCCAGAGCTGACAACATGGAAATTGCTAAAATTCAAATAAGGAGAATCCCGCTAATGTGAAATGTCTTAAGCATGTGTGCAAAACTTTAAAGTGTGCTTAAATGAAGTTATTTTGGGAATACACAGATGCAGCATAACAATCTCACCATATATGCTGAATGTCAGCACACAGCATGTGCAAAATATAGAATTCATTATATAATATATGCTGAATGGTTCTCAGAGTAACAGATCTGTATTCGAGCTGTTTCTCTTTATTAGAAGTGCCCCTTTAAGAAGTAGGTATAACAATGTATCTCAAAATCTTAACATCTCTGGCAGTATCAGGAGTATTTTTAAAGCCCAGGCCCTAGAATCATGGGAATGTAATTTTCACATTTTCTTAAAAGAAAAGTTTGTAACCTTGCTGTCAAGACAGAAAAACACAGCTTGAAAAGACAAGTTTTAAATGACAAGGAGCTAGAGATGACATTAGTAAAAAATATATTTTTGAGTTTTATAAAAAAAAAATCAAAAGTTATAGTGGTCTCTTTAACTGCTGCATGTTCGTTATCTGTACAAAAGCAGAGGAGAAAACAATGCCCTGCTCCAGTAAAATGTGACACAGAGCTCAGCCAGCTTTGCCACCTGTACGTGGGAAGGTCAGGGAAGGAGTTTGACCCTCCGAGTCACCCGCAGGGATAACTAAGATCTCTCAAAACACAGCAACCACCTCCTGGGGCTTGGGGAAGAACAGAGGAGGAAATAAAGGGACCCTCTCTGCTTCTAAGGGGAGTGATGTCTAGATCCCATCTCAGAGCTCCAGAGTAGGGTCCCACAGCCTACCTGGACCCAGGGATGCCGTCTGGGCAGGGTGCTGCTCCAGCAGCTGGGGACCCACCTCCACTGGAGTGTCCATCCTAGCCAGGCACTCAGCACAGCCGCTTGACTCAAAGCATGTTGGAGAGCGACTACGCAATGAGTTGGGTTAAATGCAATGTTAGGTGATTTGGGTTAGAGAGTATTCAACATCCAAGGCCTCATTGTTTTCTGGCAGTGGGGATGGGAACTGACAACTGGGATTGTAGAGCCAGAGGATTCTGAATTTCAGCCTGAGCTCCAAAAGGATCTCAAAGGGAATTGTCCCTCAGAGCCTTCTTTTCTCTCTGAGGGTGGTACATCCATCCTCTACACCCTCAAAAGCTGAGCCTACCACTGGGAGGCTTGTAAGGTCTTGACACTTCCAAGGGCCAGTTGCTGGAAAACATCACTTGAATCTGAAGTGCCAGAATTTTTCTTTTATTTTCTTGTAGTTGGTTTTGCCTCTGAAGATTTCCCAGCACCTCTTCCTGCATTCTCACTTGCAAATGACAGAGGGTTCCCATTTTACCTCGGTGAATTAGCAGGACTATCCACCATATTTCTCTACATTGGTCATTTCTGTGACAGATGAGGTGGCTTTCCTAACAGGAGTTGCATAAAGTGAGCTGGCCAGATGTGAATTTTTCAAACACAGTGTCCAATTTCACATACAGCATGTAGGAACTACAGGATATTGTCCATATAACTGTCAGTCCAGTTAATGTTCTATTTATTTATACAGTGTTGTATATATTTATTTATTTTTGTGTCTGCAACCATACACTGAAACCACATACTTGAACATTTCCCCTACATCTTCCCCATCCTTTATATTTTTCCTTCACAATCCCCAAAGTATTTGGCTGCACACAGCAGAAAAAAATTAAACATTCAAACAAGAATTCAGAGTTAAATAATGCAATTACTAGTGACATACTTCTCTCTAGCCCTGTAACTGAAATCTGAACTACTGTAGGATAACACAAGTTACAGTTTGCTCAACACGACCACAACTGTTTCAACCACCGGTGTGAGGTTATCAGTGAGAATACATTGCTGAGGAGAGGTGGTGGCAGGGAACAGGGTGACACTTTGCAAGCTGCTACGTGGTACCGCACTCTACGGTACCCTGATTTGCAGCCACCACACCAATGCAGTGAGGTTGTGTAGAAACCATGGGGATAAAGGCTGCGTGTAACAAAGTTGGCTGCATTATGTCTTTTCCTCTTCTCTCTCTTTTCAAACTAGAAGCCCCAGTGGTGCAGCGTTTTTCTGCCATATGTTTTTCCCCCTCCCTCCCTGTTAAATTAAAAAGAAATAAAAAATGAATCTACCTTGCATTTCAGCAAATGCCTCTAGTCAGCAGGAATCAACACTGTTTCCAGCCAAGGGATTTTCTACGGAACAGCAACTCCCCTTTGACATGATGCCATTGCTACAGGACTGGCACCGTTATAGGACAGACCATCAGGTTAGCCACCCTCCCTTGAAGACACCAAGGTCATTTGGGGCACCAAACAGCATCTTGAGCAAAAGGTCTATTTTTCTGGTGATAAAATAATTAGGATCAAAAAATAAATGTACTCACCCCAGGTAAAGTTTTAATATTGTGCAGTGCATTCTGTGCCTCAAGAGCAGCTTTTCTTGTATAAAATGTTACGAAACAACAACCTATAGAGAGAAATGAAAAGCTTTCAGAAATTAGTGAGTATGATTTGTGAGAGTACAATAGGGAGAGAGAAAAAACAGTGGTTGAACAACACATTATGAAAGCTGGAAATGTGAATTATCATGAGGCTGCCCGAATGACATGAATAAAAGAAAGCTTGTATGGTTTAAAATAAAAAGTCACCCCCTGTGCATTGCACCTACATTGTTAGTGAACTGTAATCACTTAGAAATTAAGTTAACCAAAATCCAATTGGCTTTGTACAGTACAAATAAGGTTATATTTTTCAGAAGGCTCCCCATTATACTTTGAATATAAGCAACGTGGCAAGCTCAAGCAGCAGGAATCCATTGTTCGATCCCAGGCAGAAAACCAGGTGAAAGAAGGACCTCATTTAAAGTACCTTATATGTAAGAACTAAGGTTTTCTCCTGACCATTTGAAACCGAGTAGAGTGGGAGGTAGGACACTCGTCTCAGCTGCAAAAAGAAGATAAGCTACAGGACAATTCACCGCTGGTGGGATAGGGGAGGTTCCTAATGGCTGGCAGCACTAAGTGAGGCTGCACCCATCTAACCTTCAGTAAACCAGACAGTTTTAGTTGTCTTAATCCCTTGTTTATCCCTTTGGCAGCACGGTGCAACTACACAGTATGTGGGACCAAACACAAGTTGTTATCACTTTCTCCATTGCAAACATGCAAACGAACCCAGGCAGCTCAACACGTGCCCCAGGGTGAGGTCAGGGCTCACAGGTGGATCCTCAGGGGACAGATATAACATGATAGGTGTGGGACAACGAAACACGGATCAAGATTTGACTTGCTACACTCCGTAATGTTCCACAGTAAGGAAGTTTGCTTGCATGGATGCAAAGGGCACATGTGGAGAGCTTTCTGCAGGAGGACCTTGCATCCACGTTGCAGGTGGGATGCTCAACACAATATCCCAGCTTGTGACTTCAACTTTACTTCCAGCAGGAGGGTAACAACTCTAAAAGCATCACTTGTGCACTTACATGCATAACACAAGATTACAGGTATAGACACAAGGAAAATCCACACTTAAATAGCTCCCACCCAGCACAGTAAATTGATGATGTAGGCACACCCTTGGAACATAATCTGTTGCTACTCTGTCCTTGGGGAAACCAGGTGGGGCTGAATGAAGCCCTTGTCCTGTGGACATGGGCAGCCCCTGCTTTGGAGCCATGTCACATGAAGAAGAGATCCCAAAACTATGGGGCTCTGTGGCTGCAAACTGGGCACTCAGTGACCCAGCTGCTACATGGAGAGGCAAAACATGCTGGTTAAGGCTGGTCAGGAGCCAGAAGTGGCTACTTATATCAAACAAAATGATGCAGATTTCACTGATGAGCCAGAAAGCAATCCTATTTTGCTAATCATAAGCGGAGATCTTTGGCAACTCCAGAGAAATGTCAAAACCAAACAGTAAATAGAAGAAACCCTGTCTCTCGAGCCTCATTATTCCCTTGGAATGTGACACTTCGGGCAGTGAGCAAAGATTTTGCTTGCACCAGATCCCTAATGTTGACCAAGGTGAAACATCACATCCCACCTGACATGTCCACTTTTGTTCAACCTTGCAGCATCCCTATAACAGCAAAGGAGGACCTAGGGGAGAGTGTGCACAGGAGAACACAGACAGCAAACATTTTAAGGACCCATGTGGAGGTGGCCCACACTGCACCTTGGAAGGAAGGGCTGAACTGTTGCTTGGCTTAAGCTCTGCATTGCACTGCAAACCCTCTCTCTGGCTTTGCAGCCAGACCAGAGACAACCATCACCTTTACAGCAAGCAAAAGTAATCCTGTATTCCCAGCTGGAATACAATGAGTTTATCCCTAATGCAGAAAAGCACTTGCAGGAAATACAATACAAGAGCAGGCAGGTAATGCAGATGTAACACAGCTGAGAGAAACATTTTTCATGCTGCCAACATGTTCCTTAAAATGTCACAGTTTACGACAGAGACAGTTTAGTAATTATTTCAGTGAACCAAGCATTGTTTAGCATGGAGGAGTATTACAGACAGCACAGGTTTGTGCTTCCTTTGAGTGTTTCTAATTTCACTTTCACCAGTTTTTGTTTCACTGGCAAATTCTGAAAATTTAAATTATTTTACTCCAGAAATAAAATGGGAAACAATTTGTAACATTTATTAGCGTGACTTTGAGAAAACATTGCAACATTTCTGTGTCCTGCCCGCCACCTCCGAAGTCTATCATCTATTGTTTCTTCATTTGGTCTATCAGCTTTTTAATATAAAGTTTTTTAATCAGGAGAGAGGATTCAGAGGGGAAAATACCAAGCAGTAGTCACAACTTTGCAATTGCCATGTCCTTTAACCATGGGTCTGAAGAGTTTCATTTTACATTTCAGCTCTGTGGGGTTTTTTTCCAATAAGGAGAAGTTTGAAATCTATTGGTTTATCATTCTTGGCACTACTTGAAAGAACTGCACTTGGAAGATGAATATGCTGTGAAATACCCTTTAACTAGTCATTTTTGGGAAGTAATAGTGCAGGAGAGAAAAATGTCTCTGTGAATGAGCACTGGGAGAAAACAGTAGCTTAATGAGAAACGTGCAGATGTTTCAGGCAGGTCATCAGACCCTGACGAAAATGGAGCCTTCTAAGCTCACAGACTGACACATCTGAAAATGTACATAGATAAAACCTTTCTCTGGACTCATTTTGCTCATCTCTGCTTTAAAAAAAAGCACAGCAAAACAAGTGATGGTTTGTTTTGGTTTGAAGAGATGATGGCCACCAGTTGTGGACACCTGATTTTGAAGTTATCTGCTAAAGAGGTCAGGGCTGGACTGAGGAAAGAAAATATGAAAACACGGAAGAACAGAAAAGCCACAAATGCACATGATGCATACTCCAGTGTAACAACCCTTTGGCTCTGTATGACATCCCATAGGAGAAAGTACCAAATTCAGCCCTTTCTGCAGAAATATTGCAGGGGAAGAAGCCTGTGTGAGAGGACAGGTCTAATATGCGCTTTAGGACTGGTAGCTGCCCCTTGTTGAAAGACAACTAGGAAACAACTTTTCTTCCCCCATTTTCCCTAACAAAAGATAATCTTGCCAAAGACAAATTGGTGATACCACTGGAAAAGAAAAAGTACATTTCTACTAAGAGAGAAGAGAGAGAGAGAGAGAGAGAAAGGGAAAGAGAAAGAGGAGGAGGGAGAGGAGAGGAGAGGAGAGGAGAGGAGAGGAGAGGAGAGGAGAGGAGAGGAGAGGAGAGGAGAGGAGAGGAGAGGAGAGGAGAGAAGAGAAGAGAAGAGAAGAGAAGAGAAGAGAAGAGAAGAGAAGAGAAGAGAAGAGAAGAGAAGAGAAGAGAAGAGAAGAGAAGAGAGAGGAGGGGAAGGGAAGGGAGAAAGGAGAAGGAGAAGGAGAGGGAGAAGGAAAGGAAAGGAAAGGAAAGGAAAGGAAAGGAAAGGAAAGGAAAGGAAAGGAAAGGAAAGGAAAGGAAAGGAAAGGAAAGGAAAGGAAAGGAAAGGAAAGGAAAGGAAAGGAAAGGAAAGGAAAGGAAAGGAAAGGAAAGGAAAGGAAAGGAAAGGAAAAGAGAGAAGAGAAGAGAAGAGAAGAGAAGAGAAGAGAAGAGAAGAGAAGAGAAGAGAAGAGAAGAGAAGAGAAGAGGAGAAGAGAAGAGAAGAGAAGAGAAGAGAAGAGAAGAGAAGAGAAGAGAAGAGAAGAGAAGAGAAGAGAAGAGAAGAGAAAAGAAAAGAAAAGAAAAGAAAAGAAAAGAAAAGAAAAGAAAAGAAAAGAAAAGAAAAGAAAAGAAAAGAAAAGAAAAGAAAAGAAAAGAAAAGAAAAGAAAAGAAAAGAAAAGAAGAAGGAAAGCATGCTCTCCCCAGCACACATAATCTTGGCCTCATCATCAACAAACCTGACAGCAGCTTGAACCAAAACTAAACTTTTCTGACATCCAAATAACTCAAAGCCTGGCAGCGATAACCTTCTCCCCTCCTAGTCAGGACAACTTAAAAGGTGAATTGGTTTGTGGACATGGTTCTGTCAATCCTCAATAGCCTGAAACACAGCCCGGTTTAACTCCATGTGGGTTAGTATCTTCTCAACCAAAGGAACAGGAATTTGTGCTGCCAGTCAGTGCCTCCAAAGCAGCAAATCTCCTGTGTTTTGGTACACTGGTTGTGCTCTACTTGGAACTGTATTTACTACAGCGTAAGACATTTCTTCTTTGTACCTAGAAAAAATACTGAATGAATCATGCGGATCTCTCCAGTCCCTTAAGGACATCGGCAACAACTTCGTGGTGATCCTGCCAGATGCTTGAACAGACTGAATAAAACCTGCCACCCCACACTGCACTGTGTCTGATAGCAACAAATGGGATGTCTGAGAAACAAAGGCAGAAACCAGCCCTGCTTCTCAAAGCATCTGACGAGAAAATGCTGCAGTGTGTAAACTACAATGCTCAACTTCAACACCTCATTAAAAAAAGGAAAAGATCTCTTATTTCACCTTGTTTTCTCTCTCTCTTTTCTTTTTTTTTCTTCCCCTTTTTCTTTTGTCAAAGGAAATTTAGTGCCAGAAAAAGACCCTAAGGTCCCAGCCATTGGGAGAAAGTTGACACATTCAATTCTCCATGACACATTCAATTCACAAGCCCCTGCTCAGGCTGCCAAAGGTACCAATTAGCACCAGTGGTGGAGATTTTATTTATTTAATTTCCACAGAAACCTGTTTAGCAAGACACCGACAGGGGCAAACAGCCTTGTGTATGGCTAGAAACAGCTTTACTTGAGTCACTGTCAAAGATGGCAGCAGGATTACACGGGGATCATACAGCCAGGGATTCACTAAAGCAATCATTTAGAAGTTAGGGATGGGGAAAAAAAAAGAGCAAATTATGACAACTTTCATACCACTGCACCCATGAACTTCTGCAGACAGCAAACCTGAATTTCTGGGGGACATTTGCATGCATTATGGAATTACAACAATTTGCAGAGTTTTCACTATTAAATTTCAAACAATGCCGCCATCCCTCTTGTGGGCAAGAGGTTTTTTTCGAAGAGCTGTTAGTGACCTCCTGCAACGGGACTTCTCCTCCCATGTGACTTCTGCTCTACAACCCAAATTAGCCACCTGTGAAACCCTCACCCCCATCCGCCCAGCAGAGCAGACGTGGCTTTGTTAGGCTGTGAGATACAGCCGTGCGACATCGCTAGGAGCTCCGCCGTGTCATTATTTTTATCACTATTTCCCAATTCAAGCACAGACTAATTACTCCGTGAGAGCTGTTTACATTCCTAATTTTGAACAACTAACAAAAGGAAGCTCTCCTCCTCTCAGAGATGTGGCTTACACGGTCCTCGTTGGCATTTAACGGCGCTGGGATCTGTGTAAGAGGCTTAATCTCTCAGGCAGGATTTCATGCTTGAATGAATACGGCAACCTCCATCTTGCTTCGGGTGTGAAAACGTCTCTTACAGCTCCCTAAACTGAATATACGGTTCTTAGGTTAAAGCTACCAGGAATTACACAAGTGCATTAATCTGAGAAAACAGCCCTTGGACGTGGACAGGAATTAAAACACATTATTCTACAAGGTGATCTGAGGTTTTGATTTACTTGAAGGAATGTGCTGCAGTTTCCCAGGCCTGAAAATTTAACTTTCGGGAATTAAAAGAGAAAAGATACATGAGAAAAAAAAAAAAGTCATATTCTTTGGTCTGATTTATGAGCTTCTATAGTTTTCAACTGTCAAAATTTGTCAGTTTGGATCTCTACTGCGTTGTGCATATTATCACCTGCTGCCAGTATCTGAACCCTAACCATAGGGTATAGAAATACAAGAGCTTATCAGCGCGCCTGCAAAGCCTGCAACAACTTAAAAGTATGAAATTTGCTTTACCTTCTAGACTAATAAAATAAACACTTCAAAACAGCTATAATGATTATCTGATGATTGAACTCTGTATTCTTTTAGCAAGTAATGGAATCCTGGCAGACAAATTCAATTCAAAATACATTTACATTCAGGACATCAACAAAGTCATCATGTTGTGAATTGAAAATTCCTTTAAAGGCTGCGTTTGAATTCTAAGGGGCTGACAGATCAAGGGACTGAAGGCCCTGGAAGGCTAAATGAGTGAAGTCCCGCTATGTTTCTTTCTTTCTGTGAATGAAGCTCACTTTTGTGTGTGCATTTGCAAGCAGAACAGGTGCTGGCTTCATACAAGCTTGGAATCTCAATGGGGAAAGTAGCTTCTTGTCCATGCAGCACAGTTCAAGCTAGTTTAAGTTAAGGAGAATCTCGTCCCCCCTCTCCCCGCTCGCCACCAAATGATCGTCTCCTACTTTCCACATTCACTCTTCTACTACCAAAATTTAAACATTAGACTGTGATTTAACAGGGTTACATTTTGAAAGGGTCACTTGCATTCCAGCTGTTCACCCAAATGCTGAAATACATGCTCCATAAATCGCAAACACCTGCCTGAACAGTGTGATTTGCAACTAAACCCACCATAACCTGCACTGTCATTTTCCAAAAGGTGATGAAAGCATCAAAAATTATCCTTCAGTAAAGCCACTGAAAAGAACTGTTGCTGCGGGAGTTCAGGTGCGTGGTTGGGCAATGAGCATTTTCACATTAAATTTGGCGCAGTACAATCACAGAATCACAATGGGAGCCTTGTCTGGCATTTCTTTTGTATTTTAGATTTTAGTGCAATTAGCTGAACTGCATGGAAGACTAGAAGTGTTTCAAGTCTTAGAGCTTTTGGTTGGGTGATTCCATACAAAAACAAGGAAAAACATGAAATGACTAAATAGCAAATACAGACATTCTTGACAAAGGGAAGCAAATACCATTTCCAGAAATAGAAATCCAACTATTTCTGTAATTCTACTGAACAGAAAAAGAAGATGGGTAAGGCATGGATGCATTTTGATTCCTACCTGCACCACCCTCTTGCTCTATTGTATATAGAGTCACTCGAGACTATGATGGCAATGTTTCAATCCTGAAGCAGCCCCTGATAGAATTGCCATATACTGCAGAAATCAACCTCTAATGATGCCGCCTCCCAATTAGCTCAGGTTTGCTAATAGTTTGATATAATTGGCACCCTGATGGAAACCGTATTACCAATCCTCCCGTCACCAGCCAGGAAACCGCATCACTACTCTAATGACAGCACATATTATAGCGATGCCACTTCTAATATTAATACATTAGCTGAAGGAAGGCAGGGGCTCATACGCGAGGAGGATTCACAACCAGGACCTGCCAAATTCCACCCTGCGCTCTATTTTTCCTCCTGATTATAACATCCAGGATAGCAATGCCCCAGCCCCAGTGTGCCCCTATCGCATTAAAACACAAATGCTCCCGGCCGGTAACAACCCTGTAAATGGCCAGTGAAAAATGATCCCATGGAGCTCAATTTTTTCTCTCCATGACTTGCAAGTTATGACGGCCTTTCTGTTAATTGGCCACAAGTCCTAGTTTGCTGTCAGCCTTCAGCTGCACCGGGGAGCTCTTTTGGAGGAGTCTCACTCTGTCATTCCTGTACCCTTGTGAATACAAATGCTCTCTATAAATGTCCTCTGCCTGCAAAATGGAAGTGTTTCTTTTTTTTTCCTTTTTTTTTTTTTTTTTTTTGACCTAGATTAAATCTGCTGCATTTTCAAGCCTTTTGGGAAAGCAACTAAGAACTAATATGCACCGGTCCATGTGCCACAACACTTCCCTACCCATTATTATGTAAATTTTGACTAAAGTGCGACACAGATAGTAAAGATATCAAGGGCGAAATTCCCAGAATCTGCTTTTCTTGCTCTCTGAAATAAGCCACTTATGTTAAACAGTTTTAAATGGCTAATATCTGTAAATGTATCTGAAGAATTTCAATGTACATTTTTTCATATAGGACAATGACAGCTTTTAGCAAAATTCCTGAACCTTCCCACTGCCTGAGTAATGACCGGGAAGCAATTGGTCAGCACACTGGTACAGTTTGTCGGGGCCATCTGGTTTGCTTTTGAAGAAAGGGGCCAACTTCCACATCTGCAGCTCAACAACACTCATTCAATATTTGCACTAGGTGGTGATCAGTCTTATGAGGCATGGTTGAGGCAACTGGGGGTTCAGCCTGGAGAACAGGAGGCTGAGGGGAGACCTTCTCGCTGTCTACAATTACCTGAAAGGAGGTTGTAGCATGGAGGGTGTTGGTCTCTTCTCCCAAGTAACAAGTGATAGGACAAGAGGAAATGGCCTCAAGTTGTGCCAGGGGAGGTTTAGATTGGATATTAGGAAAAAATTCTTCATGGAAAGGGCTGTCGGGCATTGGAACAGGCTGCCCAGGGCAGTGGTGGAGTCACCATCCCTGGAGGGGTTTAAAAGGAGTTTAGACAAGGTTCTTAGGGACATGGTTTAGTGTTAGAGTGAGGTTATGGTTGGACTCGATGATCCTGAGGGTTTCTTTCAATCCAAATGATTCTATGATTCTATGATAAAGGGGGGAAAAAGAAAACAGATGCAGAATTGGATTACATATGTGGTGGCAGGATAAATATATACATAAAATCAGGTTTACAGCATCAAGGCAATTTTAAGTCATTACTAACTAATCTGTCCCTAAAGAAACCATCACTGCATGAGCTGAGCTGTAATGCTCTGGGCTGACTGGCAGATGAGAGATGTCCAAACGCAAACACAGAAAGTGCTGTGGAGATACTGATGAGCAGCTGGTGACACTGGACCCACACATCAGTCCTGCGTCAACACCCTGATCTGCAGGTGGATGGAAACACCACTGACCTGCACTGGGATGTTCCTCCTCTGTCAGCCCCTCCAAGCACCCACCCAGTATAAACCCCTTGGGGGAGTCTTTGCTTTTCCAGCCCTGTGAGCTGGAAGGCTGTCAGTCAATCAACACCAGCAAGAACATCAAAGTGGCTGCTCAGCGCCTCTAGCTGAGTTCATGTTTGGGGTGTTCATATTTCTAGATCTTGGAGGCAAGGAATAATTGGGATCTTATACATCAGTCCATACAGCTTACAACAAAAACTGACTGTCAGAGCTTTTTGGGAAAAAACAACAACGGGTAAGTAGGACAGCAGAGGGAGAGGGTGGGGATATGGTGTTCCTGTTTCTAGCTCTGTGAGGGGTCAGCTGTGGGAAGTCACTGTACTTCCCACCTGTAAAGTATAGAAAACCATATAAACAAAATACAGGAGAAAAAAGAAATACGTATTTTCCAATTGGAAATAATTCTAAACAACTTCTCTCATTATGTGCATACATTGTATCACAAAGAAATGTGGAACTGGGGGGACATCTCAATGAAACTACAAAATAATAACCTATTTCTTATGCTGCCTTCTCATTGACCCTTTACACTTTCTTCTTTCCCTTCTTATTCTCACACTAATTCTCCTTAATATTTACACTTTTTCTTCCCTTCATATAAATCCTTACTCTTTTCTTCCTAGCAACTGGTTATTGTTTCCTTTTTCCTTGGCCAGATAAAAACTACTGATCTGAGTTTACTAGCTTTGGAATTAATTTAACACATCCTCTGTGGAAGTTAACTCCTAAGTTTGTCCAAGTGCTAAATTCATTTTTGCATATAGTAAATAATGACGGTTCAAAGCACACATGATAAAAAAAAAATGGAAATAAAAAATTAAGATGTCCTCCCTCCTCCATTCTTACAGCAGAAAACTGGTGTGACACTGGATTTAAATTCAAAAAGACTCTGCAAACATCATTTTTACATAAATTAATGTAGGCAGGTATACATCTTTCTTTAATGACTTCTCAAAAGCCCTGCAAACTCGAACTCTGATATTCACTAGTAGCAAATCCAACTTCCAAGCACACACATCTCACACTCCTGGTTTTCCTTCTATGTTTTCTTTCACTTCAGTGCTTAAGAAAGATCACTAAAGACTAGTTTTCCCCAAAGAGGCTTCCAGGCCACTGCTTTGATGAAATCTCTAATTGCACTGCAAGTCCTGAGAAGCCACTCAAGTCCTAGTTCAATCAGGAGGAAACTCTGTAGTGAAAAATACTCAGAGTTATCCCTTTAAAATCTTCAAACCTTTGACTTTCAGAGTTAACTGCAATTTATAAACCTACAGTCACTATGAAAACCTATGTTCTGTATTGGAAATTATTTTCAGTGGTTAAATGCCAATGGCATCCTTGCCTGCATCAGGCAGAGAGCTGCCAGCACGTCAATGGAGGTGACCCTTGCTCTCTGCTTAGCCCTGCTGAGACACATCTGGGGTGCTGGGTCCTATTCTTGGCTCCCCAGTACTAAAGAGGTGTGGACATACAGGAGGGAGTCCAGTGAAGGGCCATGAAGATGGTGAAGGGAGTAGAACATCTCTCATATGAGGAGAGACTGAAAGAGGTGGGACTGTTTGGCCTGGAGAAGAAAAGGCTCAGGGGAATCTTATCAGTGTGTATAAATACCTGATGGGGAGGGACTAAAGACGATGGAGCCTTCTCAGTGGTGTCCAGTAACAGAACTAGAGGCCATGAACACAAATTAAAATACAATTCAATCTAAACACAAGGAAAAATGTTTTTACTGTAAGGGTGATCAAACACTGCCACAGTTTGCCCAGAGAAGTTGTGGACTCTCAGTTCCTGGAGATATTAAAATCCTACCTGGATACAACCCTGAGCAACTTGCTGTAGGTGACCCTGCTTTGAGCAGGGGTTGGATGAGATGGACCCCAGGGGTCCCTTCCAACCTCAGCCAGCCTGTGATGCTGTGAAATGGCAATGAAGGATTTTAAGTGGCTTTTCCACAAAGCCCCTACTAACACAGTTTAACTTCCTCAGAAATATATTGCAAGCTTATTTAACTTTACCACAAAACATCAGTTTAATTACTGTTTTATTGTTGTACTCATCAGCTGGGAACCAGCTGTCATTCACTAGCAAATCTCACATACAAGATGAGTTCTTTCAGAGCATTAACACAGGAGTTAATATTTTTTTAATAGAAGCAGAAGCAGAGACATTAAAATCTCAGCATGGGTCATGTCGCTACAGAAATGCAAGGAAATATGTCACACCTTGTTTTTAGAAATAGATCAATAAATTTATGAATTCAGAAACTGATACTATGATGCATTTTTTTAAGTTACAGTTTATCGAGTCCTGTTGCATCTAACATGAGGACGTTTTGTTTCAATCCCACACATTCCTTCAGCATTGCAAGAACATTTATCCACCTGCAACCCTGACAGCTCTAAAATTCTGAGCTTGTGTCTTCTAAAGACAGTATAGAAAAAGTCAGATCTAGCAATACAAAGAGACAAAAGAGGAAGAGTTCCAAGGAGAAACAGTTATAAAAGAAGGCATAGGGTGGAAAGATTGCTATTTCTGACACTTAATTAAAATCTATTAAAAAAAGAACAACAAAATCTCAATCCTGTCCTTTACCCAGTTTATTAAGATGCTGTATAGGTTGGTTTCAACACTTGTCTGGATCTGGAAGAATTGGATACCTTTTTTTCAAGAGAATCTAAAGCTGACCTCGGATAATTCATTTCTAGGAACAGAGTGTTGAAATTCTTCTGAAAATAATGTTCAAGGCCCATCTGAATCTTTAGGTGCCTCAACACTTTTGAACAACCTGGCCTTTAATCTCCCTGTGCCTCAGCTTCTCCTTCTAAAGTGGAAAAAAAAATGTCCTGAGCTCAAAGGAATACTGTGAAGAAATCATTAAAAAAAAAGAAAAAGGGTAAAAAATGGTAAAAAGATACTTCAATAATAGTGATGTAAGTAACAGCAGAGCACTACTTTCAAGTGCCGCTTCCATCTAACCAACTACAGTCTGGAATGTTTCCTCCAAAAGTTTGCTTATAGGAAACAGAAGAAATCAATACAAGACATTCAAGCTGGCTTAAGGGGCACATAAGGAGCACAGGAAGACATCATAGGTAAAATATTGTCTCAAATTGCCTTGAGCTTCAGTCAGTGAAGACGTATTTTCCCCCAAAATCCAAGGCCACCCAACCCCATATTTTACTGCTTTTGGCCAAGCCACCTAATAGGGGATCCATCCTCTACCAGTCGAAGACCTGACAAAGCCTCCACTCTGCGTCACAATTTGTTACAATATACACACTATTTCAGGGAGCAAATTTTCATCTATTTGAAAACTTTTTTTCCTTAGAAGTGTGTTACTTTTCCCCATCTTTAAAACTTGGGTATAAATCCATTGTCTGAATATGTCATACTCCCTGCTCCATTTGTCTAAGGTTCAGTCAAACACTTTCAGTTCTTTCTTGACTTCAAAATTATAAACCCTTACATATCTTGTATTGATTTCTAGGCATTCACAGTTTCACTCTTGCAGGGTCACAGCACATGTCAAGCCTTTCCTATGCTCTGTACACCTTCAAGCAGTGTTTCATCTAAGGAGCTTCACTTTTCCTGAACTTGTTAGCAGTGACACATTCTCCAATTAAGCCTTTTTATTATAGTAATAATAATACTAAAAGAAATAGAAGGTATTCCTGGCAACTCTTCTGTCTTTCTAGATGGTTGAAACAATTTCATGCAGATGAAGATGGAACTCTACAGAGTCTTTGAACTTTAAGCATCATCTTCACTTGGCTTTGAACTATCAACGGGGCCCGTGATCTTTCAAAGCAATATACTCTGCCTGTGGAAGCTTCAAACAAGGGGGAAAAAGGCACAGTTAGAAAAAAAATGAAAAGACTCTTTTTTTTTTTTTTTTTAAGTTTTTTTAAATGCTTGATGCTCCTGGAAATAAAAAACCACAACTGAGTGGTATCTGAAGAAGTGTATTCAGCACTCAAGTGTTTCCCTAATTAATTGTTTAGATGAGTGCTAAAATAAATGCAGCAGCAGCAAAGATAAACAAACCACTTTAGTAATAAAGCCATATATTTGTGCAGACACACAAAAATAAATGGCAGCGCTTAATGAGCACAAGCAATGAGAACGAAGAACGCGCTTCATGTGGGGGATCCATGTTTAGAAAGCTCAAGCTCAGAGATATTTGAGAAGTATCTCACAACAGCCTCCCAGCCTGACTCATGTTTGCCCCTTGTGCAGCATCTTGATTTGCACAGACTAATAGTGTGAAAATAAAGTGTTCAGATGAAGAATTACAGCTAACATTTCACCTTGCATGGGCAGCCTCACAGGAGCAGGGAAAATACTCATGGCAAGAGATTGTTATCCCCGTTTATTATTATTCTTTTTGTCTGATGATTAATATAAAATCAATGAAGGGAGATGCAGAATACACATGTAACACATGTACTTTCAAAATGAGGGAGAAGCTAAGATGATTCATACAGTCTTCTCCTTGTGACTGGAAAATGAACTAATGAAGTATAAATACTGGGGGAAGCAGTTATCTTGTAAACCTAGGAAAGCAGTTTTAATAGAATTATAAAACTGTTACAGACAGGAAAATTCAGCTAAGCTCCCCTCCCAGAGAGGACAACATTACGCTTCCACATGTGATTCTTCCAAAGTTTTATCTGGTCCTATCTGTAGATTTCCCAGAGTAAGGCTTCCCATAATTTCCCCACAAAATGATTTTGCAATCTCATAAACATTAATTTTAAAGACACTTTTCATGGTAAACACTTTCAGTTTTTCTTCATTTCCCACTGATATTCATTTATTGAAAACTTTCCTAAATAACACTACTGCTTTGCAATCTTTATATAAATGATTTGCTAACTAGACCACAACAATAAAAACCCATGTATCATACAAGTAAACACATTATTCCCCCTAGAAGTCTTCATAGAATGGACTGGTACTTGATACTATCAACCACGTATGACTTGGAAAACTGATTAAAAACTCTATTCAGCTATATTTAATACCTATTAAGGGAAGGGAACATTGAGGGTGTGTTGGACAACCCATAGGACACATCTGAAGACCTCTACTTAATACCAGTTCAGAGCAGTCCAAACAAGATAGTACCATGATATATAGGCCGTAGGGCTCTGCAAAGATCAAGATGTGGCGTTTAATCAGACCGAGATTTAAAATAAATCTTCAGCAGCCTGTTTCCAAGTTTATGACAAGAGAAATACTTGGCTAGAGAGGTATAGGCTGTATGAAATGATTGGCAACTTATCAAGACAAGAAGAGAAAGGAGCTGGATGACTGGCAACTTAATCAGAGGGAGAAGGAAAAATAGAGAAAAGGAACAAAACGAGTGCCTAAACAGCGATGTGTTGGCTCCTGCGGCTGTCAAAGGTGGCCTTGAGCAGGCAGTGGCAGGAGGGCTTACACTGAAGCTTGTCTGCAAAGTAGATGAAACTATTCAGTGTTCCTTGGCATCAATAGAATGCGGAGCCTGAATGTATCTAATCACGTTTGGAGTAGCATGATTCTGTACAGCTTTCTCCGCAGGTCACCATGGCAGCCACAGGAACACGTCCAACAAAATATCACGGATGTGCTTTGCTACCAAAGAAATCATAGAGCTTTAGAACAAAGTCCCCAGACTTATCTGAAAGCTAAAAAAACCAACCAACAAACTCCAAAATAAAATAAAGAAAAAATCCAAGGAGTCCTTGTATAGTATTTCATCTTCACCCTCTGCTCCTTCTCTGACAAAATGTTCTTTCTTTTAATCAGTGTTCATTTTAAATGAAGACCAACCTGAACAATCACAATATTTTGGTAGCAGTATCCTTTAGATAATGTTACACTGTGCCCCCATCTTTTATTTAGCATGTTATTCTTGCTTAAAATATCTAGTTTAAGGAAAAACTATGCGAACTTTAAGTAAAGGACAACTGAGGACTGGTGGGTTAGAGGTGAGATTGTCAAATGAGCTTTGCAACCACCAGTTCTTACTGGCAACAAGCATTTCTTGGTATTTTCATAAAACAAACAAACAAACAAATAAACAAACCTCTATTCACAGATGAGTTGTATTTATCCACAGAATACGAGTCAACAGAGGAAGAGCAAATGATGTCCTAAAAATGTGCAATTTCTTTTCCCATTTGAGATGGGGGGCAGGGGAATAAGGATGTGATTGGAGGGAAGTCCTGGTAAGATTGAGACCCACATCTTGTACAATATTTTGTCTCCTACTAAGCCCTATTAGGGCAAATCTAAAGATGTTTCCAAGCAATTTGAAATCCTCTATCAGACTGCAGCAATACTCGCTCTCAAATTTTGTATGCAAGAAAGATAAACCTTAATGTATAGTAAAATTATTTCTGAAGCTGAATATTGCACGTCTTCACTATAATACATATCATAAGCTTTGACACAGAGATAACTAAGAGATTACTTGTCAACTTCCTCTCATTCTATCAGTCTTAATAGATAGGAGAAAAAAAGCTTTTCATGTGCAACAGCAGGCTTCAGATTAGTCCTGCAGAGTTATCAAAAATGTGGAACTAAATATAAGACAAGCCCAATTTAAAATGATGAAACACTTCTGAATTCTAAAGCAATTAGGCTGATTTACAACATGGACCGATACAATATAGGGTTGAATCCTTTTTATTTTTTTCCTTTTTAAAGGGGACACATTTTGTGCATGCTAGTCATAAATTAGTACAATCAAGATTTCCCCCCCACCCCGAATTCTCAAGAGCAATTCTTACACTTCCCAAAGATGTTTGTGTTAAGATTCATATTTTACCTGGGAAGATACACCCAGAAGTCACTTACAGACCTAGAAAAGGGAAACCACGACTACAGCAACATCTTTTTCTGTGCTGCAGATTTACTCAGTTTTCATTGCTAGGTCCTTCATTTCTGCTTGTAAATCAAGTATTCTGGAGTGTTATGAAGACTAATTAGGTGAGGCTCGCAGTTTTCTCCTCTACTTCCCATGATGGTTGTTCCCAGAAAACAGAGGCATCTTGAATACCTCTGAACCCCCCAAGCTTGAGAATTAAACACTGACATTGGCAATGCAATTCTGCTTGATCGTGGTACTAAAAAGTCATTATCTGTGTTTCAATATCGATTTAATTATTTCCTGTGTTTAAAAAGAAGACTGGAGAAACACTCAGTTACCACAAGACAATGCTAGTGGTGGCAGCAACATTGCTCAAAACCTACTCAGAAGAATAGTCTGTCTCCTTTATTACAGAATACTTGAATTTATAAGATAAAACATAAAACAAAAGGTACAGGGTATTCACAACACTTTTTTAAGGCTTTCACTTTTGCAACACACATGGACAATGAATTTTAAATGAAAGTTCTGTTTCTCTACACTTAAGGGTATTAATATTTTAATATGACTGCATCTGTGAATGGAGACATTCAAAAAGCCATTATGTCTTCAACTTAGGTTAATAATAAGGCTATTTTTCCACCCACTCTCTGGCACAGCCGTAATGTTTTTGGCCTCAAGTGGGAGGCAATGTGGAACAAGGATTAGCAAGATGGATGATATACAACATACAGTGCCAGTTCATATAAAATATTACTAGATTGGAAATGACTGTTTACTGTCTCAGTGATTATATGACCACTTTTTTTTTCCTTCCAAAGAACATAAGAGTATGTGGCTCTTCCCTATGCCAATAAAGCTTAGTGCATAGCACCTGGGTAATGACAAATTAATTTTCGAGCTAAGCCTGAAGAGGAGGTCAGCCAAAATCTTAGGCAGAGTTTATCCCCAGTACTATTTTACATGATAGAAAATGCATCCCTCCCATTCATCGGTATTAGCACAGAACACAGATTATACAACAGAAAATAAATAAAGTGGGGGGAACAAAACACAAAAAAATGTTAGGGCTCTGTGTGTTTACAGTACAATAATAAAACATTTAATCTTGGAGGAGGGGAGGAGCTGGAAACAGCATCCCATGGTTCAATTCCAAATAAAATTGGACAAGATATTTAGGAATGCACTAAACAGAACAAGCGTGGATTTGGCAGACAACAAGCTGGATGAGCTAGCAGAACTTTTTTCAGTTGAGTTACATTTCCAAACCTGAGACCTTTGCATCTTGGAACATGAGATCTCTTGCCTAATCTAGAGATTCACCTCTCTTGACCAAGACCATAGTGGCTCAGCCATGAGCAGCCAGGGACGCTGAGCCCTGCATCTCGACATGTTCAGGTACCATCGTACCTCAAACCGAGAAAACCACATGGGTCCAGATTTTATATCCTGTCCACACATAACATTTCTTTTACCACAAAGTCAATACAAGTTATTTGAATTCCGAGCGCTCAGTAGTTCCCATCACTTAGACTACTGGCCACAGCCGCTGGCAAAAAATCAGCAATACATCAGAGTTGAAAACTATTTTCTTTAATAATTTTAGTGAGAGAGCACTTTCATGTGAAAGAGAAACAGAAGTGTTTCAAAACAGCAAAATCTTTTTGCGTCCCTGAGGAAAGATCCTCTGAAAGAGCTGCTTGCACAATCCAGACACCTCTATTTTCATGTAAATGGTTTATTGATTTAATAAAACATATAAACAGGCTTATATCATTATTCTACCAGCTGCAGATGATATATATGCACTGAGCAATCTATTCCCACAAAAAATATTTTCAATTAGATTAATCTTAATGTCCACTCCTCCTTCCCCCACAAGCTAACATCCAGGCACTTTGGAACGCACATGAGCCACTTCAATAAATAAGATGAGCAATTCTTGTTTTTCTTAACCGCACAGGGCATAAGTGGATGATCTCTTTACATGGCCTGGCTGACGAAAAAGACATTAAGTATTAAAATTTTTCCTGTTTGAGTAGCCCGGTGAGAGCAAGCCAAGTTTGCAGGCTCATTCTTGTTGTCATTGCCAGAGTGTCAGAGTTTCCATGAGCTGAGCATCCCCAAGTTGGGTCAGCGAAGCCCCAGCCCTGCACGTCCTGGCTTTTTTATTTTTCAGGGTGTTGTTCCAATACTGTGAACAACTACCCAAATTTGAAAGTCTGCTCCTTTGACACGCTTGATTTGGCAAGAGGAGGATAAATGCTGTTAGACGACAAGAAAAAAAAGAAAAGGGAAAAGTAGGCACATTCCCCTCTCCTACTCACTCTCTAACGGTCTTTGTGCTACTTTCTTTTAAATCTTATTTAAAATTTCAGCCCATTACAGTAAGATCAGAAAGAACAGATCTTTGCTTCAATAAAGATGCACAAAACCCTTTTTGTTGAGGACACGGGTCCAAAACTCTGCCGTCTGTGCTGTGCAGCTTTTGCTGCAGGCGTGCTTTCAATTCTTCTTCTTCATCTATGCCGCCAGTGTTTCAGGACAAAGATCATTTTACCAATCTGTTTGTACAGCATATTGTACAATCTGTTACGTGCATCTGCAATACAAACAGCAAATGATAATAAGAGCACGTGGACAAGACTGGAGCCCCAGATTTTGGGTCCCTTTGTTATCAGTGGCGCACTGACCCTGAACCACAGCGAAGGCGGCTGCAATTCTGACTTGCTGTGTGCACACGATGTACCATGGGCACTCCCCATGAAATGTAAATACTGTATATTCCCTAGCAAAAAACCAAAAAACCCATAGTTTCCCCCCCTTCTTCCTGCTTCAAGGAAGTCATTCAAAAGTCAACCATGACCATACCAATGGGAGTGACACACCAAATTACCTTTTGTAATATTCTACTTAAAGGTAAAATAAAGCCACAAAACTTAGGGAGAAACAAATAGTTCATGCTGGATGCTGCCTAACGGATATTAAACCATAAATGCTACATACAAATGTACAAAAAAAAATCCCTACTTTCAAACACGTTGTTCCCCCAAATCACATCTGACTGCAATAGTAATTATGTTTCTCATCCTTACAAAATATTTACCTTTTATTTTTAAAGACAGCAAGCACTTGTGACATTTGCTGCACAGAACATTGCATGCTCACTCCTTGCAGCACAGATTGCCAGGCTGCTGCTCGACATGCTGATTTCTCTTTTGTGAACTGAGACCTTGAATATTTTCACGGGGGAAAAGCAGATCAATGATTTTTTAAGAGAGCTAAACAATTCCGTGTAATGAACATCAGTTGACACAGGCAATTACTCTTTCTTTTTCCCCAAAAAACAAAGAGGAGATTGTAACTCCTTTGAATGGCATGTGCCTTGCTGATTGTACCAGAATGTTAACTGCATGCATAAACACGGGCGGGTGAAGTTTGGGAGTGACATGTGGATCATTAAAATGTTAGATGCATAGGTGAATAAAAACTTTTGCCATTTGATTCAGCGAACAATAAAGTTACTTTAGAAACTATTCCACTGTTTCCCAATTTCCATGAAACCTTTTTTTTGTTGTTGTTGTTGTTGTTTGTTTTGTTTTTTGTTTTGGTGCTGAATGGAGAATAAAAGGATTTTTTGCTAGTTTTCATGTATTCTTTTTTAAAGAATGCATTTGAAAGGGAAATAAATAATACAAAAACATAAAGGAGACGCATACTTCAATGATATTTTTGACATTCAAAAGTATTTTGCAAAAACATCCAATATATCACATTTTCTCCTTAATGGTTAAAACATAAGAGCAGAATAGGAAAACTGTTGATATCTTTATCACTGGCTTGAAACACATCTCTGACTCTGTCACTGTGTTTCCATGCGGCTGAGTTTTACATTTATATAATGTGAATATGTTAACGTAGCCTATTTGCATTTCTGCTTTTATGTAGGAAGTCACACAAAATACCTTCCTGGATCTCATTTTGGCATCTCTGTATAACGTGAGAATAAGAATCCTGCATTAATAACAGCATTAAAAATACCACCAGGATTATTCAACAAAATCCCTCTGCCATCATGATCAGTTACAGCCCTTATTAGTGGAGGTCTCCAGAGCCCCAGCACAGGTCACCCTGGCACCCTTCCTGCTGTGCACCCAGACTTGTGCTCAGGCTGCTGGTTTTAATCGCTGGTGCAACCTTTATCTGTGACAGTTACTCTCAAACTAGAAAGGATAGTTTGGATATTAGGAAAAGGTTCTTCACCCAGAGGGTGCTGGACACTGGAACAGGCTCCCCAGGGAGGTGTCACGGCCCCAAGCCTGACAGTGTTCAAGAAGAGACTGGACAACACTCTCAGACACATGGTGTGAACTGTGGGGTTGTCCTGTGCAGGGACAGGAGTTGGACTCGCTGATCCTTGTGGGTCCCTTCCAGCTCAGGACGTTCTCTGATTCTACGATCACACCTTTACTAGACATTTGGAAAACCATCTTTAAGAGGAATCTCCATAAACAGCCTTCTTAAAGGGCTCAATGATTATGTGTTATGTACACACATCGATACTTGTTCTTAGCTTCAAGCCTATTCTTATTCAGCAAAGCAGTGAAGACCAGGCTTTAACTTTAATCACTTGCTGAAGTCATCAGGACTGTGTGCTTAGTTGAACAGGGGTCTTTATGAACCAAATATTATTCTTAGTAATAAGGAGACCTGGCAATACACTAGATGGAGCATTTGATAGTAAGTAGCATTAATTCAATTAAATCCTCTTACAGCATACACTCCTGCTAATGTAGTTTACAGTGAAATTTTCTCCGGGACTCATTTAAATATAATTGCTGCACTTATCTTGTCATGAGGAAATTTCTGAAGGTTACTTGTACTGTGCATGTGTAAACCTACAAGCTACACTGACCTTTAGTTGTGAGATTTTTTTGAACTACTTAGGCTGCAGTATCTAAATAATGATGATAATAATAAGAAGAATAATAATTCGCCACTTTCATGCAGCACCTTTTAACTCAATATATACCCAAGCAAGAATTAGCAAGCAACAAAATACAGAAAGTCATTGCATGTTAACAGCTCAGGACTGGAAAGGCAAGAAGGCTGGGAGATGATGCACTCGGAAACCGGAATTTCATGGACCATTTTGCTCAGTTTTTCTGAAAAACATAAGATTGCCTGTCTTCCGAGACAATTTAATATTTACCTTTCATACACAAGCTGGTATTATCAGTAGCTATGGGGCACTCCAGCATCATGCCATGGTATCATCTTCTGTCTAAAGCAGAAAAGAGATTCACACCCATTGACCCAGTTGAGTGGTTTTGGTGAGACTCCCAGGTGCTTTCCTATAGGTAGACCAGTAATATACTGGAAAGCAGCCTGAATCATTTGCAAAACTGGAAACTGGGAGGTATCAGTCAAAAACCCCACAATAAATGAAAAAAACAGAAACAAAGTAAAACTTAATTGTGTACAGATATCCATACATCTACTGTATTGAGAATTTAACGCCATTTTGGAAGGATAGGTATAGGGATAGGAAGAGAAACCTGCTAAGCATGATGGAAACAAGTATTTTGGAAAGCCCCTTGTCTATGGAAACCTTCCCCCACATTTCTATCGTAGGCTCTTTTAATTTTCTTCTCTTTATCGCAACAACAGGAAGCACCATCAAAATAAAGATCTTCTCCATTTTGCCCTTTAAACATAGGGAAGGAACAGTACAATTTGGGCTAGTCCAGCAGTGCGCACCAAGCGGAATGTAACCAAGCAATCCACGATTAACCGCCGAGGGCCATAAGAGGAGAGAAATGCCAAGTCTAAAGGGGAAAAAACGGCTTCTCAGGCCACTCAGCATTGCAAATGGAAACCTGCTTCTTAGTTTTTACATCTCTGTACACATGGCCGGGTGGATGTTTGTAAGGATCAGAAATATTCAACATAATTATGTCTATTTGGCCATCAAGGTTTGCCGAGGCTTTATTTCTTTTTTTTGCTGTTAAATAAAAAGAGAGAACCAAGGATCCCACTCTCCCCATTTCCATCCTCCTGCTCAAACAAGAATGCCTGTCACATTAAGAAACATCAAGCGATTTCGTTGAGCTCTTATGGCACACAATCACAGACGTTCAAGGGAGAACGTGGGACTGCGAAGCATTTTAAAACTCTTAAATAAATGTAGGCTACAGGAGGATCTCATTCAGAAGTAACATTTTCCCTTCCACAGAGAGTTCCCCCACGCTCCGGTGAAGTGAATTAAAATTGACACTGAGAAAAATCTAATTGAGCCAGAGACAACACAACACTTTTCACTATAGAAACTGAAGCCCCATTGGAATTGCTCGGGTTAATATAGTCCATTTTAAATCTACAATGATTTTTATATCCCATGATCGGCAAATAATAAAGGAAGCCTGTTGTTTAATACTCACTGTTTTAATTAGGGAGGGCATAGGAAGAGTGGGAGCCAGTGCCTATGGGTCTGCTCCACACTCGTTTTCTAACTGTCGTCCCCACCAGATCTGACTAACACATAAATAAACTACTGCAGATCTCACTGGGGCAGCCTTAACACGGCAAAATCTTTGTGTCAACCAGCTCAGGGATTCAAGCACTGAGAGTGAAGGGAGCAGATTTGATCTAGGTGACACAATGGCACAGGCAGGACGTTATCCTCTGCCTGCTCAAAGCAACTCAAAAATTTTGGGAAGAGTCCCTCACAAGGCCTCTGTATCTCATTTCTTCCAGTTGGTAAAAACTGGGTTGATGATATTTGTCTCCCTTTGTAAAACACCTGGAGATCTGTGGCTGAAGCAGCAGCGCTGCTCCTTACGGTGCCATGCTCATCCTTGCAGTTAAAAAGTTCCATCCCATACATTATATTAATCTACTCCCTGTTGCAGTACAGGTCCCTAAAACTGCAATTGAAATAGTGACACCTTGGCCTACCAGGACAGTTTAATTATTGTTTGAAAAATAACTTTTCCCAATTCAGTTCGGCAAATAAAAGACATGGTTTATTACAAAACATCTTCCACCTCTTCACAGCTTGTCTTATTCTAAGAGAATGCATGACTCAGTTGTATTAGTTATTTTAAATTAAAACCACGAGGTAGTAGACACTGAAGTTTTTTCCTCCACAAATAATAAAGAATTTATGCACCACAGAGTTTAATCTGCAGAGTGAAAGTCTAACGTCCCGCTTAAAACTGCATCCTCATGGGCATAGATTAGACAGTAATTAGGTTCAGTGAAAACCTGAAAGATCCACTGGAAAGATTCAAATTTAATCTATTCACCAGCTTGTCTCAGAGTGTTTTTATGAACAATTAGAAAGACACAGTTTTCTGAAAATGCCTTCTTCCCTGAGATAGATGGACTAGGAGATTTATATGGCATATACAGCCTTCCACCCATAGCTCACCGGCTTCAGTTAAGCTCAAACCAGGCTTAGAAGCCACTTAGGGAGATATTTGTTGTTCTTTTGAAATATGCTGATGGTTACAATATACTATGGAAATGATGTCTGAAAAACAGCAATACTACAACTGGCATGGCACATCCTTTCCTGGCATCTGTACCACAGAAGTCTGGCACTGAGAAGGTTGTAGGTCCTACCAAAGCTAAAGCATCACCAATACTTGCATCACTCTTGCTACTCTGCTCCAGCAGAAATACAGGCTGGCAATGGTCTGGGGAAGACGGAGGTAATGAGCTAGTAATTGACTATACTGCAAATACTACACATGAATCCATTTTGTAATGTATTTTAAAATGATAAAGAACAGCAGACATCTTTTCAAGGCCTTCCTGGGGTTTAAGTTTAATCTCCTAACTAGCAAAACTGAAAACATATTTATGCTAAAATGTTTTACATGGTCTTTAACTTTTTAATGTGACCCATCATTGTAATATTTCCGTATCTCTCACACCATCTTAGCTGAGAAAGAGGAATTCTTACTCTCTTGGGAGTCTCTTCTCCTATCTTTTAATAATCTAAACTTTTTGCATTGTGGGTTTTCATCTTAAGCTTTTATTTATTTGCACACAGGTGTTCATGTGCACTTGCGTGTGATTTTAATGGGGTGACAGAAGCAGAAGATGAAAGCAATAAAATGTGTTCTTGTGGCAGAAATGAGAGAATTGGATGCTGCAGTGCAGCTGAAATACATGCTTATAAGGCTACTCCCCAATTACACTTCATTTTTGAAATTGCTCAGTTGTCAAATGTTTTCTTGCTTTGAGCTCCATGCCAAAGTGTGGGAAAATTTCAGACTGGTTCTCAAATCCTTTGCAAACCCTCCTCCTGTGTGATGAGCAGCATTAGAATTGAATAGTATTAGAAACACTATCTAGTAAGAGAAGGGTGGTGGTGTTGATTTTTTGTTTTTTAAGTGACTGTTCTTTAAAAAAAGCACCTGTCATTTTTTTATGTGGCAAACAGATAAATATTGTATGGTTATTCATTTAATAGAAAATTGGAAGAGGAAAGAATTTCAGTGCCACAACAATGTCATAGAAAGATCGAAACTCATTGATGGGAGCTTTAATATGCAACTGAAGAAATCAGGTACCATAAATCTCCAGCTGACAGTATCTGGCACTATTACAGAGGTATACGCTTTAAATGTAGGCACCAATCTTCACAATATTTAAACATGCATGTGATTTTATGTCTGAGTATTATATCCATTGATTAATTCCTGCATGTAAGTGCGTGCATGACTTGACTTAGATTTTTCCATGCATTACAATTTCTGCCTTTGAGATTATTTATTTGAGAGACCGAGGTTTGGCATATTATTCAGATTCAACAATGAAATTTGATTAGCTGTCTTTTTTTCAATTTTATTGAAAGTTCAAGCTGTTTCAACTGCTTGCCTATGTGTTTTTTTCTGATGTAATGTAAGCATTACAAAAAACATACTGCCCATTTACATTTGGGCATTTTTTTGTAAAGTTGCTCTAAAATATTCTGTAGGTAAATACGATACAGTGTGCTGAAGAAGTCAACATTATAGCAAAGAATTGCCTGCCTTTTTTAACTATTGTGGAAAATATTCTTTTCCAGCATTGTCTTAACAAAAACCCATTATGGTTTAAGCCCCCTAATTCTCAGTCATTAGCCTTCAATTGTTTTTAGATATAATTAGAAAAAAGAAGTCAGACAGACATATCCCTTCCTTTTCTGTTGTCTTGTTTTTCTTCAACTGTCCAGAAAACTGACCCCATATTTTCACCTGTACTCCTGGAGCTTTTGAATGTACCTGGAAAGTGCTTGAATTTATTTCATGCCTGAAGTGAAGCTCAAGCATCCTTTTACCTTACTTGCCTTTTCCTCAGATGTTTATCAAATATGAACATTAGAGACTGATTAAGAAAACCACAATTGGAATATGAAGCCCTACTGTTCTAATGGCTGGTCTGCATTTGTTTTTTCTATCAATTTAACTAAACCAATTCATGTAGTTAAAGTTTGTGCACTTTTTCAGCATAGATGTAATTATAATGTGCTTATAAAGCCTTAGTTTAATTTTGAAAATTCATATACAGTTGTAAATCATAGTTAAGCTGCTACAAAACTGTGCAACCAATGAGCCCCAAAGCGATCTCCTTTAATCCCTTAGAGATGTGTTATTTTTATTAATTTCTTACAGCAACACCCAAACCCTCACTTCTGGAGCAAGCCCCCACAGTGATAAATACTGTAAAAACATAGAGTGGAAAGATGCCTTAAAAAAAGCTTAACTCTGCTACAGCTCCAGTGATTCACATGCTACATATAGGAACTTCAGAAACAAAGCTAAGGAAGGTTTAACGTGCTGTCTCCCTCTTTAAACACCACAACCAAAAAACGCTTTCTATCCAATCCTCCCAACATCCTCCACTCTTCCTATTTTGCTGTCACCGCTCCTGTTTCACTGTCTTTCCAAAGATCCTCCACTACTTCTGCACCGTCTGATTGGGTTGGGTTTGCTGTGATCGTTTTCAGTATTAAAGGGACTGACTTTTTTTGCCATGGTTAATGATGGAGATATACAGTGAGACTGATTTATGTAGGCAACAGGTTTGCAGTCAAGTGCGCAATGGGACGTTATCCTCATCTGCTCTTTCTCTTCAAAGCAATGCAAAAATATCAGGGGTCATCAGAAATCTCAGACCCTCTTCATGCTGGACATAGATAAGCCACTGTCAGCTGTGTACACTGGAGCCCTGGCACCTCGTCCTGCTTACGGGGTGAAACTGTACTGGGACGTGGGGAACAGTCATGTCACATGTTATTATTTCAAAATACTAAATGGAAGAGAGCAATAGAAAAGTTTCTTCAGGAACTTTTCTTACTGCTACTTAAGGAAAATCATTCTCTGCTCTGCAAGTGAAGGAAAAAAAACTGACTTAAGGAGGTTTGTTTGTTTGTTTGTTTGTTTGTTTCCTGTTGGCCTGCTCTTTCTCAATCAAAAGCTTATGCTGTGCAGTCTCTGGGTTTAATATTAATTGAAAGCGCTTACCTATTCCTGCCTTCAGTATGCACTTCAACATACAGCAGAAACTTCAAATGTATCCCGGTATAACTTTTTCTTTCCAAACCAAGGTACAGTCCTGTATTCTTCCTCAGCTTTTCCCCTTTTAGCTTTCTTGTAAGTCAATGCTTGAAGCCCTTTACAAGTTAACCTTCTTGAACCTTTCACCATGGCTTAACCCTTCCTGACTTCATACAAAATCATGCCGCTCTTCTCTGGACCTTTGCCCTTTTCCATAGAATAGTACTAAATATTGGTAACTGTAGTTTAAACATGATCAAAAAAATCCTTCTTTAAGTGGCACAGTATTTCCTTGAAAGCTATATTCACTGCTTCCATTTATACAGCTTCGTATTTTCTGTGCCTTTTTGACCACATGGATACAAAACATAATGCCAGTCCTTTTATGATATATGCACTCTTCAAATCTTCCCCTTCTCCCGAATCTTCCAAAAATTCAGTCATCCAATATGTGTTCACTCAAAACTCAAATTTACTCTTCTTGCTCACGGTTAGTTTTACCCAACTGAATCTCTTTGTATTGGATTGTTTTCTCCAGGTCACCAGGTGCCTTCACCCCCATCCAGTCCCTTCTGCATGATCCAAAAAGTTGGATAACAAGTTGGTGGTTCATTCTGTCAAAGCCATTTACATAGAGAGTGAAAAAGTATCGATCTCCAATAGCAGTCCCTGTTGCTCTCCAATCATCATCCCCTCTCTTTCCCTGGCCCGTAACCTTTCCCCCATTCTAATCTGCCCTCGATCATCTAACCAGCTCCTTTCTCCATTTGAAAATGGGCCCTTCTCTGCTTCACCAGCAACCGTATGTATTAGTCTCCTGTGTGACACTGTGTGAAATGCCCCAGGGAAATCCAGCTTGATTATATACACAATTTCACACCTGTCCACCTTCAGAGAAACCTCTTGAAAAACTCCAGTAGATTCATCATATAAGAATTACTGCTTATAAACATCAGCTCATATCTATAATATATTTTATAATGTTACTTTTAACCCATATAAAATTATGGAATTAAGGTTCTTTAAGGTTTAAATTTAAACATCCTAAAGGCAGAAACTGGAAGTTGAAAATTCAGCTTTATCATTCACTCTTCCTTCCTGTTTTATCTAGCAGCAACATGTGGCTTTTGCCAGACTTTGTCACGTGAAACTTCATATAGTGCACAAATCACCTGTTAAAAACCAAAAAAACCCAAAACACTAGGCACTTTTTCTTTCAAGTGCATAAAAGATTTCAAGTCTGCGATTATAACAGATCTCGGGCACATCACTAAAATTTAGTCTAAAACACACATGCATTATGGCAGTGGTCCTGAGTCTTGCAGTTTCGACAGCATATGTGTTCATGACGTAACTCATTGGATCTCAAAAGCTAAACAATATTCATGTGGACCTGTGAGTGCATTGAAAACACAAAATAAGTCAAAATTTTGTACGGAAACCCCGACTCCTGGAGCTCTGACTGAAGGGAGCTTTTAAAGAGCAACTGAAGTAGTTTTGCAAAACACAATGCATTGAAATAGCTTCAAGGCGCAGGAGCGTGCAACCGGCTGGGCGGTGATGCAAGAACAGGCAAGAAGCAGTTGGTGAATATCTTTGCTACTGATTAGGACAGTCAGGATGGGTTTGTGTGACCAGCAGAGTGTCACAGCTCTGTTCCTTTTTCTCCTATAACCACACAGAAAATGGGGCACCCTGAGCAGGGACCTGCTGGAAGGGAGGAACAGTCCCTCCTGCCTGCAGGAGCTTTTTTTAAGAGCTAAACTGTAGCCAAAATGGTACCCAAACAAGCCACATACCTTCTGCCTCCTATATACCTTGCCCGTCGGGTCTCTCCTGTATGCAGCAGATGAATGCCTCATTATCAGATTCCTCTGCATGCTTCCCGGTAGACTTAAATTACCATGTTAAATAAGATAACAATAAACACTGGCCTCTAACTACAGCACATCCTTGTTCACTCAGCAGCCTCCCTCTAATCTGTTAAAGGGTCTGTAAAAGGCTACAGTTAGTTGTTAAACGGGTGTCTCTCTCCTGCGTTCTGCTCAGGCTCACAACCCTGTTTTAGAAGACCTTGATCCCTGCAAGAATTAACAGGTAGAGAAACAGGGGTAAGGTACCGAAAGGACGTTGTGGATCTGGCCCAAGACTCTTCTGCTGCATTTCAGAGGGCACCAGTAGCCTTGTGCCATCTGTTCGCTTCATCATTTGGGATTCCGAAAAAAAAGCAGCCAGGGAAATCTTTCTGGCTTAGGAGAACAGTGGGGGAGAAGAGGGATCTCGGTGGCAGTGTATCCTGCCTTCGCGTAGAGCTCGCTATATTTGAGGTATTACAGAAGCTCTCTTTAACAATTACTCTGGAAAAAAGTCATCTATCCACCCAGAATAAATTACAAAAGGGAGCAAGCCAGATTGGGAGCAGAGAGGGCTGATTTGCCTAGACTTTGAATCCCCTTAGTGCCCAGAAGCTAAAAGTGCCATTTATTTCAGTGTTACAGGATTTCCTGCTTTTTTTAAAATTTAGTTTACTTAATCCCCTGGATTTCTCTTGTTGCAGCAAGAGGAAAAAGCCTTACAAAACAACACAGGATAAACACAAAGTCAAATGACTTTGTTGAGCTCTTTCACACATCCAAAACCAACTGGAGAACTGCAAACTCTGGAAAGCATGAGGAGTTTCCTATCAACGGAGGCTATTCCAGCCATCACCCATGGAAATGCAGCCATTCCTGCAGTTCCCAGTTAATAAAGCTGAGTTTCAGCATTCACATCAGGAGCAATATAACTGTGGAAATAAGATGGCTTTTCTCTAGTTTTCCAAGGAGAGTAAAACTTTCTACCTGTCTTCCTCCTCTTCCTCCAGCTTCAGCTTTGCAGAGCTGGCAAGCAATACAAAAAAAGAAGGAAAGACATGAACTAGGCCGTCTGTCGTTGGAGGGTATGAAAGACAGTCTTAATAACGGCAGGAGAGAGAGAAGCAGCCTATGGTTATTTTTGACAGAATTGGGAGAGACTCAGATTGCAGCTTCATAAACAGATCATCAGAAAAAAAATTCTGTCCAATTTGGAGAAGCCCTCTTGGCCAAGCTAACAGAAATACACAGTCCTTGTCTGGTAAGAGAGAAATCCTTCAAACATCAAAATGCCTTTCTTCAAAGAATGAAATCAAACCACCGCTCCCTCCCCTGCACAGTGTAGTAACACCAACTTGCATTTTTGTTATGCAATTCATGGCTTGCAGAATATTTAGAGACAATTTCTGGGTGACACTAGCCTGTGAATGTCCGGCAAGACACACAACCATGGCCATGCAATGAAATGAAAAATTGGCCTTTTCTGGCATTATCCAACCACAAAGTCCCCTTGATGCCACTGTTCAGCAAAACTGGAGGTGATGCAGAAAGAGCATGTGCAAGAAACTGCCTTGCACTACTCAAATCCCCTCAGGTCAAATAAAATATAAATATTTGTTTTGTGTGGGTTTTTACAGAGAAGGAGCATGGAAGTTGACCACGCCTCTGAACAAAAAGTCAAAACTCAGCTTCATTATTAAATGCCAATTAGATAGCACAGGCGAAGTATTTCTCATGCATCACGATGACAAGAAGACTATGAGACATTTTTCAGGGCTTTTTTTTTTTTTTTTTGGTTGGTTTGTTTCTAATATTCTTAGCAAACTCTCACACAGAATCCTTTGTGCTACTGGCTTAAGAAAATAAAGATCATTCCTAGTCAAGAGATAGCCACAAGAAACTCAAGAGGTTTCTATATCTAGCAACCTTGCTGGCAGACTCAGCCGGGAAAGTGGACAGAGCCAGCATGGAGACACACTCCACCAAAGCTTCCAAGGGAAAAACTGACCACTGGAGGAGCTTGTTGCTGTGTCAGGGAAATATAAGTCTGAAGGTTACTCTGTCTTTCTTGAGGATTAATTTCATTTACTCATTAAAACATATAATGGCTAAAGTGGCATAAAAGCATCATTTCTGCATGGCTGAAAAGCGTACAAGCAAAAAAACCGCAAACCAAACCAAACCAAACAAAAAAAACCCGAAACAAAATATCGCAACAAAACCAACAAGAAACCAACCAACCACCTTTGAAAAAGAATATTGAATATTGGGACTACAAGCCTTCATAATTAGCCTACAACGATTTGCATGACCCATGCTTAATCCCTGCGCCTTCCAGCTGCCTGACAGACAGGTTCAGTATAACGGAAAACACTACAGAAATGGGAATCAATGTATTTCTTCTGTCTAACCACAATATCATTCTCACTTCATTTACGGCTTAGTGAGAAGGCATTTCTGTGGCCCAGGAATCAGCTCCTTCTAAATGGACGAGTCTCAAAGTTCAGCATTTTAGTGGTTTAAACTAAGTAGGAGTTTGCTCATCCATAGCAGCCCAGACTGCAGAAAATCCAGTTGCTTGACCTCTTAATGCTGTCTCCTATCCAGCATTACAAGAAAAAGACACTGGGTGAGGGCTCTGTGCTAACATAGCAGAGGTCTACATGCTACAATTCATCAATTCTAGGGAAAAGAGGGAGCTGGAAGCAGAACTACACTGGAACATTGTGACAAAAAATACCTTCTGCTTTGGAACTACCAGTGGGAATGAGCAATCACAGAATAATTTGGGTAGGAAGGGACCTTCAAAGCTCATCTAGTCCAACCCCCCTGCCATGAGCAGAGACATCTTCACCCAGTTCAGCTTGCTCAGAGCCCCATCCAGCCTGGCCTGGGATGTCCCCAGGGATGGGGCATCCACCACCTCTCTGGGCAACCTGGGCCAGTGTTTCACCACCCTCATTGTAAAACATTTCTTCCTCGTGTCCAGCTTGAATCTCCCCTCCTTTAGTTCAAAACCATCACCCCTTGTCCTCCCACAACAGGCCCTGCTAAAAACTCTGTCCCCAGTCTACTACAGGGATTTGATCAGCAGCAAGGTATGAACACCCACCATGACACTGATGGGACACCTGGTGTAAAAGAGCCAGATTTTTAACCAGAACTGATGTACGCAAGTGACCCAAAATGAACTAGTATCACTCAAAGGACAATTCTACTTAAATCGGGCCAGCAAAGAAGAAGCCACTCAGGGGATCCTCTGCCCCATACCAGCGCAAGGAGGAAATGCTGAACCTTGGCAGCACTTCGCACAGAAGCACATGAGCACCCAAAGTTGTGCTGCCAGCCTCACGCAATAGCAACTGCCCCTCACTGAACTGGAAATCTCAAGTGAGCGCTGTTTTGCACTGTTAGTTAGCTGCTAGCCCACAAAATAATTTTATAATATTCTCCATAGCATGTGTGCTTTAAAGGTTTTTAGAAGCAGTGGCAGGAGTGCAGTAAGAATGAATAAATATCTAGTAACCTCACAGCCAGGCACACATGCATATCTAGTTACACCTCTGAGCCGCACTAATCATTTGTAGTGCTACCACTTCTATGTACCAGCCCTGAAGAGCTCAAAGTGTAAATGAAAGTATACGGCTAGTTAGGGAGAAAAATGTATTTTGTGAAATAAAATTTTCACTTTCATAATATACTTACATAGTATATGTATACCTAAGTATATACTTACGTAGCCATACATAACAATAACACACAGAATTTTCACATGACTAAATGTGCACAGTTAAAGAAAGCAATATAGTTAAGGACAAATACTCTACATGCATATGGAAAAAAATGTAGGAAGGAAAAACAACGCTTTCTTTTGGAAAAATCCCAGTGCCAAAAATCAATCCTTTAATATAACTACAAAAAAGAAATCAGATTTTGGAAAAAGGGCAGGGTAACTCTGTTTTTTAATTCTTATTGTCTCTGGAGCAATGACATAGGAAGAGCCCACTGCTATCCTTCCTCCCCTTCTGTATCCTGAAAATTATTCCCACCTGGGGTGCAGAGAGAGGAAACGAAAGGAAGTAGAAAATTATGTTTTTCATGAGCTAATCCTGAGAAAGTGACCACTCAAGTTTCCATGTCTCTCGGCGATAATAATTTAAACAAGGACGGCAATCTTTTGTTATTTTTTGCACAGTTGGAATGCACGCTTCCAGATAACAGATGTTTAAACTGCAATTTAAGAAGAAGAGGAAGACAGTAATCGATAGATTTTCAGGAGTCCTCTCTTCTTAGGACTGCTGCATAGCTCAACACAGTATGCTTCCAAACAGACAGCCCAGATGCAAACCCCTTTGAAAATCCTGAAGGCAAACAAGATCATCAGAAAAAAAAATAAGCAAAACTGAAAGCAAAGATAGCACAACTACCGTACCTTTACTTTGGGGAGGGTTCTGACTTCTGTCTCGGAGAACATTAATCTGGTAGACAGCTCCATAAGGCTCAAAAAGTTCTTTTAACTCTTTTTCCGACCATGAACGGGGAATCTGTCCAACAAACATCTTAATGGCATCTGGGTCTGGTTGGTCTGAATGATCCAAAGCTCCATTCATCTTGTTAGCTGTGCCGTTACTATAAAGTGGAAAAGGAGATTAAAAAGAGAAGACAAGTTAGGAGACTACGCAGTTTTCATGTTCACTGGATACAGAAGATGATGTCAATTGGCACAAAGCAGAAAAAAAAACCAACAGTATTTAATTAATAGCATAAGTATTATGAACAAAATCCAATGCGATTACATTTTTCATTGAGTCTGGTTTTCTCTGCAGGCTGCTGCTTAATGTCATTATATAAGAAGAGAGTGGCCAAATGCAAACCGGGACTTTTGCATTTTGAAGCAGAGAATAGTTGCACGTAAGTGCAGATTTCTCTCCATGGCTGTTGTAAACAGAGCTGCACTGAATTCTTGCTAAACTGGCTACTGGCAAAAATAAGGCAGCGTGTGTGTGTTTTGTAATAAAGTCACATGAAAGGAATATGAAACACTTGGCAATCTGTCAGATGACTAATGCAAGATGCCAGCGATGAATTTGCAGATTGTGTGAAGCATCCATGTGTGCATCAAATTAGTATGATATTGCCCAGAATGGAAAACACTCCAGCTATGCGGCTGGTTGCTGCCGATTAGTTGCCTACGCTCTTTAGAAATGAAAAACAGTCTAGAAAGCTCCAGTTTAAAGCACATTGTTTATTGCATCCTGGCATTAAAAAAAAAGCACAATACAAAAAAACAAGGCAGTGGCAAAATTGCCTACATTGTTGCAAAAATTAAAATGCTGCTTCAAAAAGTTTTCCTCCCTGCAAATGGACATTAAATTTTTGGAATTTTTCACACTCTGTAAATTAAATTCTTACCCTATCTGATCTCAAGATGTATATCAAAGTTCAAAACAACCACATACTTTTGCGGACGAAAAGAACTTAGTAGCAAAAACGAACCTGCTCTGTCAGGCAAATAGTGTTTTATGTTTTAGGAAGAGTTGTATTCTTATAAGGAAAACAAATTAATTTTAAATACTGAACAGAAGTAAAAAATACAAAAAAACCCTCATGCCATTATTGATAATTAAGGACAATAATTTCAAGTACTTATTTGGCTAGAGATTCCATAAGAGATAATTATTGGATGCTTTGGTTTCAAGAAAGAACATGAATTAGATGTGACTTCTAGAGCATTCCCCCATCTTTCCACCAAGGAAAGCATAATTCACCTGAACACATTAATACGCCCATATTAATTTTAGCACTTTCCCTGCTTACTGTAGGAAGGACAAAGTTATGTTAAAGGCAGATTTTAAACCAACAACGAGAAGCTGGATCATCACTTGTGAAGTGTCTTCAACATGGATCAGCAGACAATGAAATTTATCACACTCGTTTATAAGACAAAATTCCTACTGATTCTAGTGACAGCCTTGCCTGAATAAGAGACTGAAGGATTTAGTCCAACCTTTTACATGAAGTTTCATGCACAAATACCCTCTCTTGTCTCACACATGCTCTTCATTTTGAAGATGCTCTACAGGTCATAAGCAGACCTGGAGCAATCATGCGTTCTCCAGGCCTTAGAAACTGCTTTTTCCGTACATACGTAACACTTAAGCCAAACCAAACCAACCAACCAATGACCCACCACCCCAAAATCTCCAAGAACCAGAAAAACCTTCATTATCTTATTTGAACGATACCCCATGGGAACAACTTTCGAGACTTTCACAAAGCAGTAGGCACCTGCACGACATTTACACCGCCAGAAAATCACTCCATTATTTCTAATATCTATTCTTTTATGTAAAACCCAATCTGTTAAACAACCCCCCTAGTAAGGGAGAGGGGGATGGGGAGGGAAATCCCTGACCTGTGGCTTAAGATAGTCAAGGAAAATGCTTACACACTATTTTGGCCCTTCATCTATTCTCTCTTGGATCTCTTCTTCGAGAAATACATACACAACTGCAACTTCAGCCCAAAATTACAGCAAAGGTCATATTTAATAAAGAATTTATTCCATTGCTTTCTCCTTTACCCAAAACACCCTTACCACCACATCACAATTTCCATTGCTAATAAGCCAATTTTTAGGAAACCACAAAACCAAACACTTATTACTGTTTTCTCAAGTTAATGACCCCGTTAGCATCAAGTTCCTTTTTTGAGCTAAAGTTTTAGGCACAAGCCAAGGTGGTTTATAATGCCACAAAATGCTTAAGCCCTTTCTTTAATTTGGTGGTACTAAAGTTTACATTACATTGATCATATTCCTTAAATGCTTTATTGGATAAACATTGCTAAAGGTTCTGATTCCACACATCGGCTACTGTACACTGTGATGCAAAGCTCTGGAGAACAGGTTTTGTCACTTGCTGCCTGAATTAATTAATCCATGGACAACTCTGCCAATCGACTAACTCATGCAGATTCAGGGAAGAAAACCAAGCATAAGTTAGTCTTTTCTTGATAATCCTTTTCTGCCACAAAGTAGGGGTTTCACTGAGCTGCCAGCATGCTGGGGGGTTGATAGGCAAGTTCAGTCCATAGAGAGAGCACTCGTTTCTGCAAGCACAGATGGGCTCCTTTCTAAATTGCATTTCCTTTGAGTTCAGCATCTTGGAGTAGGGATCCCACTCTCGCTGTTGGGGTTTTGAGGAGTGCATGAGCGCTGCTGCAGCAATAGAACTTTGAGTAGCATCCTCACCCAGCTCCAGTAGCAGCTGCAGGACTACGGACAATGCAGACAAACTGAGCAAGTAAATAAAACAACATAAAGATAGAAATGGGAAAAAACCAAAATTTATAGATTTCATGGAACTTGAAGGTTCCACTGAGGAACACAACCTTACAGCACCCCAGTTCAGCTGTCACAGAACTTCTGCGGTCAAAACAAAATCCAGTGAAATATTCTTGATCCCTTGCAAATAATCTCTGCTAAAGTTGAATTTCCTTATCCTTTCCCAACCTTCATCTTTAACCAATGGACATTACTGCTCTGTGCCAAGACCTAAGAGTCTCCAACAGTTTCCCAACACACACTGGCTCTCAGAGGAAGCAGCTCTTTCCTTCCCTCATCTTCCCCTTGTGCTGTACCCAAGAAATAACATGGCAAAAGAGAAACCATGCATGAAACTTTCCAAGAGGAGGCAAAGCAATCCTTGCAAAAGCTTCAGACTATTTCTTGAAAGCACAAGCGTACAGAGATAGCTGTGTCTAGGGGACACTAATGAGAATGGGATCCCTTGACAATTACTGTCAGTACCCAAATTATGACATACATTAAAAAAAAATAAAAGAAAAAAAAATGAGATTCTGTGGCTTGCTGTCTCTACACCACAGCAATCCTTCCCTCCATGGCCAATTTAGCCCATTGGACTCAGGGGTGACCCAGCACATCATCTTCACTGACAAGGTGTCATCTATATCGTAGAGAGCAGCCCGAGGGCAGAGATTAAGCCACTGAGTCTCTGGCTGCTTGTGGTTGCTGCCAGAGCATCCTCTCTCTCAATTTGTGCCAATTTTCCTTCTAATAACCTAACTACCATTCCATCATTTCAACAAGTTGACAGGGCCACTCTTTGAGGAGCCAGAGACTGTTTTAATATCACTGCTGCTTAAGCAGGAGCACCAGAAAAAAACAGTAGACGTCTTCTCCGTCTCTCCCATTCATATCTGTAATTATTGTAAGACTGCTAAAAGTGAACTGACTGAGAGGGGCGGACTTCAGAAACAAAGTCTGGATCGAAAGGGGCTCTCTTAAACTCATCACTGTTAAGAGCTTTGGCATTAAGCCATGTCCATTTCTGTTAATGAACGAAGTGTCAAGCCAGGTGCTGAAAAACATCTGTTAATGGGCACCAAACGGGCTTACGTGAGACCCAATTTTCAAATCTGTTTTTAAACCTACCCAGAACCCTTCTTATTGTTCTATTTTGGTTAATTCATGTCTCAACCCTCACCCTGTTCTAGTATCTTTACCATCTTGCTGGGGATTTGCTTTTTTCGTGTTCCATGATATAAGACATCAGTAGAAGGACGCTAAATTCCCTCTAAGAGCCAACATAACACCAAGAACACGATAACAAACAGGTTCCAAGTGCAAGGACTGCTAAACCAACCCCAGCACAGAGGTAGGTACAGGCATCAGAGTTTTACAGTAATAAATATTTACATCGGAGCTGCGGAGGCACTGCTATGGTATCACACAAGCTGACAAAAGGGACACTACCCGTTTGAAGGACTCCAACGGCTGTCATGAGAGACGAACAAGCATCACCTTACTGTACACGACAGATCATAATTGCTAGTTTATGAGCCAATTTTATCTGGAAGGACCCAAAAGGGCTTTATAAACTCATTGTTTAGAGAGAAATGACTTCATCATAAGGTGACAGACGGCAGCTGTTTAATGACATGGAGCATTATCGCACAACAGCTTCAGCCAGGAAGGGTAGAACAATACCATACCCAATTGAAAACTGCAGGGGGTTGCGATTTATAGACACAGAATGCAATTACCTAAATTGGATTTTGGCCAGCAAAACAAGGGCCAGAACCTCTGACAAACAAAAAAAGAAGCCGTTTCATGTTTTTAAGCTGTAAATGACCAGGTCTCTGTGTTTTCAGATGAAAAAAAGGTTATCTCCAGAAGTTTTCTGGCCCATCAGCATTTTTACAGTGCACTTGCTCAAAAGCAGCCTGGAGGAAAGGTGATGTTTCAAAAAATCATTAACTGCTCCTGCTGTAGTGTCTTGTACAGTTTTTGGCAGAACTATTAAATCCTAACAATACTAATAATTATTATTAAGTAACATATATCTGTAACAGCAGTTGTTAAATGAACCTGACATCACATCCAATGAACAAAGCAGCAAATGCCAGGACATTTTGTCCTGTGCATGCAGTTATGTTTGCAAAATAATTTTCTCCAGGTTTCCCTGCACCGATCGGCAGGACTGATACCTTAGTAGCTGTAAGACTGGCAAAGCTGCCATTCTGCTACACTTGAAGGCCAAGCTCAATTGCAGGAGGGATACTGAAAATCTGAGCTCCCAAGACATTCTCCCTTGCTCCATCTTACAGGCCCATAAAGCCTTTCACAAAGAGCTGAGCAATTCTTCATCCATCCAGCAGAGAGCAACCGCACTTGCACTCATACACACACATTAACTACCTACCAACACTTATGGCTTTTAATACCTGATATCCAATGCTCAGATTTTATTCTTCTCAATAGCTAATAATACTCAAGTGCTCGTGTAAGCACAAAATGGTAAATGCAAAGGTGTTTTTTCTTTCTTGTGTTGCCTTGACGTTGGCAGAAATTATCTGTGCAGGCATAATGTTGCCTAAGACAATGGAGTCCTTTTTACTGCTCTGATTACTTAAAATTCACAGCCATTTTTCTGGTGGAGTCTAGCTGCAGCTCAGCTTTCCTAACTCTCTCCATATACCACATCATACAAAACATGGCAAACCATTGTTACTATACAGGATGCTTGTTTTCTGATTAATTCCAAACAAAGTACATGGAATCACTTTAATGCCTTAAATGTAGATTTTAGATAAGGTAAGGAGGTATTGCCCCATCACAGAGGAAAACAGGTGTGAAAAAAAGCTTTTCCTGCCTTGAAAAATGTTTTGACGGAATAAATTTGGGTTAGGAGAAGTAGCAGCAGAGAGAAGTCGCCTTTCAAACAGGTAGGTCAGAATGCGTGATATTGAGAACAATATGAATTGGGAGAAGTATTGAACAATATACACACTAGAGTAACATCAGAAGAGAGCTGAGCACACCTGGGATAAAGCACATAGTTCTTTAGAGGCATAGATGCAGATTCCTCATTAGTACCACAGGAAGAGATCAAGGATACAAAAGGAAATAGAAATAAGAGCTATGTTAAAATGCAACTAGCTTTTCAGCTCTTGGTGCACATTAGAGCACAAACACTCCTTTGTCCTAAGGCTTCTTGACTTCCTAAAATTACCCTCAGAGTTGTGCTCACCAAAGCAAATTAGGGAGGGTTTGTTCCCAGCCGGCTGCGACCTCCGCTGTGCCCATGGCTGGACATTCACCTGGACATGCTGGTGGCTCTTTGGGTGCTCAGCCTCCGCGGTGCTGCACGACCTTCATTTCAAACCTGTCTGATTTAAGGCTGGTATTTCAACCAAAACCCTGGATACACCTTGTATGAGTGTTTAAATCTACCAGATGGTGTTATTTTAATGACCTGCTTTTGGTAATGTTTGCTAGAGCTGTAAAGTCAAGCAATGGTAAGTTTGCAAAAGCTTTGTACATATGCTGCACCACATCTTCCAAAAAGCCTTACATTCAAATACATCTTCTTTTTTAAAAAAGATATTTAATGTGGTGGCTTTGGATGGTCTTATATCTTACCTCTGATAGACAGACCTATTTTTTATCAAGCAAATTATTTTCTAGAATGTGCAGGAGTGCTTAATAAGGTGTTTATGTTATATACAGACAGAAGTGGAGAACTCACAGAAGTTAAAATACATATTTTATATTTAGTTTATACACATACACTCATATACATGTAAACAAGAGAATGAATTCGTGTAGAAGTGAAGGCAAACAGGAAAAGGAAGGGGTTTGGGTTTTTTTTAAGTCCTCTATTTTGGAAACCAATTAAAAAATCATTGCTAGTTCATCCAATAGTGGAAGGAAACAATTAAACACACCATCTGTACAGGTCTGAACTGGGGAGCATCTTTTTGTTTATGCTGATAAAACTTACAATGGTCTAGTTTTGTTATCTTTAAGGATTTGCATTCACTGACCCATAGATTTTACTACACTGAAACTATTGGAAGCTGAACAGTGACAGATAACAGTCCTTTAGTGGTTGAAAAAAGCCAATCCCACTCCTACCCAACCCTTACTTTCTTGGGTTTGTTCCCCTTCTTGTGCAGTTATCGGTGAGGATCACAAATTTCTAAAGATACATTATAAGAATCACTAAAATATGTGTTTGGAAACCTACACTGAGAGGCTGTGTAATAACCCCTGACCCTGTTCTTCCAGGCTTTCCTGTGGGTTTTAGGAACTAATTAGTTCAAGGCCAGATGAAGTCCTTCAAGCAATGATGTTGTGCAGCATAGACCTCAGCTTAGGCAACCATCCAAGAAGTCATTTTTGCTGTATTCCTGGGAAGAATTTGTTGTGTATGTTAAACCCTCAGAAAAGCTTGGGTCTGTCTCCATCAGGTGTATGGTAACTGCATTTCCAACTCTACACAGCAGGAGAAAAGTGCCGCAAGAGTTAAGGCATGACTGATAAATACCTAGGTCATGATTTTAAAATATCTGTTTTCTGTTGGCCAACTCCCAAATGGGCGTGTGCACATCTGGTTTTGATCTGGAGAGCTTAGCATTAACAAAATAATTATAATTTTTCTGTCTTTAAACTGGTCTCTGTTATGGCAGGAAGAGAACCCTGGCAAGTCACCACAACTACGATGCTCGCGAGCAACACCTGCAACTTACTGTTCCGCTCCTGTTGTGCTCCTCACCAACTTCCTCCAGCGTAATTTTTTTGGGCAGAATCTGCCCTTTTGCATAAATATCTGTGCTATGTCTAAAAGGGTCTCAAATTGCAAAGGGGCCCTCTCCACATTACTAAAACTGGACAGTAACAGGAGAGAGCGCTCATGCACTTGCACAATTATGTTACAGTTTTGGAGCACCAACTGACATAATTTTTCATGTGAAGTTGAGTCTAAAGTAGCTGACTGCTCGATATTAATCGTGTGGATTATTAATGCCTTGCTTTACTGATTACACATATTTGCAATGAAGCATACTTCTTTTTGTGTGGCAGGAAACATTTATCGGTATCACTTAAAAAAAAAAGTATCTGATTACACCCAAATGCTTATGTATTTGTGACATGTCAACAACTGAATTAGAATAGTACCAGGCTTTTAAAATTCAGGACACGTAGGACCATCTGTTTTCTTGTCAACAACCTCAGTCTCTCTCTCCACATTTCACACAGTTATTGCTCCAAATTTAAGAAGTTGTTACTCAATTCCCTTCTTCCTTTGCCCCCCAAAAACTTCCAAAAAAATTGCTTTTCATTTGATAATTAATGACGTGACCATTGCACCAAGTTTTGTGTCGAGGCTGGCAGCTATTTGCAAGTTCTTCTGAGGTTTGTAAGAATTTGTCTAGTGTATGGCAAACTGTATCCTGGAGTTGGGGCTAAAGGATGGAGGGCATGGGAAAAGTGTCCTCCAAACACTTGTTTTGAAACACAGCAGTCGTTTCGTGTGCTAAAGCCAACAGATTATTGCAAGAAGTAATTTAGAGTCTAACATATTTCAAGACTGGCACCAACATGTGCGCACACACTCTCAGACCCACTCCCAGCTGAGCTCCACAAAGCATGGGTAGCAATTTTCATAGGGCCCAAAAACGTCGGCCTAAAGAGAGGGAGGCCAACGGCTCGTGGCCTCCATGGCTGCTTTACCTAAATAGCTGCCTTAAAAAGGGAATGGAAGATCACAGCACTGCTCGTATTAAGGGCACAGCCAATTTCGCTTAGCTGCGCTTATTTATGTGAGATCTCAAATAGACAATTAAAGCAAGCTGTGACATTCAATTTTCTTACTTAAAACAAAATATCCTACCAAGCTCTCCCATGCTCTCCCCTTTTACAAATCTGAATATAAGAAAAGATTATTGTCCAAAGTGTGATGCAATTGTAATTTTAACAAGTTGAGCATCGTTATAGCAAAACCCCCCTCAGCTAATTTTTTTTAAACAATTTCTTTATTTTTTGACACCACATCTGGCGTATAGAATACAGATGATCATTTGTTTATATATCTGTCTAAATGCCTTTTCCAAACACAGGCAGATGGAGCCTTTCAAAATCAAATTAATTTCAGATTAATTCACTCTGGACCCACTCCAGTTTCATGACTCTATGCTTTGAGGCACCATCTAAATTGATTTAGAGTCACGAACTTAGAGAGCTCAAGTCCTTAGGTATAGAAAAAAAAGATTCTTCTTGCATACTGAAAGAGTGAGCAAAGCAAAAGAATACACTGGTAGTTTTGTCTGCTTCAAACAAACCCCCAAACCAACCTAAGAATGCATCAGTCTATATAGTGCTAAAATAATACATGAAAAACTTAACATTTCATCCCAGAAAAATCACACTAGAATTTATAACTTCAATACCTCCCTTGGTGAGTCCAATAAAATGTATTGCTCTAATTAAAAAGCAAAATAAAAAATGTGTTTTTCTAAACCTTGCAATAAGCAGCAATCATAGAAAGACAGGAGACAGGTAGTAAAAATCTCCACTGCGATAGATTTATCTAAGGAACTATAAACAAGTGTAGTCTGCAAACGCTGTGGGCTTGCATACTGTCAATCCTCTATGGATGCCTTTATTATCTCACTTGTTTCAATTGCAATTTGGGTTTCCATGGAGATGTAACAGTCAACTCTGGAAAATTATAAGATAAATGTCAGGCAGTGATAACGGTGTTAATGAAGCTTCATTGACAAGCAGAACTATGCTTCAAATAATAGGCATATTTCTATTAGCATATGTATAACCTGTCCAGAAAAAGAAAGAAAAAATTCTGCAAAACAGGAAAAGACAATATTAAAAAATTAAAATGAATTTGTGTATATAGAAGATACGTGACACAAAAGGGAGCATTGCATCTGTGTGAAACAATGAATTCCTAACAAGCAGAAGAGATGTGAGTTTGAAATTTAATTGCCTGATTCCTTTTGAAATTTTTGCACTCAGCTACCACTCCAAAAAAGCACTTTGCTGACACGCGCAGACACACTTTTGCATGGTGTGACTCTTGGTTCCTTACAACGCGAGGCTGGAAAGATCTGCTTCACAAGGCACTTTAAAGCACGCTATTTTATAATGCACAAATACAGCTGCAGCGAGCTGTTAGAAAGATGCAGACCTCAGTGGAAACACTAATAACATATACACAAACACTGCACACGCTATGAGAGCTCTGGGGTATCGTACGTGCCTAGATTAGGGTGGCTGGTCCACCACATCTTGGGATACGATGGGTTTAACGCGATACTGCTGGGGCAACAACTGTGAACACTGCAGACTATAACATGGTGTGGTCTTGACCTGCTTCTGCGCTCACCAAGCCTGTAGAAACCACACAGCAGCTGCCAGTCATCTTTGAAGGACCATAGCCAACTTTTTACTTTCCACACACGGAAAGGTTTTGGTGAACCGGAGCTCAAAGAGGTGACGAAGCTGATTTCTGCAGCACAGAGGAAAATGCAGAGCATCATGCTTTATTTCAATGCATCAAGCATTTTGTCTGGGCAGGGTGGACTTACACCACTGGCCAGGGGAAGAGGAGGGAGTTCAGTTATTTCAGTACTCAAGGTTTCACTTTGTCAGTTTATCAGAAACTAGAAGGAGTGGGGCAGGAGTGGGGCAATCCCACCCTGGAGGACTACAGGGCAATTTTTGCAGGTGGATAAAATGTGTGAAGATATTCAGTGCCTATTCATTAGGCAGTATTGCCTCTGGCTGGAGAACCAAGAGGTGCTAGAGGTTGTTCCCATCTCTCCTCACCCTACTACTCGCCCTTGGGAATTTTAGTGCCTTGCTGACTCTCCTCATGCCTTCGTAACTCTTTCGGGTAGAGTAAATCCTCCAGTACAGCGTGTTCTGGAATTAGCCGAGTGTTAGAGAGGCTACAGATAAAACGATGAAATTGAAAATCAGCACCAGGCTTGGTTTAGTGGCAGAGAAGGGCAAAATCTTAAATATACAAGCAAAGAAGGAAGAAAATCTTTATCCCTTTCAAGGCTTGAGGGTAAAGTCTGTGGGCAGGCACAATGTTGTGAAGAGTAGGAAAGTTCTCAAATGTTATTTGGATGAATAACCTTATGAAGCTGTAGCTCAACTGAATATTGCACACAGGGCAGGAGGCAAGTTGACTTTGCCATTTAAATGGAAAATATAGCAGGGGTGTGGGATTGAGGGCAAAGTTTTTTGATCTTTTTCTCCATCTCTCCACAAAAAAACCCTCTTTCTCCTACCTCTTCTAAATTCTGCCTGTTTAGTAGAGGAAAACATGAATGTTGTCTGGGAAATACTTCCTAGCTCTTCAGAGAGGAGTATGGAAAACATCTTTGTCCAGCCAGGTTTTTGGGGGCAGAAAAGGGGAGTTGGAAAAGTGCCCAGTCTTTCTGTAGAGCAGAACTCAGCTCTCATCAGATCGTTGGACAGCAGTGAAATCAATAGAGTTGCTTTTTTTCAAGTTGTATTACAGGGAAGCTTAAAGAAATCCAAAGGTTTCCTTTTCCTGAATATTTTCTAACTACTCCTCAACATAACATACTAGAAAAATCTAAGTACCTCATTAGATTGCTATCGAAATATCAATAGTTAGAAAGTGATTTTCCCCAGTGACTTTCAATACACTTAAAACACACTTTTGTGCTTTTTTTTGAGGGGGGGAGGGAAGCACCAAAACTCTAATATTACACCAGTACCAAGTTATGTTACAGCACAAGTACTCCTACCAGCTTTATGGAGGACAGAGTAATGGGTTAAGCTGGAGCCCAGCTTCAACTTGAGCTGCTCGAGTCTTAGACACTACTGCTGGTGTGAAATGGTGGCAGAACCAGGTCCCACTAAATGTACCACTGTCAACACATGCGGTCATGAAACACAGGTTACAGAAGAGAAACTGGCAGTGAAACCAGAATACTAAGCAATTTTTAATGAAAAAGACACTACGTGTACTAAATGGAAAGCACTGCCCTTTACGTGTGAAGAAATGGGCCATGCAGCCTCCATTTGGCACTTGTTGAAACCTCTAAATCCCATTGTGTCTTCTAAGCTCTTCAAAGGATTCATTTTCCTTTGGGTTTTTTTGGGTTAACAACAGTTATACTTCTACATCTGAAGAGAGAGCAGTTATACAAAAGGCTAAGTAGTACCAGCACACAAATAGTCCACAACAAATCTGAGGCCTTTAAGGTACACTCTTATTATAGTTAAAGATTTTTTTATTTTTACCCTAATATTGCAAATAAGTAATTTTGCTGCTCTGCTTACGTTGTTCTTTTGAGGCTCACAAGAAAATAAACAACTACAAATAATTAGGATAGAAGCAACTTGCTTTTAATGGCATCATTCAAAGAAACTAAAAAACCCCTCAGAAAAACTGTTTTAAATTTTCCAAATAAATGTACCATGAAAAATCCCGACAAAACCACACCCTAACACACCCAGTTCCCCAGTCATATGGCAGTCATTTATGGGGACACTTCTGACACCAAAGAGAGACCTTCATCTTCTAGCTGGGAGTTTCCCAGGCGCTCTGTGCAAACAGAGCATCGAGAAAACAGCAGAGCGCTGCTATTTGGAACTTGTTTGCCAAACCAACATGAAAATATATCTTGGAAAGTTGCTGAAAACCATGTTTTTAAGGTCATGGTAAATACTTGCAACGGGAGAAATTTAAAAGGCTAATTTCCTATTTGTACATTTTGGACAAAAGCTTATCCTAATGGGTTATTTTTTGCTGTGGAGGTTTTATTCACAAGCGAAAACAAGCCCAGATCTTGAGCACTTGCTGGCTCGTTTACAGAAGAAATGGGAAAGGAGGAGATGGAAAAAAACAGAATAACATCCACATCCCTTTGACCATCTCATGACGTACAGAGCCTCTTAACTTCAATAGTCTCGTGCAACAGAAAAGGTAGTTAAACACTTGTGGATGTATTTTTAAGCTCCTGTAACATACTCGACCTGCGGAAACTTGGCCAGCTCAGGTTTGGCTGACTGTCAGCAGCAGTGTGAAACGCAGTGTGATTTATAGAAATCTCTGTCATCACACCACAGGGTTAATTTCTTTCCTTCTTTTTTCTCTTTCCCTCGTCCCCTTAAAAGTTGAAAACTCTTATTTGTGATGACAAGTCTTTGGAAAGCTGGAGGATTAGTAACACCATGTGGTTCCCTAAGATCTCTAGCCCTCTTCCAACTGTTTTTCCATATAACCCCTCTCTGTACGGTCATTGGCACCTTCACTCAGCAGATGGAAAAAGCAAAGAAAACTGCCCCAGGGCAGGTGGAGGAACCTGGATGCTGCCAGTGGGAGAGTATAGACTTAAAGCTCACAAGTCTCAGTTGCTGGATAGAGGAAGCAGAGGGGAATACAAACATCAAATATGAGATTTTAATAATATGAACATTTATTTTAATGATTTGAAGGCTGAACCTGCTGGGCTTGTCACTGTAAGAGAGAGATATAGAGAAAAAATGTGAAGCCTGAATTTTATTCTGACTGCCACCACCAGAGAACTGAAGACTCATGCTCATTTTGTTTTAATGCAGAGAAGGCAGGATATCTGTAACCCATGCCCACGCAATCACTCCTGATAGACAGCAACCAGCTGGGCAGCAGGTCAGCTATGAACACCAAACATGGAGCTTCACTCAAGCAATTTCAGATTCATTGAGAGGGATATTACTTACAGATTATTTTAAGGCACATGAGTTTTCTTGCTATAACCATGCTTCAGAGAAGATGAAACCCAACAGAAGAACAAAACTGGGAAGTCTTTCTAATGGTAAAGAGCAGAGGACTATGCAATCGTCTCTTCCATTTGCTGTGCTTATTTCTCTACCTTTGAATTGGTACATTATATTCCTATCCCAACGAAGTACTTTGAAACACTCAGAGGAAAGCACTACATAAATGTTGAACTGTTATGTTATCAAAGATTAAAAAAATGGCTTTCATGATACACTTTTTCTTTTAACTTCATGCAATTCTAATTTGTCACCGAAGATACAGAAGTAAAGTAGTTTCCAAAGCCACTACTATTATTTGCATTGTGGGAGCATCCCTGAGGCCCCAAACAATGCTGGCTGCCTTTTAAGTAACAGACCTAACTTTATTAGTAAGTCCAGATGCTTTCCTACCTTTTTTTTTTAATATATATGTGTTAGGAAATATGACACCCTCTCAAAGTATTTTAATAGGTGGTTAAGAAGAAAATGGAGAAGAAGACATAGCAGGTCTAAGTTCACTTAACCTACAAAGTCAGGAATTTTTACTCTACAGTTTTCTACCAAGTATCTTCATTAAGGACCCAAGTCCTTGAATGGCTTCTTTACTTCTCTGTGCTTCCATCTTTCTGTGATTGGACTGAATATCACCACAGTTGACTGAAATAGTTAATGCTTTATTAAGAAAAGTCCAGGGGTTAATATAAAGAGTTTCCTGGACAGAATGGGAGCGTATCCCTGAAGTTTCAAGGTGGAAGGGAATGGGCATATGATGCACCAGCTCACATCTTGCACTACTCCGTATTTTCCAGTCACTTATTCAGTACATCCTCTGCTATCATTTCTTATTTAATTTAACAATGCATTCTGGGACAGAGTTGCATTAGACTGAGATGCTAATTAAAACTACCTTGAAATATTAGCAGCTATATAACATTTGATTGGTAGAAGAGAAACAGTTGGGATATGAAAATTAGTATTAGCTTTTACATAAAACAAATTATTATTTAATAAATTCTAATTGCCTAGGGCATTTTTATGAACAACAGGGATTAACAAATATAATGTATACAATACATTTTTATATGTAACAAAGAGAAAAATTAAGCCTGACAGCGTACTTTTGCTTATTTCAGAACATGTACACAGCTCACGTGGAAAAGGAACCAGATGACAAGAAGCTTTGTCTTAACCATATGGAGCTGTAAGAAGCCCAGAGTCTGCAATGGCAGCACATTTACAGCTGTACTGTACGCGCCCCTGACAGTTAAATCAAAACTATACATCCTCGAGGAGTCATTTACTGTAAATCACAGCTCGTGATTTCTCATCTTACATGGCCAATAGGTCTGCATTTCTTAAAAATGGGGATATCAGAGGAGGTGGGATTGCGACTCCAGGAGAAGTGTTTCACTAGCTCTGTTCTACGAGTGTTGCTGAAACGTACACAAAGCTTTACAAATGACCTCATTTTTGCCAGGAAAGGACTGCTCAGCTATGTTCTATATTTTCCTGAACTGAAAGGAAGGCCCCACAGCCAAACTGTCATGTCTAATCATTGTGTTGCTTCAGCGTGTTTAAAACAAACAACTTTTGTTGTTGTTGTTGTTTTGTTTTTAATAAAAAGCCGTGGAGCAACTGTAGTGTTTTGAGAGAGCGGGAGCTGTGTTTTCTATCACATAATCAAGAGACTGGAATAGCAGTTTTGACCAGTTTGATGCATAAGCCTTATAAATATAAATTTTCACCTCATTAATGATCTGAGCTGATTATTCCCTCCCCCCACTTCTCCTTTTAGGTCATGGATCAAACGTGACCCACTTTCCTTGAATGCTTTCGCACCATCTATTTTTCCCATTAGAGTAGAAAGCCAGTTGCTAAGGACACATTACAAAGAAACCACTAAATATCTGCCCCCCAAACACACACGCACTTTTCTTCTCCCCTGCTTTTACAATATTTACCCCCCCGCCAACAGCATCTCCTCTGAACAAGATCCTGCTTTACATTCAGGAAAGTCAACAACAGAACTGCTTATAAGGACAAGCTTAGCACGAGAATAGGATTTTCTAATGACTGCAGAGACTCCTGGGGCCCTTCATATTTAAAAAAATATAAAGGCAGCAGCCTTGGTTTTTAATTACTCCTAATTCTAAATCTCATGGCCTTAAACACAATAGCTCTTTCAACTCAGAAAAAAAATGACACTAATCAGTAACAGAGTCCCCTGCGCAACCTGCTAGTCCTCTGATGGCATTGCAATGTTTGCACTGTTATGATTTTTCAAGGTTGACCAATGAGTCAGCAGAGCCAAGATGACTTAAAAGCATTAAATCATGCAACTAAAATGGCTTTTTCACATACTGCACTGGATGTATTGCAATTAGCAAGGGGAATCAGTACAACGCAAATATTGTAAGAGCAGAGAGAGACAAATAGGGAATTAAAGGAGACGGTGTTCATTTTGGAACAAATGAGCCCCAGATGTTAAGGTATTTGTAGTTTAATACATCCCCTCTCACCAGACAGGTAAGGGATGTGATTAAAAAGCATTAAAGTTCAGTTGCTAAGGCTCAACAGAAACAAAATGAAGATTTAAATCATCTACCCTACTTCCCTCTGAGTGGCCTACTAATATTCATACTTGGTGCAAAGTCCTGTGAAATGGAAGACTTGTGTTGTTCCACAATCCTGTCTATGAAAATACCTTCTTGGCATTTGCAAACGAAAAGATGTCATTCCAAGTGTCTCATTGAAAAATTAAACAGGAGGATGTAACATTGAAGCCACTTGGATTTCTCCCTGACTGTTTCAGCTTTCTGTGTTATTTATTACACTTCCCAGTACTGCTGCGCAACACCTTGGTGTTGCTTTCTATAACCAATATCTCAGTTGTACCTCTAACAACTAGAGGTACAACAACATATGATTAAATGTTTAATGTATATAGATTCACCTTTAAATTACAGGTATAGGTGGACAAGATTGAGGATTTGGTCACAACCCACATTTCTGCCATGTAGCACCCATTCTTTTCTCATAGTACTCCCACGACGTACTTTCTCCTAACTCGTGTACAGATGACAGAAATCATATCTGCCATGGGATTTTCTGGTTAGTAGGACAGTTGAGTCCATACACCAGAGCTGAATTGTACCACTGACACTATAAAAAGATTAGAGTCACCAGCATCCAAACAAAATGAACCGTAGATACAATTACTGTTGAACTATCAACAAGCAAACTAAGCATGAGTTTCTAGCAGTGGTGGTCTAAGTAACAGCCTCGTGAAGAAAAAAAGAATCCTGTTGATTGTAAGAGTTCTTGAATTCGGACACAAAATCTATAATTTTGGATTAAAGGAACAATGCCATTAGCTTTCACTGAAAAGTAGACTTTAACTCTCAATATTGACTGAGCTGCCCACAAAAAAGAAGATGCTGACATCTGGCCAAGGCTTCCAGACACCCTGAAGGGAACATCCACTGAGCTCCTTAGGTGGGCACTGAAAGTACGGACGGGCTGTCTAGAGGGAATTTGAAGGAAAAGGCACCATTTGTCCATCTGGAACAGACAACCAAACCTGTTTTTTTACTGAACATTCAAATAACTTTCTGTAAGCTTAACTAAATTTTCCTCTTTACCCTAGCCCAAATTCCTCTACTTCCTATTGTATTCACAGTCTTTTTCCTACCACTTATCTTTTGTGTTGTCCTTAACACACCTTTTTTTTATGTTTAGCTTATTTGCTCTTGACTAAACTCATTATTCCACCAAAATTATACCAAATATTAAAATAAAGAAAGCAACTAAGGTAGCTGGCCCTCATAATTGCTGCATTCCTGGACAGTATTCCAAAAGCAGAGTGACAGCGACTTAAAGCATTTGAACATAGGGCTCCTAGCACCATATTTTACCATTTTTGAATATTGGTTGGATTCCCAACAAGCCTCTGAATATCTACTCCACAGAAAAATAAAAGTGCTGTACACTGCTGATCTCTTTTTCCCTTTCTGTTTTTGTCAAATTGCTTTCAAGCACCTGTGATATTCTCCAGCTACGACAGCTTATTGCTCCTTTGCTTAACTTCATAACAAGAAACACACAAGTCAGATGGAGGAAAAAGTCATCCTTCAGCCCTTCCAGTAGCCAAGGCAGAGCTGTCCTCAGGGGTGCACCGGTTATCTGCTCACTTGATGAATTCTGAAAGACACTCCATTTCTACGTCCCCTGGTCCCCAACAGTGGCTGAGCTCCCACCAGAGCTCCTGTGCAAACCAAAGGAAGGACAGCAAGGCATCAGTTTTCCCACTTTTTTTCTGTTCTGGAAGATGGATGTCAGGCAGCAGCATTCAGCTGCTCCATTTTGGCGTTTAGTGCCTCGCATCATCATTCCAGTGGTACATACAAGCACTGACTGTTTTCCAAAGGCAGACATGGGGAGCCAGGTTACAATGCAATGAAGAATACCCATTACAGTAAATTAAAATCCTTAAACAAATCACCAAGAGTGAAACAATTTCTGCTTCAACTTCAATTATGTGGTTAGCTAGCACATCAAGTCTTTTCTTGCTTTGGCCAGAAATGCTGAAGCCATGATTGATCTAATCTGTAATCATGTTGTTTATTTCAAATTAGAGATAATATAAAAAGCATAACAGTGTGTATGTATATATTCAAAGTAGCACTGCAGACATTCAAAAAGAGCTCTATTTTATCTTTACTGCTTTGCATTTTAGCCTCATTTCTTCCCTTTTACAGTCTATGGTAAATACAATATTTGCCTTTAGAGTTCTGACTCTCCAGGGATTATAAAGGAAAAGTACTTAACACAGAGATTATCTTTCTGGTGTTGCACTGTACGAATGAAAATTGTTACATTAATGGCACTATACAGTCATACTCAAACACCATTAAGTACCTCTCCAGAAAACCGAAGGGAAGGGAGTGATAAACTCCAGCATAGTTCTGCTTGGACTTGGAAGTACGTTTGTGTCTCTCCTTCCCTCCTTGGCAAAGGATTCTCTGGGAAGGAATTTCCAGCCTTTCTTTTACTTTTATTAACACTTTATAGACTGTGTTAAGAGTAGCAAGAAATATTAATATTATGCAAGTGAGGAAGCACAGACAAATACAACAGACAATTCTCTGGGCTTGCAAGGTCGACACAATTGGTTCAAAATCTTCCACTGAAATTCCACCCAAATACAGATTTACATCACCAGCTCAAATCAGGACCCAATTTCACACCTACAGATCCTAACCCTGGGTTTGTCTGCTTTGGGTTTAAAAACATGCAATAAACTGCTTTCAAACAGACCAAGACTCACTACTTTGTTCTGTTATACATTCCTCTTCCTTCATGGGTTTAGGACTTATTTTTAGCTGCTTTAAATCAGTATAGGTCAGATGTATATCTGCTAATGAGCATTGGTAATTAAGGTTTCAAACCACACAGCATCAATCCAACACTTTCATGTTGCTGATATCTCTTCTAATATGTGTGTGTTTTCAGAGCAATTTCTGAGAGTCCTATTTGATTTAATTCCATTAAGTTCTTCAAGGCTAAAGTTACTGGTAAGAGTTCAAAATATCATTAAACACAGATTTTTCATGTCAGATTTTGGACTATTTTATTCTTTGAAAACCTTTGCAATCACTCTGCATATTAGATTTTTACTTATTGCAAAAATTTAGAAAAGTCTCAATATCTTAAGACTATAACGTGCAGGATTTTGTATCTTGCCATGCATTAAATAACTGAGAACATAAAAGCTTAATAATGATAATGATGATAATAATGATGATTATAATAATGTATTAATTTTTATTTATTATTTGAGTGTTTAAAAATACTACAAGAAGAAAGTTTACCTGTTCTGAAGAAGCTTGATTAGAAAGCTTGGCAAAACTTATTGTAATCACAGCTCAGTTACTTCAGCGAATCATTTTGAGAAAACTCAGCATATCTCAGTTTTCCCTCCTATAAATTGGAGACATCCATCCAACTTTGTCAAATAGTCTAAAAGAGCGTGCGAGAAAACTGAGAGTCGTACAGGTACAGAAAATGTGAAGGAATATAGCAAGAAATGCACTCCTTTCCCATAGATTTCAATTTAAGTCGTTCATAGGAATCAGATAGGCCTCTCTGAGCAGATCTGTTCAAACATAATTTCATTTGTATGTGCCTGCTCCCTCCTGCACAGTGTGGAAAATAAAGAAGAAAGGAAAGAAAGCCTCAGCATGATCCTGAAATTAATTTTCATGATAGGAGCAATTGAGTCCATCTACTGAGGTACTTATAATTACATTACACTGTTACTTCGAAGAAAAACAGCTAGCTATATTCTAAGAAAATATTAACCCCATCAGCCCAATCACAAATCGCTATATTTAATGTATTCTTCCTTTTATTAACATCTATGAGGTGCCCATTAGGGGCACCTTCACCGCTATCCTAAATCACTTCTAATTATCAGACCATCAAAAACACGATGGAAATGTTATTTCACATCTTCGAATGAAAGGCTCTTCACTGTCCAAAAGACGTGTCAGCACTGGATGATTTAGTCCATGATTTTATTTACCGCCTTCAACTTTCATTAGTGTTAACAGTGCTAAGATTGTTTGCCTGACTACTGAGATTTCCTAGGAGATAAAAACCACAGGGATACTGAATTCTTGAATTCTCCTCTACCTGCAAGGGGCCAGAGAAGCAAAAATGTCCTGGGGTGAGAGGCAAGGTGCAATCACCCATGTCTGTGCTGTTTCAGGTTGGGTTATCACCACGATGGCTTTCTAGGGCAGGGAGGAGGAAAGGGGCAGGAGCTGCACCTGTTTCCCCACATGGAGTTTGCAGAACCTGCCATATTTTATTCCTGCCTTAACATCTTGCCCATCTCCTGAGTCACGTTTGGTTCAGACTCCAGACTTTCCATTCATCCCACATTCCTGTCCTCCCACAGCAAAAAGAAGCAGTAAATTTAAACACATTATGTGCCTGAACTGGTTATTTCGTTCCTAATAAGCTGTCTCATTGTAGTTTTTGTGTTCTTCTAAAAAATGACTGAAGTACGCACTTGATTAAATTTTTAGTAAAACATAGATCATTACCTGATTTTAGCTCTAAGCTTTTGACTAAGCTTTCAAAAAATACTAGTAGCATTTTACAGCATTTTACAGTAGAACGTTATGGCTGAAGAAAACAACTATTTCCTACAATGCCAGTCAACAGAAGGCTTATACATGCTTAATCCCATTCAGACGTATTAATATCCTCTCAAACTAAAATGAAGAAGCAAAGTATGACAACAACAGATTACTAAGAAGAGGGAATTAAAATAATCAATCTGGTGTTTCACTCTTAGCATTTTTGTGTGCAAGAGTGTGACAAACCCCTGAGCAACCTGACCTCATCGGATCTGCTTCAGAGTTAGGGGTTGGAGCAGGAGACCCCAGAGATCCAAACTTACATTACTCTGTGATCTAGACATCAGCACCCAGAACAAAATGTACTGGAATTGGAGGAAATGCTTTAAGAAATCAAGCAGTCTTACCTTGAGGACTGTCTGTTGTTCTGGGCCCCACAATTTTAAGAAGGATGTGAAGGTCCTAGAATGAGTCCAAAAGAATGCAACAAAGCTGGTGAACAAAGCTCCTGTGAGGAGCAGCTGAGGGCTTTGGTCTTCTCTAGTTTGGAGAAAAGGAGGCTGAGGGACGACCTCATGGCTCTCTACAGCTTCCTGAGGAGGGGGCATGGAGAGGGAGATGCTGAGCTCTTCTCCCTAGGATCCAGTGATAGGAGGCATGGGAACAGCCCAAAGCTGTGCCAGAGGAGGTTTAGACTGGACATCAGGAGGCACTTTGTTACCAAGAAGGTGGTTAAACACTGCAACAGGCTTCCTAGAGAGGTGGTCGATGCCCCAAGCCTGTCAGTGTTTAAGAGGCATTTGGACAGTGCCCTTAACAACATGCTTTGTCTTGGTCAACCCTGAATTCATCGGGAAGTTGGAACAGATGATCATTTTAAGTCCCTTCAACTAAATTGTACTCTACTCTATTCTATATATTTCCTTGGAGGAAATGGATTTTTTATTTTCAATAGGAATTGATATAATATCCTTTATTCCCGAGAGGTGGCATTACAGATGAGTGAAGCCTGACTCTACAACCAGAAAAGGTGGTACAAAGAATGTTCCCTCCATTCCCAAAAATGCTTGAAACCTCCAGCACTTTGCACTTCAGCTCTGTGACCACTGCTCAGTACACACGTAGTGCAATTTGCCCAGTGATCAGGGAGCTCATGATACTCATGGGAAGTATGATAGTCATGGGAAGTAAGACCTGGAGTTCCTGGGGATGGAAATAATTTTCTCAGACTTTAGATGAATCATAATCCTTCTGTTTCTCCAGCTATCTATCCATATCAGAGATGTAACATATGCCTTCTCTTTGGAAGCTCTGTACTAGAATCAGTACCATGATACAGATAGAGAAGAGATTCTATGAGTTTATTATATGGGAATTGTACTATGGTATTGTGTTTTATGAGAGGAAATGCAAACATTATTTTGCTAAAAACTTCTCTGTGCCATTCCACAATGTTGTTATTAGCATGCACACACAACAATAAAAACTTATGGGCATTCACAAGCAGTTGTTATATCATTTATGAGACAATGATAAAGCTGTACACTATAATCGTAATTTGTCAAAATGGAAAAAAGGTACAAATTGAACACAATCAATTATTTAAACTATGATGATGTACCAAAAAGAAGTAGTTTGCTATTAAAATGATGCAACTGATGCACATGGAAATCCTGAAATCAAAAAGCCAGACACCGAAGTCAAGACCACTGATTTATATCCCCTCAGTCTGTGTTGGAATGAATGTCTCAAAGTTTGTATTTGAGATGACATGTTACAAAATCAAGTATATGAAAAAATATTGTAGCACTTCTTGCTCTCACTGCCCTGAAATTGGTGGCTCGGAAAAAGAAGGAATCCAGATCCCCAAAGCCTCTCATTTTGATTGCAAACTAAAAACTTAACTTCCACAGCCTTCTTTTAGCTTTTGGTCACTTGTCAATACTTCACAAGAAATGATGAATGATTTCTAGACTGAAACCATTCCCTGAAGCCAGAAAGTAACAACCTATGCAATTTAGTAACTCTCTTTTACCTCCGCTTCTCCAGGGTTGGCCTTGAGCAGGGGAAAAAAAGCCAACTGCCAGAGAATTGACTCTTCTGGAGCTTGTGCAGTACATGCAATTCATGGGCCAGCCCAGTCCAGAAACAGCACTGTAAGGGAATACATTTCCTGGCCTATTGGAGCAGCTTGGGAGCCAAGAAAACCATCACACTGACTGTATTCCTTCTGCAAACAAATTAAATGGACACCTTATATGTATATATATGACTAAAAAGGGGGTTTATAGAATACATTTCCCAAATATTTTTTTTTGCAATCTGGTCCCACTTAGAATATAGACTACACTTCAAAAGTGAAAGGATACACCTAATTTTTTCGAAAATGAAAGGCAGTAATAACATTTTTGCATTTAATCTGTTGCATATGTTTTAGAAACCTTGTTAGCATGATATCCAAATAAATATCACTGTAGTAAACCTTCCCCTTGTCATTGGTTAGACCACAAACCCAAACCATACCTTAAGTACCTAAACTATAAAGTAAACAGCAGTTTACTATGCACTGAAGCAAGTCAAACAAAAACACTACAAGCATCTCCCATATCACCAAATGCTGGTGCAATTCGCTTTAAACATGCTTCACTCTTGGCTTCTGAAACACCACTTTGCTGTTTCCTTCTTGGTCCCTAGCTGCCCCTTTGCCAAACGTAACACGTATGTGTAAGAGGTTAAAAAAAGAAACAAAACACTACCAGCAACCAATCCAACAACCCAATGCTGCATAAAGGGGAGGACAAACAGTGGAGCTGCATGTCACAGTTTGCTTTTGCTCTCGCTTTTCTCTTGGGAAAATGCTGTAGTGGCTTTTGAATATTAATCAAATAAGGAGCCATGTAAATTCCAGTTGTTGCCTGTGTGACTGGGTTGGTAAGAAGAGTGTTTTCTCAGCCCCGGTTTCATTTCCGGAATTCCAGAAATTCTGCACAAGTGTAGTCCTGCAAGTCGCACAATTTAATTCTGTGATCCACCTGTGAAACTCCAGCTTCTCTGACTTCAGTGGCCTATCAACATTATGGGAACTATAACTAGGATAAGAGAAATACTTAGTGAAGCTCTCCTCCCTGTGTTGTGGCTACATATGGAAAAAAAGGGACCAGGTTGCCAACAGAAGAGCATATGACGCCAAACCCGTTTTTTTGAGTTGTATTTAACCAAGTTCAAAGGCCATCAGGCATGTTTACTGGACAAGCATGCTTCCCCTGATTTCCATGAGATTTGCTACCAGGTTACTTAAACAGACGCTACACAATACAATGCTAGTGATCACTGTAGATGGCAGTAATGCACCACCAGCATCCTGGAGCAGTGATGTCCAACATCAAGGACAGGGAAGGACATCAAAACTAGGGACCACTTACACAGAAACTCAGCTTGCAGGTGTCAAACTTGAGAGACCATGAATCTGGAAGAAGTGCTTACCATCTTATGGAAAGAAGGGAAAAACAAAACCAAAAGTGTCCTTTTAGGTGGTCCACGATGAGTCTTTGCATCACTGACCAGTTTTGACATTAAAGGACATGTGAAAGTATCAATAAGTGCAATCAAGGAGGTCTTTAAAAAGATTTTTTAAATGACTAGGGTCTTTATCCTGTCACATTTTCTGGGCACTAGTACAATTTAATTTGATTTTAAACTGTACTGTTTGATGAAATGTCCTGTTCCTTCGTTCCGTGAAGTCAAGACACAATAAATGGATTTTTAATGGATGAAAGTTCAATTTCTCTGGCAGCAGAGGCACATGAGGAAAAGAGACACAATGTACAAATGATGCACTCTGCACTAACTTTTGACCCCAACCATTTCATGACAGGTATAAAAATGAAATACTGGGGGAGGGAGGAGAGAGACAAAAAAGGACAGAGCTTCAAATGGCAGCAATGCTAATAGCCAAACAGCATGCAAATCATTTAGAAACAGAGGTTGGTTCTGGGGTCCAACATGAATAGAGTCAAAACTGAGCTAAAAACATTCGTCTTTTCCTTATATTTTTACATATTAGCTACTATTTCTGTTCAATGTTTCACATTGTGCTGTAGAGTGTGTGGCTCAGTAAAGTCAAGTCAGGTGGTTTTGGGTGGGAGAAATATAGTGGTATTATTAATAATAATCTTTGCATTATGTGGTGGAATTCTTAGTAGAATACATGCAAATAATGCTATTCTTCAGTGTATTTATTCAGCAGGAAATGAGTTCCCCATTACAGACACAGTTCAAGATTGTGTTTCCTCAGTCCTGCTGGAGAAATGAATCAGGAAACAAAAATAGCTCTGATGGTGCCCATATTTATCAGGACTTGACTGAGCCACATTAATTAAATAATGATTCTTTAATTGAAAATATGATGCACTATATCTAAAGCTCTGAAAGACCATTACAAATTCTTTGGAAGCTCTAAAAATATTTCAAAAATCAATTAAACGATATTAAAAATGAATACAAATTAAAGACCAAAGCACCTCTTCCTGTATGTTTACCTCAGCCAGTTCAATGATCTCCAACTTCAAAATCTCTACTCGTCTGCCACATACAGATTGTGGTTTTTAACATCCAATGTCAATAGATTGCAGCTACTTACTTCTGCTCAGTGGCTCTGGGCTAGAAAATGCTATTTTCAGTGTTTTCCCAGAGAGGAGGAGAGCATCAGCATTTAAAGGTATCCTCACAAATGTTTATATTCAAAGCACTGTTGCTGGATCCGGCAGCAGAGGCTTTCACACAGCCTCACTTACTTATCACAACGCAATATTTATCTCCTAGATTTACCTGGGAGGACATACACTGCTGTTTCTGTCTCTGAACAGTACTTGTCAAGTTAATTAATAAATTTCCTATCACCCATCCAGCCTGCCTGGTGTCCCTGACCCCATTGCTCCTTTTCATTTCAGCTGCTGTGGGGTTTTGGGGTTGGGTTTCTCCAGCCCAGCAGCTCTAGATGTGCCACTTCTGTCCCTCTAGCATGCCTAATTTGTTCTCAGCAAATAAGACATGGGCCATATCCACACTTGGAAAAGCCAACTCAAGGGGCTGGTTTTGGCCTTTCATTCTCTGCACCACTCGGTGGTGGCTCTTCCCCTCTTCCACGGGTGTTGATGGCTTCTAAGGCACTTTTCATCAAAACTTCTTGATGAAAGGAGCAAACTTGCTGCTCTGAGACTGTTGTGGATATCAGACCTGGGATGAACTGGGACTTTCTACAGCAAACATCAATAGCACAAATATGGTTTGGGGGGCTCTTCTCATTGTCTTATAATCCCCTGACTATTTAAAATCTTGTGGCCTCACATGCCCCCAAAGAGTACCCCAATGTTCCTGTAATTTCTGTTTGTTTAGGGGCCTATTTTTAGCACTTGATTAAAACATTTTCAGGTTTTACAGCAGACGAGTCATATTTAGCCTTAAACCTTAATTTTCCTACTAACAACTCCTTCAAATACGTATTACACTCGATTACAGTAAACCCACAAATATAACACTCCCATTTCAGATGCACTCATTTGCATCTTGCATTAAATGGTTTATAATGGAGCCGTATCATTCAAATGTTAACTGAAAATTATCATTCCTAATTATCTCGCACCTTTATAAATTTTTCAGGTCACCTCTCTTCTATTACGAAATGTAATCTGGGTGCTTTGATTTTAGTTATAACCAACAAGGTGCAGAAAAGCTATGCATAAGCTCAGTCAATATTTTTATGAGGCTTGGTGCTTCCCCATAGAGAAATTACCGAGGCTCTTCTAATGTTTACAACTGACTTCTTCACAGAAACAGTAATGTCTTTCCCCTGCAGTCACAGCCAACAGCAACCTTTAAATTGCTGAGGGAAAAACATTTTGAGGTTTGAGAAACATTGTGCAGAAGGCACAAATTGCTGCCATGCTTAGACTGTCATAGTATATCCCAACCACAGCGAGTTCAATCCTGATTTATTGCAAAAATATTATTCCAGGGGCTCCTTCTGAACCTCTAGTCCAAAAATAAGTATTGATCTTGTAATGTGCACCTAAGACTTCACAAAACAGGGGTGCTACAAGTGTCTGGAGCTATGCTGATTCTCAGAGGTGTTCTTGCAGTGTTGCAGTATCTCTGCTTCCAGGCAGAAATAGAGGGCTGCATAAAATGAAATAAAAAGAATCATTAGCTTAAATTATGCAGCAGGTCCTAAGGCTGTTGTAGCCAGCATGGTGCAGACCAGCGGTATTTCATATTAGTTACAAGTCTGAATAGATCCGATGAATTAACATTTTTCAGTGAATGTTAAGATAATCGTGGAACAACAGAGCACTGAAGTGAGCTGTTATATTAACCCCCCAATATTTGCTTCACTGCAGCAGTACTAAGAGCTCTGATCTCAGACAAGCTCATTATCAGGGGAACAGCAGAGGACACCACAGTTTCTTAGAGGACCACAAGTCTTCGCTGTCAGCCCTGACAAGAGGATCAGCTGGGAGAAACACTGAGCAGCTCCCCAAGATCTGTAGTTTCTCACATTTTTGGTTTAGAAAAAGATTGTAGTAGAGTCTTGCTTTGCCCTGCCATTTCATTTGAAAGATGATGGGCAACTGTAGCCTTTAATTTAGAAATGGAAAAAGTGTAACACCGTGTACTAAATATTTCATCACCTTTAAAAATAAATAGATGAAAGAAAACCTGCACATCATACTTTGGACTTATGAAAAACAGTTCCTGAAGAGCCTTAAACATCTTTTTAATGGAATTATGTTTTAAACTTTCCAAATCTAAGAGGAGTGCAGGAACTACATATCCAGGAAAAAGTAAAAGGAATAATATCTCATTTTCTTTTAAGTGGTAAAGTGTTAATATTAGCAAAGCTAGCAAGTTCTACAGAAATCTTGTCAATCAGCACATTTCTCAATCCAAGAAGAAAGGGAATATTGATGAACTGATAGTGTATTTTTCTCCTAGTTAAAGGCTACACACATTCAGTTCTTTAATATCTGCATTTCCCAAAAGGACTAATTTTCTCTGGACAGTCAGATTTTGGTTGTATGTTGTGCCATCTAAAACATTCAAAGCACAGTTGTGTGTGTATCCCACCACTGGGTTCTCCATGCACCAGACATAGTTCAGACTTACATTGTCCCAATTCTTAATGACTACGCTTAATCAAACAGTATTGATGTGGCTAACTGCTGGAAACATAACCTTAGATCTCAATGCCACTAGTCTTCAGAGCAAATAAGGAACAAGTTAAACTGGCATCCTTGTCATGGACCAGACAGTGATAAAAATTAATCTTAGGATTTCTGTCCAGATTCACTCTAAACCTTGCCAGACATAGCTGTCTATTGAAATACGTATCCAAGAAAGGAAATCAAATAGAGAGATCTGCTTCCAAGCTGAAGCACAATGCCTATCCTAAATCAAATCTATATCTGAGTTTTGCCCAGTTGTCTTATTCCTGGCTCTGACGCTTAATCCCCAAAGGTAGCTGAGTTAGTCTCCCCCTTGCCCAGATAGTACATCTCAGAACACAAGTTGACAACCTTCCATGCATGAAAAATATTAAACATTTTCGCTCAGGAGATGATGTATGGAGCTTTTTAGAGGCAGTGAAAACTGGCTTTGCAGCTGCTATCAGGAAGATGATGGAAAAGCGGATATGAATAGGAACCTTGATAAAGTCATCCAAACCAAACTCATCAAATCTGGGATACCATGAATCCCAAGCTCCCTTTATTTCTTCTGTAATGCATGGCAGGATTGAATAGTTTGGAGTCAGCACCTAAACGCATGATAAGCCTCTATACAAAACCACAGGCTTTAAAAAGCCAAGTGTCTACAGGCAAGTGTGGTTTGGATTTACAGTAGTGAAGGCTGTGATTGAGGATATATTCTCCCAGTACAACTGCTGCAACAACTTACTGAAAGTTGTTGGAAAGAAATTTATGGAGGAATTGCTTTCTGGAGTCATCTTGAATTAATAAATAATAGGTACCTTTCTGAGATAGCTGGTTTAGAGCCGTGTACAGCTGGATGAAAACTAGCACTATGGTCCAATTTATTTACCATTAGTTTCTTTCTCTCTCTCTCTCTCTCTTTTTAAACTCTAACACACAATTTCAGACTACTGTGAAAGCCTCCTTAATTTGCTTCTGTATTGTGTAAAGCAGATGTCCTGCCTTCGCAAACTGATTAGTAAGTGGTTTATATTATTCCAGTGGTTGTCATCATTATTGCAGAAATGTTGAGCAAGGCTGCTGGAGGGTGCTTTTGAAAATGTCTAGAATGACAGACTGTCTGTTTCAGAAGTGATACAGGTGTGCAAAACACACTTTTGCTGGAGAAAACAGACAAAATAAGATTCCATGAAATAGCACATTTCATTTCAGATAGAGGGGTATCTTCAGGATCACGATAGGTAGAATAGAAAAATAACACAGGCACTGAACCGTGACTTAGGAAGTCTGGGTCTTAATTCCAGGCCATGGTACAGTACTAGAAATTTGGTCTTTGACAAGTCCTTTTGTTGAGATAAATCTGACGTGTTTTCCTTGTAGCATCTAAAACTTTTGAGGCAGCCTTCTGCAGGACCTGTTCTTTTCCATTGACTGTAAAAGGTCCACAGTGGATGAACACTTAAGGCGGCTACAACTAAGTGGGGTGGATCTTGTCATGAATTGCACAGGTAGCTTAACATTTAAATTAATTGCTTCTGTGGGAGAGGGTGAAGTAAAGTCTGCCTCTCTTATATGTTCATCTGGCAACTGACCTTGATTGAGCTCTCTGAATACTGCTGCAATAGAAATTAATGCTAATTATAGCTTTAAAGATTAGATATATTAAATCTGCTCCTAGATGTCCTGACAGTTTTAAAAGTAGAAAGAAAGGTGGACATTTAATTGATTCTGAAGTCATACTTCACCATTGGTTCATCCCATTCCTTATAAGATCCAAGCAGTTCTTTCTTCTCCATATCCAACAACTCTCCAAGGAAATCAGAGTGCAATGGAGGTGACTACAAATACTTATTTGCTACAAGAACTACGGATTACTACTGCAATCATTGCAAAAACATAGCCATGCGGTTTCTACTTCTGCAGAATGTAAAATAAAATGTTATAAGTGGTCCGTTTCTGGTCACAAGTTGTGTAAAACTCACAAATGATAAACAAGGGTGTATTTTTTTTTTTTTTTTGGTTTAACTTCACACATATGGTTGTTAAACCAGAAGGAATTGACCTCTTCCCCTTTCTCAGCATTAAAATTTCATATCTACATTGTTAAACAGAGAAAGCCTGTGCCAGCATAGATTCACAGGGTAATTTTGGTTGGAAGGGACATCTTAAGGGCACCTGGTCAAGCCATCCTCAGAGCAGGGCCAACTTGCTCAGGTTGCTCAGGGCTGTGCTGACATTTCAATATCTCCAAGGACAGTCCCTCTGGGTGTCTCTTTTAGTGTCTGACCACTACCATGGTGAAAATATTTTCCTATCAACATTTGCATATCCATTTTAACAACTTGTGCCCATTGCCTCCTGTCCTGTGTACTCTGTGTATTTTGGGAAAAATAAAAAGGCTTGGCCTGTCTTTGTAACTTCTCAATAAGTAGTTGAGAAGAGCTTTAGATTTCCCCTTCCCTTTCTCTTCCAGGATAATAAAGCAGCTCTTTGATGCCCTGCTTGTACATCACATTTGCCCCACCTTGAATACTGTGTTCAGTTTTGGGCCCCTCATCATAAGGACATTGAGGTACTAGAGAGAGTGCAGAGGAGGCGACGAGGCTGGTGAGGGACCTGGAGCACAAGTCTGATGAGGAGCAGCTGATGGAACTGGGGCTGTTTAGCCTGGAGAACAGGAAGGTGAGGGGAGACCTTATCGCTGTCTACAATTACCTGAAAGGAGGTTGTAGCATGGAGGGTGTTGGTCTCTTCTCCTAAGCAACAAGTGATAGGACAAGAGAAAATGCCCTCAAGTTGCACCAGGGGAGGTTTAGATTGGATATCAGGAACAAAATTCTTCCTGGAAAGGGCTGTCAGGCATTGGAACAGGCTGCCCAGGGCAGTGATGGAGTCACCATCCCTGGAGGGGTGTAAAAGGCATTTAGACGAGTTTCTTAGGAACATGATTTAGTGCTAGAGTTAAGTTATGGTTGGACTCGATGATCCTGAGAGTCTCTTCCAACCAAGATGATTCTATGATTCTACGATCACATGTTCCAGACCCCTGATTATCTTGGTGGCCCTCTCCAAAATTCCTCCCAGTATGCCAATGTCTTGTACTGGGGAGCCCAAAAGTGGACACAACTACCAAAAGGAGAAATAACCACCTCTCATGGCCTGCTGCCTACTCTTTGGCTAGAACACCCCAAGAAGGGGTTGCCCTTCTGTGCTGCAAGGGTGCAATGCTGATTCCTGTACAACTTGCTATCCAGATAGACCCTCCCCTAGGGCCTTTTCTGCCAAGCAAATGATACTCAAGTCCCATGGAAAGGCATACAAGCACAAAAGGTTAAGCTGCTTGCAACCACTGCTAAAATCAAAATAAACCTGCCAGTACAGTGGCTAAAAAGCTGTGGGATTAAACCAAGGGCAGAAGATGCCAAGGCAAAGCAAAGTGTGGCAAACTGTACCAAGTCTCTATTAAAAAAAAAAAAATCTAAAAGAAAAATCTGGACCATTTTTGCACCAAATACCCCACCCTCCAATACAAAAGACACAATTCAATTATCTCATCTTCAACTCTAATTTGACTCAGAAATACATAAGCTCTATTTTTTCAAATTCAGTTGAGGACAATAGCGTCAGGACAAATTATTCTTTCTTAAGACAAAACAAAAGACACTCTCCATCTCCTACACAGAAGTGAATCAAAGGCCCAGATTCTGACACACTCTCCATCTTTGCAGATTTTCAAAGTACAGAGAGCCAAGATCAGCTTTTACAATGAGTCACTCATACCCAGTAAACAGCTCGCAAAATTTTTATCTTGAAGCCTTTCAAAAGCATCTTAAAAAAAAGACAAAGTATTTTCTAAAATACTTCAACAGAATTTTTATCTTGGGAGTCCAAGAAAGCTTTATAACATAAAATCTCAATTTTTCTACTGCTACAGACGAATTTCTTGCCCATTTTAAAGACAAACAAGCTTTCTAGTTACAGACAAAACCAAAAATAACTCTAGTTGCTAAATCAAATTTCTGATCAATAGGGAAATAATCTTCAAAATGTGTCAAAGTGAGCCGAATGAATGGACCCCTGCCTGTGGAGCACAAGAAAAATTCAAGAGCACCGTTATTTACTTCATATTACTAAGTTTCTTTAGAAAATTAATTTCTCAGTGAGAGTACGAAACTGTTCATCTACTAATGAATCCAATAAGGGTAAATATATATTTTGAATCTTTCCCTTCTCAATCGAAATTTTAAGTTGTGGTTTTTTGTTTTTTGTTTTTTTTTTGTTTTATTTATTTTTTAGTACTTTGAGGCACATCACAGAACTGAATCTGTGAACCATTTCTGCTTTTCACTTCTGTTGTTAACACCTAACATAAGCTTCCGGACTAACATCAGAAAGCCACTCCTAATACTTCTCCTAATCTAATTTGTTTCAAGATCAGCCTGTCCACAGATGCAAACATGCATGTATATACTATAAAACATACACAAACAGCCACTTGCACAAAGAGCATACGCCTTCCTGGCAGCCAAAATTCTGACCCTTTTCATTTAGCACGAGCAGAAAGCAGCTTTTCTCTAGACATCCTTCCACCTTTAAACAACATACCTTTAATTTAAAAAAAAAAAAACACGAAAACACCTTGAAATTTAAAGACTGCTATAAAAATTGTCAACATTTTCATTACGCTTTTGTTCCAAAAAGCACAAGTACCCAGACTAGACATTTCGGTGCAGCCATTAAAGCAGAATGCCTTTTGAGGCAGAATTCTATGAATGCACTCTGGCTTATAAAAAATGTATTAGATGATAGCTCTGAAAAAGGCTCTGAGGCGTAACATGGTCTATCATGTTGTGCATGCATGAGTTAGCTTTTACAAGATCAGAACCAGAAGTGAAGATGAATGCTATTCATTGTCAGCCTAAAGCTTTGGAAGTTCAGTATCGCCGTGCTTGGCGGTCAGTACTAGAGAGATTAAAAAAAAAAAGTACATTTTTTAAAAGAATCGTCCAATATTTAAATATGTGGAACACATGCCCACCCTCAGTTTTCGATTGTGTGGGGCCAGGGTTGTGGTAGACCCTGCAGAAGACAACTGCTTGCTGCCCGCTGCTCCCCGCTTATCCAGCCCCACTCAGCGCTGATTGAATCTGTTAGAAGAAGGTCAGCGGTGTTCTTGTTAGTGGGTTTTAAAAAGTCAAATATCACTTGACGGGAAAAAAAAGCAATGACTTCACACCGGGTGTAAAGAGGAACAATTCTGGCAAGGACTCGTCCATTTACTGTCAAAGAAAATTACATACAATTTACTATTTTGACATTCGGGAGTGCGTTCGACGCATTATTAGGATTTGGAGGTCTTAAAGAGAAGCAATTCAAATGAACATTAAACTAAATGGATTTTCTTTGATGAAATAATGATAAATAATAACACAGATGACTTTGGTTGTTTGCAAAATAGCTTATTCATAGTCAGTTGCTCACATTATTTTGAAAATTTCTGAAGTTTAGGACAAACCTTTTTTTGACTGCTAGATGCTTTATGCAGCTAACAAAGAGCTTTATTCTTATTGCTATAAATATCACATACATTATGTGAAAACATGCCCAACCAACATTGCACCAAATCCTCAGAAAATGCACATTTCAAAAATTATCTTTGCAATTTGCTGCGGGCTCCAAGTAAAACAAGACCATTGTTGATCAAAGTCCCAGCGTGGCAGTGTCCTCACAAATGTACCCTCCTCAGATGTCTCCTCTGTGTTTTCCCTTCGAAGCCAATTGCGCTTCTTTGCCACCAACCTGAAGTGTCAGCTGTGACTTTCTGAGTAGCTCTGAGTAATGGGATCAGCTAATGTTCAGCACATGGAGAAATTCCGTATCATTCTCCTCGCTAAAAATACCGCCGGCTGCTGCTGGAGCCACTGAGCAGTGATGAATAGCTAAAGGGACAAGCAGGTCTCTAAATTTACTTCATATCTGACAGCCCTTCAGCAGATATGGGTAATGGATCCTACTTACTCCAAACTACTGTATACTGCGAGGCGCTTTCCCACCGTGTGAATATATACACTCAGTATGGGCTTCTTAATGACTGCGATTTTTTTCTTCCCCATTAAGTGGAGTTGATTACACATTAAAAAGCTGTTAGTAAATTTTGAAACATGTTACTAATTCAAGCAAAAAAAGGCATGTTTGGTCTTCAAATGCACCTCCAAGCCTCTCTCAGAGAAGGTCTCAATTGACTTCTAGGGATTTGCCTTGAGTGTTGAAAGTGTGTGCATCTTATAAATGCACACAGCTAATTATCTTCAATGACTTCAGCTGATGTATTCACTTAATACGCGGGTATGTCTTTTCTGGGTATACAGCATGACAGAATTTTATTTCCTGAAGGTCATTTAATGACTTTATGTGTTGTTGTTTTGGGTTTTTTTGTGTGTGTGCATTTTTAATAAGGTCCCATCTCTGAATCGAGGAAAAGAGCATTTGATGAGACAAAGGGTATTTACTGCATATCTAGGGATCTCCAGATTGGCAATTATATCATAATTGTTTTTAAATTCTAAAAAAGGGGGTGGAGTGGGGAGGTAAGAGATAATTAAGTCACATGAACAGGACCCAAATTGCATTTGCTCTCAGTTTTGTTGTGCACAATATCAGTTTAATTGAATCATCTGTAATTCTTCTCACTTTTTTTTTTCCCCAGCCTGCAGGAACACACACAAGACATTATGAATGAGAGGCTGGCTGGCAAATTTCTTCAGAATAGAGATTCCAAGTTTCCATAGGATTTGCCAGAAAACAGCGGACGAGATTATTTTTATATATATATATATATGTCTGTGTGTGAGTGCACAAATGTGCCAGGGAGGGTGGAGAAGAGGGATGGCCCCTGGCAAATTGATGTCTGTCAGCAAGCAAACCTTGATTTCACTATTAATATGCCATGGTTCACTACACAGAAGCTTTCAGCGAGCATCAGCTGTGCCACACAGGCATACAGGCATGCACGCACACACACACATATATTTATATATACAGACACTGGCTGACTTCAGTCAAACCAGTCTGTCATATTCAAAGAAATCACTGAAACAATGGAATGGGCAGAGTCTCTCCTAACTCAATTAGCACAGCATTTTTCAGTGATCATTGATTTGAGTGACATTTGCTTCTGTGATTTTAAAGGAGAAAATCTTCATGATTTAACTGGCTTTGGCTAATGGAAAAGACCCCCGCCGATGTGAAATCAAACCATACTGCTTGCAGTTAACACTGGAATTACAGAAGAAAGCTGGGAAATAATAGCAGCACCTAACTCCTAATTCTCCTAATGCAAATGAAGGATTTTAGCATATTTGGGAGTTTCCCCAACCGAAACACTATCCCCAAGAAACTGCAGCGCTCATTTTTAAATAACATGTTATGTTATTCCTTTTTCCTTTGGTGCTTACATCTGCAAAACATTTGCACACGTCCATAGTAAACCACCTTCGTTAGAGCAGTATTTGGGTGACTCATAAGCTTGATTCATTTATCTTGACATTACCCCTAGAGACAGGCAAGCATAATTCTCCCTTTACAGACTGAGTGACCTGACCAAGGTAATAATGTAGGTCCATGGCAGAGGAGGGAAATTAATCTGGGTCTGCTGAGTCTCTTAATAGCCCTATAACCACCGAACACTCTGTTACTATATGTTTTCATTAGAACTCATCTAAAGTGCATGCATTCAGCTCTGGACTGTGGCATTCTCTGTTTCCCAGGCAGTAAACAGGAACCCAATGAAATCTTTAAAATAAAAAGTGCATTTTCTTTCTTTCAAAGAGCAATAAATAATTGAGGAATATATTTACTTCCCCATCTAAAACACTTTTATGAAAATTTTGCCAGCTATTGGATCATTTTGTTTTCTATTTGATGTTAAACACATATGGTCAAATTTTGCTCTTCATTATATCCAGATGAATTCATAGTAACCCTACAGGTTTCAGGATTTGCCCAGGCTGAGCAATACACAAAGGAGAAGGGTTAATCGCTACCAGCTCTGCCAGCCTCACTGCCACAGGTAGAGTAACATTGCTTCTGGCAATCCTAGAAAACAGTGCAGAGCCAAAGCCCACACCATAAATAGCTTCTGGGACAAAGGCTTATTGTAAGCGACACCTTTAATGATCTGGCTATTTATAGGTTTCAAAGACAGGACAAACGATAGATTCCATGCCAGCTGCTTATACTTAGCACGGCTCAGCGTATGGGGAGGGAGGAGGAGAAGGTCTAAGCATATTTTCATCTTTAGCTTCTGCTATCAGCTACTGAGCAAGGACCACCTGCTGAGTGGACTGATGGTGAACAGAATCACAGAATCACAGAATCGACTGGGTTGGAAAAGACCTCAGAAATCATCGAGTCCAACCCCTGGTCCAACTCTAGTCCATTTATTAGATCATGGCACTAAGTGCCATGTCCAATCTGAGTTTAAAAACCTCCAGGGATGGCGAGTCCACCACCTCCCTGGGCAGCCATTCCAATGCCTGACCACTCCCTCTGTAAAGAATTTCTTTCTAATATCCAGCCTAAATTTCTCCTGGCAGAGTTTAAGCCAGGATGAGGTGCAAAGCCTAGAAGCCTACCTGGCACATTGACACACGTACAAACAAGCTGCGCTTGGAAAACAAGAGATCCTGGAATGGAATTTCAGTGGTGATAAGCATATCCAGCTCAGGCTGGATCCCAAGTGCTCACCTCCCAGTTAGCCATCTGAAAGATGCGGTCAGGTTAGCAGAAGTGTTCACTGCAAACAATCCTGTCAAGATCAAGTGAGTCTGCTGGATGACAAATGAACTGTAATACTAGGTTGTTTACTTAGGTGCCTAAATGCAAACCATCAAATAACAGTGTCTTTTGAAGTGGAGTCCTTTGAGTCTCATTCCCTAAACTCATAAAGAAATGATTTGACATATCTTTAGTTGTAACAAGGGAATTAGAGATTCAAAGAGTAAACTCGTGAACACTTGTGCACTCTAAACACCTTGAGGCCTGATTTGCACAAATACTCCAACCTCAGTGTAAAACTACTTCTGCTCTCTTAACTTGATAGAGAGAAAATATTCCTCAGCTTTCTACACCAGCAAATACCCAGTTGTTTCATTAGACATATCACAGGCCAGCAAAACCTCAAAAGATGTTACTGCAAACACTCTTAAATGAACCCATGGGATGAACAAAACTGGTCTTAGCAAGGAAAAACTACTGGAATGAGTAGTAGTTAGAAAACAGCTGCAAACCAGGGCATTAAGTCAGCTCCATTGCAGTCAAAATGAACAAAGACTTTTTGCTACACTCTAATACACACACATAATATGACTCGCTTTATAAGAGTCTTTTGAAATCACACCCCTTCTAATATGAGGCAATGTTGCTCGGTAGCAACACAGACAAGAGTCCAAAAATCAAACAAGCATGCTTCTATGTCCTTCAACAGCAGCAAATAATTTGCCATTTTACTTAGCTTAATGAATTTTAGAGTGCCTAGGAGAACAGAAATGATAGCTTCTTATCTCAAGGATATATCCACAGATCCCACATAAAAGGGACAACATGGAGTACTCTGTGTATTTCTATGTTTATGTACGTGCATAAACATACATATATATAAACACACATATATTATGTATGAGTGTGTATGCATATATATTAACATTATATTAACTCTAAATTAGGAGCATATAATCACCCTTTAAAAGTACACTCATCAAAATATATCAGAGGGATATATATTAAAGGAAAGAAGGAAAGGAAAGGAAAGGAAAGGAAAGGAAAGGAAAGGAAAGGAAAGGAAAGGAAAGGAAAGGAAAGGAAAGGAAAGGAAAGGAAAGGAAAGGAAAGGAAAGGAAAGGAAAGGAAAGGAAAGGAAAGGAAAGGAAAGGAAAGGAAAGGAAAGGAAAGGAAAGGAAAGGAAAAAGGCATTAGACTTCGTTACAGTGCTAGATCGATCTACCTTAGATACCGAAAACAACCCTTAATCCCTCCAAACACTTAATAGCAATTATTCATTTTAGTGTAACATTTAATGAAGAAGTTTAAGTGGAGGTGGTAAGACGATGGTGATAAGGCCAACAGTCATAGTGGGCAGGATACATATTATAGAATGTCAAAATAAAGTGAAATGAGAAAAGAGGTCAACCTGTAACAAGCTATGTTAATATTTGCTTTTGCCTTTTTTTTTCTGCAGGTTGATGAAGATGCTGATACAGATCATTAATGCTCTTAAATTGTCATCACACTAATGTCAGTAGTAGTGTATGAGCTTGTTTGATCATATCATCGTAAAATGCTACTGAAGTGTGCTGTACCTTTTTTCTTTTTGGATGTCTGGTTTCATTCACCCTTGAACACCTTTGTTCTTTTAGTAAATTATGACACAGATGAAGTGAGGGAGAATGAAGCAAAGTCCAAAGACACACCTACTGCATTGGATCCCTGAAGAGTGTTGAAGAGAAAGCGTCTTTAGCTGGAAAAAAAATTGAATACGCAAAAGCCCCATAAATAACCCCTTGTTCCCCTTTTCTGTCTCTGAAAACAGAAAGTGTTTCCTGAAAAACTTTTAAATCTCTGGTAATGGCGTTCTCAATGATTGTCAGGTTTTGCAGACTGCTGCAAGTGCTCCAAGTCTCACCCAAGAAGAAAGAAAAAGGAATCAAGTCAAAAGGTGATCACTGGCCACAGAGTACCTGGATGTTGCGCTGTGGCTGGAGCAGGAGCCCCTCACACATTCAGGGAGCGAAGGAGGCAATTCCTGGCATGTGAGAGTGGTTAATGTTGGCAACAGGCTACATCTCTGCTCTCAAGCTGCTCCTGTTAACAGGGAGACAGAGCTCTCTGGGTGAAAAAGAGAATGTTTGGGAGAGATGCTTCCAGCCATGGTGGCAAGAGGATAATAGTCACAGCAGTGGCAAGAGGGACAGCAGAGGACCACTGGAAAGAGCAGGCTGCAGAAATGATGGAAGGACAGACATACTGAGAACCAAAGAGCTTCTGTAAATTTTCCAGCAACGTACTCTGTTAACTGAAATGACTCCATCTGCAAGACCCATGGTGAGAAATCCCCCTTTTGTTTCCAGTCCATCTTGTTTGCTCATGCCATTTAAAACAAACAAACAAAAAAGGCATTTCATATATATTCTTATGAAGTATGGCTTTGAATATCAAATTCAAAGTTTTGGGAATACTTGCTTTACATGGACAACCAGCAGATCCTGATTGACTTGGGCTGACATCAGAGAGGCATCAGCTCACTTCTGAGCTCACTATTGGCTGCCATCAGCAGATGCGTTTCACAGGTGTCTGGTTTTGCTCACCCATATCCAAGCAATTTCAAGATTTAAAATCAAAGCTGATTGACTGAAACAGAAAGTTTGAAAAGGTCTCATTTTTCAAGCCTCTTTCAGAAAAATGTCTTGTCTTTTAGGAAGCAACTGGTAATATGCATAAATGATTTCCTCGTTTCAGGAAAAGGTGAAATCTCCAAGTGCTAAGAATTGCTTTTGATGGTCTAGAAGACATCCCTTCTAACACCATACTCGTAACCGTAAAAGCCTGAATGAGTAAAGCACCATAATTTCTAATTTTAACCTTCTTTTCCTCATCTCTGAGGTAAGAATGCGAAAAGAACATCAGCTGGCTTCATCCAATGTCCAGGAATGCTTTTTCCCTACAATGTGCTGTATTACAGTTCATGACCATATTAATTCACCATCTCTGAGCTAAAAGGTGGTCACACCACCCTTAGTAACCCTAAGAAGATCCACATTAAGACAAGCATCACTACAATCCAGTCTGAGAAGCTCAGTAATACTGCACATCTGCACCTCAACTGTGGTTCCTCAGTCTGCTTAAACAAAATGTGAATTAAAAAAAAAAAAAAAAAAAAAAATTTGTTATGTTTGTAGCACTTTCAGCATCTCTAGAATTGCCATGTAAAGTAGAACTCTAGAGTTTTAAAGATGATGAAGTACTGTCATAACTTCAAACATCCCATCAAAGAAACATCCAGTCATAACTCAAAACCCAGCTAGTCTTTGCATGCAGCTGACTGGGTAGACACCCTCATCATAAAACTCACCACCAGTGATGGGACTATCTTGTATTCAGTACAAAACTGTACGGAGTGTAGAAAACAAAATCTGAAGCAAAACCAGGTAGAAAGAATATCAAATTTCTATTTTTGTGTTACAGGTTCTTTCTAACTGGCTGTGGAGAAGCAAGTGACACTGGCTGGGTAGCACTTCGCGCTAGTTTGACCACTGCTTCATTACTAGTATGGGATGCAGCAAAGTTGGATTAAGTGATTTTCCAGTATTATTTAATTCTGCTACAGAATTTTGCACGCAAATACTTCGTCTTAACCGTTATGCTCTTAAATTACTTCTATGATAACCACTCATTCTTCTTAAAAGCTAATGCCATTTCCCAGTTTGTTTCTAACATCGCTCCCATGCCTCCAGCACCTAATTTCATTACTGATTCTTGTAACGTTTCTGCTGCTGACTAGAATCATCCTGGGGAGTTATTTGGCTACAAGAAAGCAAATAAACTTGAATGACAGGTCAAAGGCTAAGACTGACAGAAACTGTCTCAGGTAAATGACAAATCTCAACTTTATCTAACTATTTCTCTAGAAATAAGTAGCCATTGCATAAAGAAACCTCATCCACTTGAGTGTACCTTAGGGCATGGCACACCAAACCCTCATAGCAGTCAGGGAACCCAGTGCTTGGGCTCTACTTTCTTTCCTTGTCTTTTCCTCCCTTGAAGTTCAAGGTTTGCCAGACTACAATAAGAACTGTGTTGGGTCTGCTAGCTATGATAACCATAGCGGATCCTGTAGATAAGACCATACATGAGAAAAGTTAATCTGAAATGAAGACTGATATTCTGAGAAAAGCAGAAAAAAGGTTTGATTTGGATTAAGCTACTCTTCTCTAGATAAATCCTTCCATCTCATTGAAGCAGCCAATGACTAATTCATAATATGCAAAAGTTCCTGTTGCAATGGAGCAAGAGCTTCATCCCTGGTCCAGCCAAGGTGGCTGAAACAAAGCTGAAAGCCACCACACTTGGCAACCAAGGACATAATTCTTTCTAACTCAAGCTCAAACTGCTAATTTTACAAAAACAGAACCAAATATCTTGTTCGCAGATGATTTTCAGCTGCAGCCAGCAGAAAAAGGCAAAGGAAAATAACACATCAAAACTTTTTGATATATGTCTCTCAGTAAACATGTTTTGCTCTAATATCACTACTACTTCCAAAAACTTTAAGTCTTCCAGCTCCACCATACTGACAGAAGAAATAATGGCCCTCTTCCTAAAGATTTATTCTTTAACCAGTTTAGTTGCTACCTTCTGTACACTCAAGAACTGTGTTCCCACCATTGACAGTCAAAGAATGACTGTGCTATGTAATTGTTGTTTACAGTACACTGTTTCTCAGCAGAGGAATGGGAAATCTTCAGATTTTAAGAATCTCTGCACATTATAGCATCCTATCTGTTCTCTGATCATTTGATAGAAGATTATAATGGCTTGTAGGAATATAAAAGATATAATGAAATAAAAGTGGGTGGATGCTAGAATTAACTGCTTGTACACCTTAAGTTTTTAGACATTCATAAAACACTGAACACGACATTATCTGAACATAAATATAGCTTCAGTATACTTTGTTGGAAGTGACAGGCGAGATCAATATTGGAGACCAAATGCCAACAGTAAAAGGGTATGTCAGTCAGTATTTCACTGACTAACTGCCCTTATCTGAAGCTCTCATGCTTCACTGGGTGAAAATACAGCCATTGATCTTAGTGTCACAACTCAAATTCTTCATATATCAACCAGTTTTTTTTCCCCCTTTTCAGTTGAATTTCTGGGCCACTGCTTATTTTTATGATCAATATTTCTATCACTCTCACATGAACTACACTTTTATTATATTAACCTTTAAGTACAATTTTTAACATATCTGTTTGGTGTAATGTCACATGTTTTAAGTCAACATCTCTTTTACAAGTGTCAGAGCTACAGCTGAAGTCCAGGCTTCTTAAAGCATTCACTGCAAAACTGCTCTGATTAGTAGATAAATCTATGTGATGCAGCTCTTTTGAGGAGTTCTCCAGGGCTGTGGAGCTGGGTTTTCAAGGATTCAGTTTCCCTTTCCAGGAATCTACAGCTCAGCTGTAACAATTTTTCTCAGGAGAAGAAGAACTTATTTTTTTACCAATTGATCTGACTGCTTTACCTGAAAGAATTTAAGTGTTGGCAATTAGCATGACAAAAATCCATCCATGCAAATAGTCCTGCGCTTGTAATTGAAAGAGACTGGCTGTTCTGCTAAACAAATCAGAGTACGCAGAGAGAATTTAATGTATATAGCCTATATGGATCAGGTTCCTGGCTTGCTTTATGGTTGTGGCTGAGGCACTTGAGCTCTCTGAATTTCACTTTTCCTATTTTCAAATTGCAGATATGAAGGACAACCTATTTTCATTAGGTTCTTTGGATCTACAGATGAACAAAACGATATTCTAGAAGTAATAAACGTAATTCTCTGATCTACATTAAGTGTTCTGTGAAACTATCCATTAACAAACTAACTGAAGTTAAATGTTCTGATATCTTTAAATAAAAAGGCATTAGATGGACAATAAAAAAAAATATAGAGATGTTGTAAAACATATTACTGTCTTAGGGAATAAGTTTTACACAAAGAATTTCAAGGAAATTATTGAAAACCACAATAGGACTCCCTTTCTGTTAGCAAAATGTAAAGCTGTCTCACCGAGCTCATTTACTTGGCTTAGTGAAAACTACAGAAAATTATTACTTATGTTATATGTCCATCTTGGAACTAAAACAAGCAAGGTAATTCCTTGATTATTTGATTAGTAGAGATAGAATTCTTTAGCTATTGTGGTTTTCACTGATCAAGAAACCTTTTCAATCCTGCTTTAAGAACTATCAGAAACAAGAATCAGTGAGACACTAAGTAATGCAGTCAAAGAGTATTTTTTTAATCATTATTATTTAAAGTTTCAGTGTATTACTCTAGGACTACAATTTGAATACTAAAGTTGATGTCTCCCAAAGGAAATCCTTCTACCCCAAAATGTTTCATCAATTATTGCATTGCTCCGTCATTATCCAAATTGTCAAAGCAATTTCATTATAAATCCCACATAAAGTAGCACAAAGGGGTAATGGCAAAATGGCTTTGGTCCCTGTAGGACAATCTCAAGAAAATATAATTTCAGGCAATGAGGAAACAATGCTTTGTTCTTGTGCTGTGGGAGGGAAGTTTGTCTTTCTTGGCTACAGCTCCACAACAGAAAAAAACCCGCACAAATGGGGACTGCTCGACGCTGGGAAAACAGCACGCTATGCACAAGTTAGTCCGTTTAGGCATCCCAGAACAAGAGTTTAATGATAATGGGATTGACTGGAGCAGGGTATGTAATGAGGCTTAATTTCTTCGATACAGAGAGCTCTTCAAGGGAGGAATGCGGTGGGAGGATGGGAGGGGAACAGAGTCCGTGCCCACGCGCCTGCATGCACAGACGGGTAGGACGGAGGCACCTGTTTGTGCACAAACAGCCTCTCACTTACAGTTGAAATTTTCCTCTAGCTGTCAAAAAATGTATACTTAGCATTAGGGTAAAGATTTCGGATAGTAAGATGTCAGGGCCGCCTTCTCCAAGGGAAGTTAAAAGGGTATAAGGTCAGGGGATTTCCTTCATAGGAGGAAGAAGTCATGAAAATACTTATTTTTTAATTAATTCTGCAAAATTAGAATACTAATTCCACAACACCCCCGTATATAGATCAAGATCGCAAAATGCATAGACCTTATTTATGCTTCAAAACGTCTTTTGGGGAGAGGAGGGGCAGAAAAGGGGGCAAAGTAAAAGGAAATAGAAATAAAACGGGATGAAACACTCTACAGACCATGAAATACCCACTCATAACTATACCATGCACCAGATCATGTAATTCCTGGACAGCAAAGAATTCAGAAGAATCTTAAACCATTTCGAATATACAAAGACAATAAGCGATTGCATTTTAACTGAGGAACACAAAGAAAGTCACTAAAGGGGTCACCGGTTGGGAGAATCTAGGTTCTACTTCTGGCTTTTGTAGAAGGAAAATCACTTCCCTGAACCACAACGGAAGAAGGTGAAAAATGACTACAGGACTGCATAAGGGAACTTTTGAGGCCTACTTAATCTTTGGTGAAGGGTTTGAGATTCTTCTGTGAACACCACCACAACAGCAACCAGTAGTATTAAAAAAAGCCTAGTATTATTAAAGAACAATCTTGATATGGCTGAATTATGACCTTCATGCATTCTTACTATAGTTTATTCCAACGATATCTACAGCCATGTTTACAAGTTACTTAAGTTCAGTCTTTTAAAATGTAAGATTTTATTAAAACACACTAATTAAATTTGCCAGATTCCAGGCTGTTATTACCAGTTATATGTAAAAATTCACTTTATGGCTGCAGAAAGCCTCAAGGTAAAATGAAATTTTAAGTGAGTGGATCAATGACCACTAGATACTTAAAAGTGTTTTGCGGTTCTGAAATCTCCATGCCTCACCAATTCAGTCTCTCTGTCCTTTTGCTGTATTCATGTCCCATGATGGAGATACAGGATTTAAACCTAAGAAGAGCGATAACACTGTATTCTAGATGTAAAATACATCAGTGGATACATTAGTGTACCAGGCCATCTTGTCAGCAAGTATTACATAAATAGCAAAAATTAAATGTGTAAATGGATTAGATATAAACATTAATCTACCTTTTTTTTCCTTCCCCTTCTATATAAAAAATACCTAATATGGAGAGAAGGAAAAACCATCTCATTTAAGAAGGAAACTCTTAAATTGCCTTGTCTATTCTGTTGCCCATCTTTGGATGCCAGTAGAGGAAACATCAATGTTTTGACCATACGGTCCCTCTGCCCCTCTTTCTGTCAAAGACAGTGCCACCCCAGTCAGGAGTATACGAAAGCTCCCATGGTGTTAAGGACAGTGCAGCCGCATCTTCAAGAGGACCATAAAAGCTCTTCTGTCTTCCATCTGAGGAAGACATACGTTTTGGCACAGATATAGATTTTAAAAATATAAATTAAAAAAACAGACCCAAACCCTTCTTACCCTTCTTTATCCCAGTTGTGCCCAGCTACACTGTACAGTTCAGGTTCCACTGTCACTGTGCATGGTGACATTAACCTTCAAGCAGCATCCCTTCCCTTTCAAATTACTATTCCTATTCACAGACAGAAGTATGAAACTAAACCCCAGATGCAAATCTTTTTCTGGCCTAGGATGTCAGAACCACATTCGGCTTTTTGCAAATTAGCTTCAGTTCAGCTCTTGTCTTTTTGAGTCATCAGGACTTTCCCTTACTGTGCTTAAGACCTTGGTACTTGCTATTGCTGGCTCTGACATAGAAAGGAATAATAATAAAAACCCACCACGATATGCATTTTAGCTGTAAGCTCCATAAATGGGGAGCAGATTCCTTGTTGGTTAAAAGGGTTTACTATGGACCTGGTACTACACTATCAGTTGGTCCACTCCAAACCACCATGACTTCCATGCTGCTAGAGATGCATCACTAAATCGCTCCAAAAAGTCCTCTGTCCATTGCTCTGGAGCAGCTGAAAACACCAGCCACTGGCGATCTCCATCATTTACAGCAGCCAAAGACCACCCTGATAAATAGAATTTATGTGTGGGATCCATTGAGGGAGAGAAGGGAAAAAATACTTTATACCTAACCACTTGACAGTGATCCCTAAAAGCACAATTTTAAATTAAAAAAAGAAGCACATGCAGCAATTAGATACCAAGTAGCGTATGGCAGGTCACTAACCAAGAGCAGATTGCAGTGAACCAGGGAGAATAACGAAAGACAGATTACAAAATATCAATAAAACTAACGTGACTGTCATTATTGATGAGATTAACTCTCTCAGCCCAACAGCAGCCGCACAAGGGAAAGCTGGTGTTCTATTTACTGTCAACTTCTCATCTGTACTTGTCGTATGAGATGGTCATTTTGCCAATCTTTTTTTGCTAGGAAAAAAAAAGTATTTTTGAAGAACTAAGAAACAATACTTCAAAGGGAAAAAAGTCAATTCTGACAGTGTCAAGGACAGGCCTCTGTCAAAGGTAATAAGAAAAGGATATTAAAAAAATCTAGATATTTATATCACACGACACAAAGCACTTTTATACAGACTTGACCAATTTGAGCTACTTTATTGCACAGTTAAGGTGATGGCATATGTTATCATTTTTTCCAAAGAGCAGAAAAGATACTTACAATTCAGCCTGTGAAATATGCTATCACCAAGCAGGTTGGAAGGAACTGTATTCAATTTCTACGACCACATTTTCATGACGCTGCATTTCATGCACCCTAAGCAGAGGGTGAGCACATTGCATTTGAAGGATTTGACGTCTCTCATTACAGGTTTTCAAGTTTGCTGAAAAGAAGCCCATAGTGCTGGTGCTAATTTTTGTCAAGGGGGACATTGAACTTACAAAATTTTCTTTTTAAAGAAATGTGTTTAAAGCCTATTATCATGCTTATATCTAAGAATACTGGAATGTGGAGAATATACTCTGTAAATCTATTTCTAAATGCAAAGCATAGAAAAGAAAACAGAAATCCTTTTAATTAGTTCTTAACTTGCTTTTTGAGTAACACATACGCAAGGGTTTCAATTGTATTTTCTCTTATTGTTAGTACTTGTGAACTCTTGTGGTTCATTGACTGAGCCTCATTACCCCTGGAGATTGTTTGTTCATTTGTTTGTCAGAATTTAATTACTGGAGCACAACCACTGACATAAGGATGTTCACGCAGGAGCCTAATATTTTTCTCTTCTCCAGCTCCTAGGTAGGTAGCTTTATTTCCTCTCTAGAAAACTGCTCTTAATCAGCTTGTCACTGTGCAAAACAACAAATTTCATACGCAAAGGAAAGATCTATCAGGGACACGAGTACTGTTCTGCAGCCTTCTCCAAAAATCTACTTTCTCAACCAAATGGTTGAAGGACTCAGCAACTCCTGACCTTCTCCTCCAGAAGCAGAAAGGCAATGGTTCTGTTGCACTCACTGATTACAAACTCTGTTTTCCAGCTGTGGCACTGAAGCAGAAAGTCCCTGAAAAATGTAAAGAAACACTATAGGTGTCAGAAAGGAATTGCAAGATGACTCCTTGGAGGAAGAAGCAGTGTGTTAGATTGCCCACTTGCTCTTCATCATTGATGTCTGCCCATACTCCCCAGAGAAGAACCCTTACAAATTTAGGCGACAGAACATTTTCTGTGCAATTCTTGTGTATCTCTTTGACCACAAAGATGACTCTTGACTGTACCTCTGAACGATATACCTTTATCTTTGTATTCAAATAACCAAGAAATCAAAGGCTCACGGCTTTACCTTTTTCCATCTAGGGAGAAAACCACAGGCTCACATTTCACCTAGCTGTCATGCAGCTTGAGTTATTACCTGTAAATATGTATCAGGAAAATGAGGGCAAAAGATCTAAGATCCTGCATAATATGGTTCAACTAATGGAACATCTTTGAGGCCTGAATTTCAGATATCAAATACCTCAAAAAAGCTGTTTTCAAATAAGCTTTTCTTCATAAACTTGCAATAAAAATATTTTATTGTATTAACTTCTTCCCCTTAAACATTCTCAACTAACAAAATCCACTAAACATTAAAAGAAATCAACCTATAGAAAATTAATGATATTTCATTAAGACAAAACTGTTCTTTAGCCACAATTCTGACTGTTTTCAAGGTAGGAAGATCCATTTTTACCATTTGCTAGCACACATTCAAGCTTAACACAGGAGAGTCAAAGACAGTATTAACATATGTCAACAAGCGAAAGTGAACCTTTTGGTATCCAGAGACACTATAGTTTTTTTAGCATTTATTGTGGAAACAGATCTCTCTCAAACTGAATCCAAACCAGTGTCTAGCCCTTATTTTACAATTGCCATAAATGAGAATGGTCTCCTAGTATTGCTGTATTAATGGCACTACTTAGCAGCATTCAAGGGTGTAGAGTAGGACTCAAGAGGACGAGAATCTTATTTGAATGCATAATAAAGAAGCATCTGAAGTTTTACTGGGTTTATGATATTGTTTATGGCTATTTCAATAGTAGCTGTTAAATTAATCATCCTGAAAAAACAGAGAAAAGAATAGGTAACATTGACTATTATCACAATTTTAATATGAGTCTAATAATAATATTATGCTTTATTTTAAAAGCTCTGTGTCTTGAAGTCCTATTTATATGGGTATCTTGGTTTTCATTTTCATACAAAACACCCTTTGAATAAAGCTTGGAGTGACATGAATTGTTAAAGTTCAGATATCAATAGGGAACTAAAAAGGATGCACTATTTTAAAAAATTCTCACTTTCTAAGCCTCTGAAAATCTTGCAAAGGCTGATTCATGAATTTCAGAGTGGCTACGCTGTCATCACCACTTCAAAGCTTTCTTTTTTCGCCATGTATCTAGACTACAAAAATTAATTTCCTGAATCTTCTGAGTCATTTCATTTAACAATTTAAGAAGACAAACAATACAGACAGCCCTTCCACTGCCCGCTGCGGCGAGTAAAATTGTGCAGATAAACAAAACAATTATCAGGGCATGCAGGAGGGATAGATTCAAAGAGCTGCCTTTACTAGTTTGTTAAAAACACAATCAAATTAATGACCGAGTAGCTGTCTGCACTACTTGGTCTCACTGGCCATTTGCAAACACGAGGATGCAACGTTATCTTCTGCAACGGGCCGGGCTGATTGATCTCCCCATCTTCTCCCAGCGTGGAGTGAAGGACACACAGGACAGTCCCTGCGTGGGCATGGGGGTAAGAGTGCATGAGGGGATGTCTCAGGGTTATCTTGGATTTATTTTCCATCATGCAGTCAGTAAAGCCATGGACTGGCAAAGGCTCATTGCAATAGCACAGATACGGCCATCCGCATTTAAGAGTCTCGTTTTATTCTCTTCAGGGCTCATTTGTTTTCTTAATAATTCAAGCCACATACTTGTGTTTCTTCCAAAACAAAATGAAAGAAACCGAAACATTTTAAAAAAACTCTCATCCACAGCTAATTACTGATGCTGAGGATTAACATTCTGTGGCACTTCAGCTTTAGTTACTCTCCTTAATTAATGTCATATTTGCAAAGATCTATAAAAACACTGTTTAGGTAAATTATGTGCATTCATTAACTATTTAAGGCCTGTGTCTATTTTTTTTAGAGTATTTGGAATGCCTCTTGGAATACCTACAAATAACCTTTAAAGCCTGAAGGGATCAGTAGGTGTGTAAGAAAAATGCAAAAATTTCATTAAATATTAGGACAAAAGGTGCTTGTGTCAGGTGTGTGAAAGAGCCCTCGAAATGCATCCATGCGCGTATTTCTAAATATTTATATGTGCATGCAAGGATCAATTTTGTCAAAGAAAATATTTCTGTTGTGCTACAACATCTAAGTTGCACCACGTGGGAACAACATCCAAGCTGTTATTTATAGGACTATGTGGCTAAGGGTGGTTTCCGAGTAGGCAGGCAAACCATCTCTGATATTCTTTTCCTGTACCACAGAGCACAGTCCATAAACTGAGGACATCTTTTCTGGGCATCTTTTTGTAAACTATGCAACACAGAGCAGCATATCTATAGATTAAGGATTTTCTAAAAGCTGAGGCATAAAGACATGGCTATCGCAATGGAATAAGATGTGTTTCTGAAGACTACCTACCTATTTACAGTCCTAGGGTGTGCTTGGCTGATACAGTTTTAGCACGTCAGTAAGCCAGATAAACCACAGGCAACCCTCAGTATTGTTCTGGCATGTTCAACTTAAAATAAATTTCAACATTTCAATAAATGCTTTGCTTGAGAGGGTTAATAACTGGTATCACAATGGTCCCACTGTGGTTAAGATGTCATTAAGTTTCTACTTCTGTACCCTTTTTGTAGCAACCACATCTTTTTTTGGCCCTATTTGTTCTAGAAATGCCTTTTTACTGCTGCTTAAATAGTTGGGACATGCAAGGGGAGAGGCTGTGCTGGGCGTGAGGAAGGAGGTGACAAACTCCAGCTGGGAAACATGTCATCAAGCAGGCTGGTTTGGAAGGTTATGGAGATATTGGCTGTGTTTGGGTCATGGAGCTGGGGAGCGATCACAGGCCCATGACGCATACGTGTGCATCGCAAACCTGATAGATGGGTCGTGGTGGGCCTTCACCCAACTGTGCACAACTCACATGCCTGAGTGTACAATAGGTTTATTGTATTTGTGAGGTTTTCAGAAGGAAAAGCTATGTGCACTCCCCACCTCTGTCTGGGGCAGGGGATATGTGATCAGAGGAAGGAAGTCACACAAGACAGATTCTTGTGTCTTCTCATTGAATTTCTGCCTCATTGTAATGGTAATCAAAAGTCTCTTACTGCTTGGCAAAGAGGCAAATATGTTAAAGACAAAATTCTAGAGCTGAATTCTCAGTCTGAATAGACTGTAACTCCAAGAGTAAACCCCAATGCCCTCAGATATATGGTGTGAATTTTGGGGTTGTCCTATGCAGGGACAGGAGTTGGACTCGATGATCCTTGTGGGTCCCTTCCAACTCAGGACATTCTATGACTCTATGATTGGACAATGCCACTTAACCCCCTGTACTACCACCAAAGACAAGAAGACCCCCACGTGATTAGAGAACACCACACTCCATCTTCCACAGTTTAGAAATATCTTTTACGATAGCTTGTAAAAATAAGCATCGCAACAGGACGGCTTGGGAAGCAGGAGCTGTGTGTCCTTGTCTTCCCCTATGACTTACTGCATCTCACGTTGTTCATCTGAATCTCCACCATCATGACAGCTGGTTTCTGCTGGGGGGCTCAGGTACTGTGAGCAATGTTGTTGTGGTAACTGAGCTCAGCAGCTCCTCACAGATGAGGGAGGAACCATCTCAGCTTCCTGAGAGTACTTTGCCATCTGTGCCCACCCTTGTGTCACTAAATACCCCCCTGCTTTTCCCAACTGACCCATTACAAACCAGTCAGTGTCAAGTGGCTGCAACCAGTTGCCCCTTCCACCCTTTAGTGCCTTATTCTGTATTCAAGCTGTGTCCCGCAGCAAGTGCACACATTGCTGTATGTAATATATGTTGCAAAGAAGGTCCTATGGAGACTGCAAAAAAGCAATAGTAAGAAAAACAGTTCTGGTGATAAAAATTAATCACATGCATATTTGTAGGACTGGGTCCCACACAGTAGTAGCTGTAGCTGAAAATTAAAGAAAACTAGTGAAAATATTAATTAATATGAGCGTGCATAATTAAGAACAAGCATACTGTCATCATTTTCAACCTTTGGAATATGTGGAAAATATTCTGTAGAGAATGGGTCAATTTAGCACATCGTTCGCAATCTTAAATGCTTTCCTAAATAGAAACAAAGGAACACCAAAAAGCTATTTTAAAAGAATGCGGAGCTTGTGCCTGACCCAAGAAAGCAGGTAGACCCCCACTGTCTGTTAAACAAAGAGAACTGAATGAGGAAAAAGATATCTATAGGAATAAGAGACAGAGACAATGAATAGCTTGAAAGATTAAAAGCAGATCAAATTCAGTTATTACTTTTGCAGAAATATCAAAGCATAATTAATGCCATTTTCACACATCATTATTTGACTTTCTATGGAATTAAAACGAACAGAATAAACAAAAAGTATCCAGTTAAAATAGAAGCACGGGGAACCTTTCTACAACTGCAGCTAAATTGTTGCAGTGCTTTCTATGCCCTCATATATCATTTGTATCTTGAATATATTAACTTTGAGTTAAGCATAAAGAATTGCATAATTATCAGTCACATTATAAAAGCAGACTCTGTATAAACATGTTGGATCACTCTGGCAGATACATATAAGATACTCTGCAAAAATTAAAGTGCAGGATACAGAAAAGTATGAAGCACTCTCCACAAAACATTCTCCTCTTGAATGTCAGTTAATTATAGCGTCTACTTGGTTTCCTTTTCAATTTCTTTCCTCCTTCCATCGCTTCTAAAACCCTCAGTGCAACACATGGATGTAATGATTTTAGCAGCACGTTAATTGGCTCGGGCCCATTTTCTAATGCGAGTACTCAGCACGCCAAGAGACAGTCTCGTCACACCCGGGAGGTGATGTTCACCTGCTTCAGCAACCTGACAACACCACCGCAGCATTATAAATAATGAACTGCATAGAAACACTCACTCTGATCTTCTGCTTATACCTTCTCCTTGCACCGGAAAAAGCAAACAACACATCTGACCACTAAGCAAGACTTTTGCAAATCAAACAAAGGAATTCTTTTAAAAAAAATAATTAAAAAAATAGATTTACTACAGTCACCTGAGACATAAATGGTTGAAAGGCCTCTTCCAGTATTGTAATTGCTGTTTTCTTTAAAATCACTGGGAGATCAGTCTGAGAACTGCAAACATACTTTTGTTTCTTAAAATGACTCACAGAGAGGGGAAAAAACCAGAAAGATAAAAGAAAAGAGTTAAACCGACTCTATCTAAACTCCTTGCAAATCTCTAAATACATTTTCTTCTGCTTACTGGTTCTACTTTCAAAAATCTCATTCTACTTGCTACGTTACAATAATACTTTCTTCTTGCCATTAATACTGTGTTCAGTGAAATGCTAATATTTTTCAGTTCACTGTCAGAGAGAACTAAATCTACAGCAAGCTAATCTGCCATAAAGTCATGTTTTATACACATGACTACAAATTGAGTTTTACACTCCATGGAAAGCAATCTTCCATCTTTAAGGGTATCGTGAGACACAGAATTAGATCTATTCTTCTGGCATTACTAAATCATAAGATGAAATATAATTTGACGTGCAAATGATATTGTAAACCCAAGGCAATGAAGCACTGAGAATGTTTTTAGTACTAAACTTACTTGTTTGCTCAGTATTAAGAGTCCTTTCGAGAAAATGAGTCTCTATTTATAATGGAAACAGTATTACATAAACTTTTTTTCCATAACACAGGTCCTAGTCTAGAGATTTAGAGCCTGTATGAATTTATTTCTAAATTGGGCATCTGAGTTTCAACACGTGTTTCTCATCTTTTAAGCTGTGGAGATGTGAGCACTGAGAGTCTGCCACAACTAGAACTTCTATTTCAGATACTCAGAGTAATGTTTTTTTTGCTTTTTTTTTTTTAATCTGGATGCCATTTAGAGCTGCTTTCACTTGTCAAGTTTCTGAACAACTTAAAAATAAGCCAGCTAATGTATTTTTCTGTTTACACTGGGAACAGTTTTTTTGGTCACTTGATCTCACCAAAGAAAGCACGGGACTATTGGCAAAGTTCTTATGGAGATGTTTTCCTAGTTAAAAGGAGATACCATTGGAAGAGTCAAATGCTGCCTCCTCACAATACTAGATCTTATATTGGAAAATGGGAATGATCCCTCCAGCAACTTCCTTGACTACTTATTTAGTTGTATTTATAGTCCCATCTCAGCAAGGCCTGGAGAGGGACCAGTTTATCTTGTAACTCTTTATGTACTTGAACTCAAATGTCGTAACAGAGTGCTGTCCTCTCTCTTTCCATCATCAGTTAAAGAGACGCAGAGATGTCCCAGTATTCATGTTCTGGCCTTCCTTAACTTTATTCTTTGCCCATTCAGACTGAGTGATCTCAGTTTAAACCAGAAGGGCCAATATCCTCTTTTGTACTGCTACATCAGCATAACAAAAAAAGAACAGAAAAGGCTTTCTAATGCCTTTTCAATATGCAGAAAGAAAAGGCATCAGAAAGAAAAGGTATCAGAGACAGACCTGTTGCTGTTCAAGCAATACAAATGTCCTTCAGGACTTTCGTTGTTCAGGGTCACTACAAACCCTCTTAGTGTTTATTCTTTTTCAACCCAGGTGAGGGGCAAGTTACACCAGGTCTACCTTCTACTGTACTGTGGTGTCCTTCTTGAATGTTGCTGTCCTCTTTCATACTTCCAGAAGAAGCTCCATACTTGGAGTATGGCTGTTGGTCGACAGCTGGCTGAGTAAGAGTCAGCAGTGTGCCCAGGTGGCCAAGAAGGCCAAGAGCATCCTGGGGAGCTGCTGAGGGACCTGATCAGGGTTTAGCCTGGAGAAAAGGAGGCTGAGGTGAGACCTTCTCGCTCTCTGCAACTGCCTGAAAGGAGGTTGTAGTGAGGTGGGGGTTGGTCTCTTCTTCCAGGTGACAAGTGATAGATTGAGAGGAAATGGGCTCAAGTTGCACCAGGGGAAGTTTAAATCAGATATTAGAAACAAATTCTTCACTGAAAGGGGTATCAAGCATTGGAACAGGCTGCCCAGGGAAGTGGTTGATGTGTAGATGTGGTGCTTAGGGACATGGTTTAGCAGTGGAGTTGGCAGTGTTAGGTTTACGGTTGGACTTGATGACCTTAAAGGTCTTTTCCAACCTAAATGATTCTATGATGCTACAGAGGAAGTAGCACAGTCCACTCTCACAGCAGAGCAGACTCTTCACTCAGAGGCCATCACAGAACCCTGGGGACATCTACAGCCACGTTGTTAGTGTCTTGTAAGCTCACCTCCACCAACTGCACAATAGCTTCCACATGCAGGGAAGCTCTTCACTACCCATCTGCCTCCTCTTCTTGCCACTGTCCCCTAAAAAAGGACTTCTCCAAGAAGAGGCATGAACTTGTTACTTGCTGCACTGCGTAAATGCAGAAAGCGGACAGTCTGTTACCACTCTGCATTTTATCAAAGCAAGAAGAGCCAGAGAAGTCACCAAGTTCATGTGGCTGAGCTGAGACTAGCCAGAGGTAGAAAAATTCAACAAAAAGGGAAAACGTTAAAACGTGTGTTAACCCACCTAAGAACATATGTTTTCCACTTGCTTAACCCCTTTGTTGGTGGTCAACTAGTGTCAATCATTACCTGGCTTTTTGCATTAACTTCTAAAGAAACAATCCCTACAGTTTTATAACAAAAGATGAGAATACTCCCATTTTTGCAGGTGATTGCAAGGTGCATTATCTAAAGATGAGTCCAAGCATAAAAACTAGCAAATAAGCCTTTGGGTCACAACCTGAACTTCAAAACTCAAGCTGCTCTCTAGCAGTAACTCTTGGCTCTTTGGAGGAATCAGCCAGACAGGGCAGCGGAAAGAGAATGATTACAAGTGACTGCACATCACTTTGCATCCATTGGCATGCTAATTTTTTGACAGAATAGGAAATTATGGCTGATGCCAATCACTGTACTTAGTTCTACTGCACACATTGACATTGATGGAATTGTATCACATGGCATCCAGATCACCAAATACATTCTTTTTCACAGAGAGGTGAAAGAGAAAATACTGCTAACTGAGACACAGGAGCACCTTATAGCAGGCTAACACTTGGTACAAACAGGTCTTTGATGTTTATATAATGTATTTCTTAAAGAATAAGCAAGTTCATTCTTTCATTAAGAGTAACGCTTTGAACTTAAAATAATTCCTTTCATCAGAAGACTGTGGATCATTTTACAAAGATTGGGAGGTATTATTAATATAGTTTTATACAGGGACAAACAGAGACCAAGAGAGATTAAGGGAGTTACTTGAATTTTTCTCAGACAACTAAGAATACAACTCATTTATCCTGATTCTGAAACCGTGATTCAAACTACCAGACTGTGCTGATATCAAAGAAAAATTTTAAAGCAAAATGCACTACTGTTTGTCACAATCTTAGAAATTTCTTTGCAGAGGGCTGAGGAAAAATGAGTCTAAACACAGAAGCCAAATCTACAGGATCCTGAACCCATCTAATCAAACTCGTAAGATGGTGAAGATTTTCAATTTTTTTCTCCCTTTTTTAAAACTTCTTAGAGGCAAGATCCATTCTTTACCTCTGTGCCCATGGATATGATTAATGTGTATGTATTTAGGAGCAGAGACATAATAATGTAGTCTATTAAAGGACTATGATGCTTTATGGATGTTTACTTCATTCACATACAAAAGAATTAAAGAAGGAGAATTGCTCAAGTGATGTGCACAGCAGATGCTGGAGAAAGAAATGGATCCAAATCTCAGGTTGTTCTTGGTTTAGCTCTGAGAGATGATATATATATTCTATTTTCTATTAAATTTTACAGAAAATTAATCTTGAATACTTGTTATAGAGGGTGGAGGAGGGACAGTGAAAAAGAAGAGGAAACCTTCTCTTATATTAGTTCAGTTGTTACTCTTTTTAAATCCTTTCCACTCACACAAAACTGCTATTTTGGAGTCCCAGGTCACAGAGCAAAATCCTGGGGTTTTGAGAGCATTTGGACACATGGAGGGAGAAGAAAGGTGGAAAAATGGCAAAGATGAGGGCAATCAAATCTCATGCTTTATACTGTATAAGAGGAAGGATAGCTGTGAATACAGCTTTATGCTTCTGCAACTTCAATCAGCAGAACTTAAGCATCAGGTTAAGGTCACAAGAGTTATGAAGATATAAAAGGTACTGGTCCTCTTCTATGTGAAAAAGAGTTGTTCTGTTTTCCTCCTCACTCAATTTGCTTACCCTTTTTTAATACCAATTGTATTAAAACCAGGATATTTTGCATATTTTTAAAGTTATTGTCTCCTATATTTTATTTTCTTTGTACAATTATCTTTTAGATAACCATGGTATTTCTGAGCTCAAGCACAGCCTGCAGTTCATTGTCAACTATGGGTATTAAAGCACCTCTGTTATTCTAACTGAAAGGATCATACACACCTTTTCTCTAAATATGATGTCTTTTGCAGATCTCTTATGTTATTTAAGTTGCAGTCGAGGAAACCTGATAAACAGGTAAAGACCAAATCAAATCAGCATCGTGGTTTCCTCTGATAACTTGGGTGCTTTTCAAAGGAAGGCTTTAGGAAGACTACAAGAAAAAGAAGGAATCAGTAGCATAAATTATAAATACTAAATTGTTTGAAATGCAGGATATTTCTCAGCGGTTCCTATTTTCCCCTGTTGAAGAGCGTGCATGAAGGCTGCAGCTGCAGACTCCTTTATCTCCCTGGCCAAAACTCTCAGGAAGAAAATCCCATCTACTTCAGGCTATAAATAAATGAATTCCTTGATGCAAATAGAGACATCATAGAGTGTGTGTGTGGAGGCGGGGGGGCGGGGAAACAAACCCAAAACCCAGAAAAGATGTCACCTTCTTTTCACAATAGTATCTGCCCCACTTGTTTCAGTCCAGTTCATTGTTATTCACACCCATTCCTTTTCTATAAATATTTGTCTTACATTTGTCAAGACTTATATTTAAAAAATGAAATTCTATTTGGAGTTATACAGTACGGGAGGCTATTATATATACATTATCCTTATGTGCATGATTGGGGAGAATAGATGATTTGTGAAGTTATCTATTATGGGGAATAATCAAGATTAATGAGCCCTATGGCACTTGCTGAATGCCTCCAGAGATTTATTACTCAGGTTGTTCGTTTTTCTTGTTATGTTGGTGCTGTCAAGAGTCCTATAACAAATGCAAACACAGACGTGTATTAATTGCAAATGCGGAACAAGGCTACGGTGATGTTGCTAAATACTTAGAGCTCTGCTGTTTGTACAGCATCTTCGCTGGCTGTTAGATTTCTTATCTGCCAGGTTGCTGATGGTGTTTTGGTATAAAGTGTGTTTTTAAAAAAATGCCTGAAAAGATGAGAGGGCAGGGATTAAAGAGGAAAGGGAATCCTGTGTCCATCTTACTCTTAATAATGCAGAACCAAGGGACAGAGCCTTGGGCTTTTCCAGAAAGGCTGTGCAGCCGACTCTTGAAGACCTGATTTTATCATAGGCACCTTTCAAAACAAGACTTTAAAAACTCCAGTAATTGTGGCATAAAGTAAGTTTTTTAAGAAACACATGAGCTCTGTTTTGCTTTCAAAGCTGTCTAAAGATGCCATTACAACACGAATCTGTCAAGATGCTAATGCTGCTTTCATCGGCTGACATTTCTGCTTTTCCGCAGAGGTGTCAGCTGCCAGCAAACTCCACAGTATCAACAGGAGGATCACTGTGACCCTGAGCCTATTAAGTTATTTACTAAAAGCTCAGAGTGTTCTGGGAAGTTTAGGTAGCTGTACTTTTCTAAACGTAAAAATGTTCAAGAAGAGATCCTTGCTTATTTTAAGCAATTGTATCTCCTCATCAATGCCGCTGAGCTGAATACAGTTCAGAAGTCATCATGCTAAACATACACTATTCATCCTCAATGGACAAAATTAGAATATTTAAAAAATAAAAAAGTCATTGGAAAAATAAAAAAAAAAAATAAAGGGAAGGATCAATGTTACCTTAAATATTCCAAAGGGAAGGATCAATGTTACCTTAAATATTCCCTGCGCTGAATCTTATGTCTGAGCAATGCAACACCGACCTTAATTAATGACAAGTAGCTCATGGATATTAATAAAATACACAGCTTGTGTATCTCAGTGTCACAGCGTCTGTGGCTTCACTCTCGGATGGAGCAGTCACTCTGCCATTTTTCTCCTTTGTTAACACTGATGTGGACAGACACCTCATCCCTTCCAACCTTCGCTCACGGGATTTGCACAAGGGCCAGTTCCCGACCGCAGACATTCACAGGTCTCTCCGCTGCTCTCTGGTGTGAATTCAAATTAGAAAGTGTAGAGTTTTCATGTTTACGCATTCATACATAAAAACACATTTCTACCTCCCAGGCAGATGTTTTTTTCTGATTCACCATGCTGGCATAAACACAGAATGTGTGGGATGATGCTAATAGCTCAGCACTATTAACATACAGGAGAGTATAATAAAATGTAGCAGCAAACAGTGATATAATGAAAAAAATATATATGTCTTCGCTCTCAAAATAGCACAGAATATGAGGACCTGCAAGAACCCACTGAATTCTTCCCTGGTGGAAAAGAAATCCAACAAAAGCTACGTGAGGTGCAATTTGCAGGTGCAACTTCAGGTTTGGAAGTCACCATGTTACTGTCTGAAAATATCTGGGAGAGCTTAGAGGAAAAAAAGTAATCCCTGAGCACTCTCACCATTATTTTGTTTATTTTTACTTACACATTTTCTATGAGTTTCTGTGGAAGGCAGGCTACTAGGTTAGGTGAACATTTACCTTGATCCTGTAAAGCTTTTCATATGCTTTTACACAGCTAGCGTTGATACTTAAATAGATTTCAAAAAGATTTTCTCCTCTTATTTTTAGTCATATCTTAAGTTAAAAAGGACCATAGTCTAGCTACTGCACATTGCTCCAGGAACAGAAGTCCCCCATCTCTCACTTGGAAAATAAGTTTCTGCAAAACCTCAAACTTCCCTTTTCTCTACTCCCAACTGTACTTTTCTGTACTCCCAACCGTACTTTTCTGTACCCCAATGTACTTGCATAACTCTCCAGGTTCAGAAGATAAAGGTTTTTTTTGATAGCAGGTTGTTTTGTTTTCGTGAAACCTGCAGGTATGTGCTTGGGAGGCAATGCAGTATTAGCAATAGTAACACCCAAAAATGAAAAGTGTAGCAAGTCTTTCCAAAGGACTTAAAAAGATACTATATTCATTAAGTAATGACATGCACCTATTTATACAGCAGAAGTTTGTTTCATTTAGGTCTGCAGATAGCACCTAAGCAATTTGCCATGCTGGTGGAACAGGATCATGTAGGATTTAGAACTACAAATTAGAGAGTCACCCCTGACTAGTAGTAGGGAAATAATAGCATAGACCCAAATGATTTTTTAAAAAATCAACTCAAATAGATGTGTATTTATTGGCAGATAAAAAAAAAATAAATAAAAGCAAACTGTTATTGGGTAGTTAGAAAACACTGATGCAATTCTTTGCCTTTGGCTGCTACTCTTCTTTACAATGAAACAAGTCTTTGTATACTTGCTGCCCAGACTGATAGGTACTGTCTGAACGACAAACAATTTCCCCATTTCCTTAAGTGTTAACCATTCGTAGCAGTAATTTGTATAACTTCAGGCAGTAAGTTAACATGAGACAGCTACTGGAGAGAAAACTCAGACGTATGCAAAAATTGAGACAATCATTCTTGCTTTTGCATATGTGAGTGTTAGCAATTGAGGGGGAAAACCTGTTATATCTGCTTAGAAAACCTGGAGCAGAACAAGTCTCACTTCACACTGCCAGTAGATTATGGATGTTCAAAAGACTAAGGCAATGCACAAAACTTCAGTTATGAGAAAGGCAAGATGTCACGCAATGAAGAATGGATTCCCTAAGTGAAAGACTAGAAGGAGAGTCAGAATCCCGTAAATTCACACAATAGGCAGAAATGATATCATGGTTTTAAAAAACATCTTCTTCCAAAGACTTTTCAAACAGTGAACAACTCCAGACCAACCTTTGTTGATAAAGTGGTATGGGAGTCTTTAGCAGTTTAAGAGCTTGGCCCTGTCTCTCAATAGCTTCTCATAAGTATGTGAATGTTCCTCTGAAGCCTTCTCCTATCCAGATTGAATGAGACCAGGTCCTTTGCATGGCACAATAGTGGGAAGACAACAAGCAACATATATAAGTTAAAAGAATAGTATCTCATTGGATAGAAGGAAAAATATTTTCCCCATGAGGACAGTCAACGATTGCCCACAGGTTGCCCAGAAACACTCTGAGATCCCCATGTTGAGAGATTTTTCAAGACCCAATGGTATCAAACCCTGAGCAACCTGGTCTGACCTCACAGCTGATCCAACTTTGAGCAGGAGGTTGGACTAGAGACCTCCTGAGGGACCCTCCAACTTCAATCAGCACCTGATCCTGTTCCTACTAGCAGCAGGAGCACATAGTAATACTTTACAAAAATGAGAAGTGACAATGGAAAGCCATCACATCATGAAAAGATGAAACTGAAATATCAGAGTATGAAAAAAGTGAATTCTTTTTTTCCAGGGGCAGCATAACCTTATCTCATGCACCACAGCAGCAGCTCAGTCTTAAGTGACAGGATTGTGTGTCAAAGTCTTCTGGATTTGATAAATTATAAACCACCTACTCGCAGAGAGCAGCTTTCTTGCAGAGGCCAAACATCACCAGATCATCTGAGATTTCACTCAGAAATCCTGTCCCACTTTGCTACAAATGGTGATTTGTAGCACTTGGGGATTGAGTTTTTTGCTCTCTGCATATGGCAACATACTGGACATACGAATGAGTGATGGATATTTTATAATGCCTGATAACCTAGGCATCCTAAGAAAATAGATACTTGATTTCTCTGTATGTGAAAACAGAAAAGAAAGCTCTATGTAGGTTATATATCATATTGCAACCTCAGCTTGTTCTTTAACACAGGAAAGTTACTCTTGTGTTTTCTGGAACAGTTGATATTATATTTACATGACAAAACAATAAAAGAAAACTAAAACAAGTTGACATGTATTTGAAGAGAAAAGCTCCTACACCGTAGCACCTTCTACTCTCTAAGATATGTAATTAAATATGCAAGTATAAAAGTGGAAGTCATCCAGAACATCACAACACAGTGTTTGAAGTTACAGAAAGCTTTTAGCAGCCACTAAGGAAGTGCTGGTACAGTAATTTGGTATTCAGCGTGGGATCTGTGAGCACCAATGAGGTCAATCTTTCACAGACCCTTTAATGCTGCTTCCATAGGAGAAGTTATGGCAGACAAGCAAAGAAAAACCCCACGAGTGAATGCTAAATGTGTAGTTTGTTCCTGCCCAAACAACTTGTAAGACAGAAATTACAGACAACCTGAGACATAAGTTACTAACTTGTATCTGTTGGACAGTTTGAATCCAAAGGTTTAACTCCACATTTTAAGCATCTTAAAAGCCAGATAAGATGGTCAGGCACCACCAGACTATCTGTACAATGATGTGCTTCGAAGTCCAAAAAACATCAGTGAACTTACATTAGCTCAAATTTACAAATCATCTCCAAGCTACATGAGTCAAGAGAGTGAAAAGGAATTTTTTTTTTTTTTTTTATATATCCTCAATGAGATTTTTCCCAAAAATCTAATCACCGTGATGCTCTCTTTTTGATGATCTTAATATTTTCACTACATTTCAAACCCTATTACTGGGCCACATAGCTGCCAGGATGGACAAAGGAAAATGTGAAGCATGTGGCACTGGAAGTACAGAGGACCCGTACATGTCAGAAGGGAACTTTGTGTCCTTGCAGAGAAAGACAAATGGATAACATGAAGATGTGGCCTATTCAGACAGGTTTCCTGTCATACAAAGCTCTGAAGTTCAGAAATGTGTTATTTGTTCCAATCTTTGATAAGAATAACTAGTGGTCAATTCAGCAGGCTGGCTAACTGCTGACTTTAATGATGCTAAATAAAGTCACATATATATATATATGTATATATATACACACACATATGTTTTATTTTTCACAGTAATGCAATTAACAAAAGTCAGCAGCTAACAATAGAGAATAGTGACCATGCACAGAGACCTAAATGTTTGCAGATATTCAAATCATAAATAAAGGTCCCTCACCTCTGCTGTGTACTTTAAAATGGATATTTCCAAGACTGACTGCAAATGTTTAACTGCTTTCTGGAGATGCCTAAGAATAACACCTAAAAATGTGCGCAAAGAAATATGGCTATGAGACTTCTAGTGCTAATTTATTTTTCTGTGCTACACTTCCATGCTGTAGATTCGCAGTTTTTAGAGTAAACGCCACACTGACCAGAATAACACCTTGTCTTTTAACTTTGCCTTCTTTCTCCAGGCATTTCGAACACAGAAGTCGTAAGGATCATAACTCCGCTGTGAGACACAACCTGCATTTCACAGATGGGAAAATTAAGGCACTAACGTGATTTCACTGAGCTACAGAAGCCTCAGTAAGTACTACATCAGTAACCCAGACATCTACAGTCAATAATGAGAAACAAGTGGACCAGACTGCTCTGCCAAGGATGCCTACCTCTCCCTTGGTATAAGCAGGAATTTTAGGGTAAACAGGCATCTTTAAGGTTCTGTCAGGAGAGCATTAAGCCTATTTTATGCCCTTGCTGCACACAGATGTCTCTGGGGAGAGTGACAGCATCACCCAGACGCTTCCACCTACCTAAAATCTGACTCAGGCCCTGCAGGACTTTCTCCACTGGTATATACTAGAACAAAAAGACTATTGAATCTGTAAACACAACCCATAAGAGACAAAGTTCTAGGTCATTAGCAGATACAGGAATAAAAGCAGGACTCAACTCCCAACCTTCAGTCTCAAATACTAGATCATGTATTTTTAAAATCCTCTTTAGCTTCTCTATTCATCTTCATGCCAAATGGTGCGGTCTGACTGACATTTTTGACCTTTCATGTATAGGAAGCTATAAGGAGAGAAATGATGGGAACAGTAATTAAATTCCTACTTTTAAAAGTTTTGGCTAGAATCGAGATTCAGTATTAAGTCAGTTAAATGGGATTCTCAAAAAGGATGAAAACCTGAGCAACATTTATTGAAAAATCAGGCCTTTTCTTCTACTTGTTGGGAGCACACATTTTCCTATCTATTCTTGGCTGTTAGTTAAAGGCAGTAAACGTAATTCTCAATTTGCTCAACAAAATTTATGATCTCTTTCACAATGTGGACAAAAGGCATTTCTTCTTTCTTTCTTTCGGGTGGTTCAATAGGCTAAAGAAGAAAAATTCCCAGAAAATGTCTGCCTGCTACTGAAGGAGGAAATAAAACAGTTGTGGGCAATCCAAAGAGAAAGACAGAACCATCAAATTGCTGCCCAGTCTTTAAAGGGCAGTAGAAGACTCAGAGCAAGAGCTTTGAGTCTGGTACACACAGGTCAGTCAGTACTATCAGAACTTGACAAAAGTATTTTGGGGGAAGATGAAACAACCGTCTGACGACACTGTGCCAGACACTATCTGTTTCATTAGAGAAAGAGCTGAAAAATGTTTTGATCCAAGTTGTTTTCTCTTTCCACACTTGCTTTAGCTACCAAAACGCAGAACAGAAAGGGAAATAGTCCTGGCTTGCTCAAACCTGCAGCACTACAAAGCCGGCTGGAAGCATTAATAAGTTTTGATGTTTGGGGGTGCTTTTCTGTTATTTGTTTTTCTGTCTATAAGTATGAAATACCACCTTCACCCACAGACTATGCCCAGCTTGAATGCAATTCAGCTAAACTCCATGGGGTAATAACATTTGGCTCTTCTATATCTTAAAAGTACCACAAAGCACGCGACCTCCCCCACAAACATAAATTGAATAATTCTCAGAGAACCTGTGGGGCTTTTACCACTGTCTGTAAGTAAACTGAGGCACAAACACACAAAAAAGCCCTCCCGAAAGCCTTGTGAAATCTGCAGGTGGAGCTGCAGGTAGGACACACCAGGCACTTCTCTCCTGTTCATTATGCTGAAGGCTTCACATTACAGACTGCTTTCCAAAAAGTCATCTTTAAAAACCTGAATTTTCATAGCTTTTATTCATTTTTAGGCCTGGATTCTTTGTATACAATGACCAAGGCAAAAGAGTCTTGGTAGCCTATCAAACCGAGCACTCACTGGAGCAACAACAGAAGAAGTGTTCAGAAGTGGGACAACTGGGAGATGTGGACCTGAGATGCCACATCCATCCCAGGGCAGAGTAGAATAAAACCAAAGTGCTGGAGATGTTTGGCTTGGTTTTCAGTGCTCCACAAAGCAGGATTACCATGGTCTTTCTCCTCATCACATCCTCTAAATACATACAGTTCAATTCATTCAATACTCTGAACTCTATGACTTAATTCCTTTTGTCTATGGTGCCCAACAGAACAGGACCTCAACCCCTTGCTGGAGCCCCTTAGAGCTATCATAAAACAACAGCTTTAATCTGTTTTATCCAGTCCTAGTGAGTGAAGCTTTGGAGGGTATTTTTTTGCCTGCTCTGCCAACTAGATACTTCATAAAGTGAAACAGAATCTCTGCTTCCTTCAGGGCACCTGCTTTCAATTACAGGAAACATACGGCACCTTCAGATTTTTCAGCTTTCAACATCTGTGCTTTGCAGGTACAATTTGTTGCATTGAAATTACTGCTAAACCTGCAGACTGCTGTCAAGCTTTTGGGGGCATGCTTGAGAAACACTAGAGATGGACAGAAGTAATGGCATTTGCAATCGCTTTTTAATGACTGATTAATGACTGTTCTCAACCAAATCCTTTAAGTTGTTTACAAATCTCACCTCGCTCCTCTTGGAAAGTCCATTCAGCCCCAGCTTGATTAGAAATATCACCTCTACCCGTAGTAGATGGACATACTGACATTGCCATCCAGCCGAATACACCAGTCTTTCACCCCCTTTTAAAAGATAACACTATAACTAATACCTTTAAAAAGGAAACCAGTTTGTTATAACCAGTCAGCTACATCTGGTCATTATGTTTGGATGAGACAGTGACAGCTACAGTTTTAATTCTGTTTCCTGCATTAGGTTAAATGTGTCAGTCAAGAACCAAAAATGCAAATGGACTTTTACCCTCCAGCCTTTTCCAAACAGCACTGGTCCATAAAAAACACACCAACTCATCTGAGTAACCCCTCAGGACTTCTCCAGGCTGGTGGAGTATGACATAAATCTGAATATATGTTCCTAGACAGATGTCCATGAGCATCGATGGCAGAAATCTCAGTTTAACCATCACTGTGATGCTCTCTGTTACTTAGATTTCTGGTGCTAGCCTATGGGCTTCTTATTTCAGCTGTCACCAGGTGCTTGTGCTTGCCAAATCACATGAGCTAAAATATAACACAGTATCACAGTATCACAGTATGTTTGGGATTGGAAGGGACCTCAGAAGATCATCCAGTCCAATCCCCCTGCTGGAGCAGGAACACCCAGATGAGGTTACACAGGAACATGTCCATGCGGGTTTAAATGTCTGCAGGGGAGGAGACTCCACAACCTCCCCGGGCAGCCTGTTCCAGTGTCCGTCACCCTCACTGAGAAGTTTCGTCTCAAATTTAAGTGGAACCTCTTGTGTTCCAGCTTGATCCCATTACCCCTTGTCCTATCATTGTTTGCCACCGAGAAGAGCCTGGCTCCATCCTCATGGCACTCACCTTTTATATACTTACAGACATTAATAAGGTCCCCACTTAGCCTCCTCTTCTCCAAACTAAAGAGACCCAGTTCCCTCAGCCTTTCTTCATAAGGGAGATGCTCCACTCCCTTAATCATCTTTGTTGCCCTGCGCTGGACTCTCTCCAGCAGTTCCCTGTCCTTCTGGAACTGAAGGGCCCAGAACTGGACACAATACTCCAGATGGGGTCTCACCAGGGCGGAGTAGAGGGGAAGGAGAACCTCTCTGACCTACTGACCACCCCCCTTCTAATACACCCCAGGATGCCATTGGCCTTCCTGGCCACAAGGGCACAGTGCTGGCTCATGGTCATCCTGTTGTCCACCAGGACCCCCAGGTCCCTTTCCCCTACACTGCTTTCTAATAGGTCATTCCCCAGCCTATACTGGAACCTGGGGTTGTTCCTGCCCAGATGCAGGACTCTACACTTGCCCTTGTTAAATTTCATTAAATTTTTCCCTGCCCAACTCTCCAGCCTGTCCAGGTCTCTGGATGGCAGCACAGCCTTCTGGCATGTCAGCCACTCCTCCCAGCTTTGTGTCATCAGCAAACTTGCTGATAGTACATTCAATTCCCTCATCTAAATCGTTAATGAATATGTTGAATAATATTGGCCCCAGTACTGACCCCTGAGGCACCCCAACTAGACTCCGCACCATTGACTACCACTCTCTGGCTTCTCTCCTTAAGCCAGTTTGTAATCCACCTCACTACTCTATTGTCCAGACCACACCTCCTCAACTTAGCAACTAGGATGCTATGGGAGACTGTGCCAAACGCTTTGCTGAAGTCAAGGTAGACCTAGCTTGCTTACTGCTTCTACTGGGTCTAGCTCAGGAAGAAAACTTGCTGGTCTTAGAGAACACAAATCAGCAGTCCCAAGGTCTATTCAGGAGACAGAAAGAGGTGTGGAGAAGCAGCAGAGTGAATGATGAACACTACTGGTACAAGGAAAAACAACAGGGGGAAACGTTTTCTAATTCTAGACATGCAAGAATAAATTTTCATGGACATATGGATGAGAGATCTGTGGCAGAACAGGACTCATAGGAATACAGCCAGGAAGATACTCTCAAGGATCAAATCCAGTTGGTTTACTGTATAGTGATAACTACAAGAGTATTTAGGTATTTACACTCTTTATTATTATGTTTGCGTTCTGTTATTAATTATAATGAAATTATATTATTTAATATTTATTTACAAGGATCATCCTTCTGCTTAAGGTGAATTCAGATCCAGTGGTATTTCACTGAGCTGGCTTAAAATCACAGGAGATCTGCTATGGAGGGATCTGCACTGAGTGAGCTTCCCTCACCTGTTCACAGTATAATAAGCTGCTAGAGCCATGTATGTGAGAAAAATTAAGAACACAGAAGAAACCAATTATTATGCTTAGAGAAATCATGCCTTAACAGGAGGTTTTTAGACTCAAACAAACTTGGTAAAGGAAACTAGAAATCAGCTTCTTTAATGTAAGGAAAATCTACAAAATTTGTGTCATAGCAACCTCCATGAGTCCTGCATTCCTTTTCTCTTGGATCACATCATTTTATGCAAGTTCTTGTCACAATAATGAGCAGAACATTGTGGCAACTACTCTGCTGCTTCACTACACCTTTTAACCCGGATTCAGCTCTGGACTCCTGTCTCCTACAGTTTTACTTCAGGAGACTGAAGCAGTAGGATGGGATCCAGGTTCATCTTTGCATTCCAAGCAGGCTACATCTCCTGCGTTTGGTTCAGGACTTTTTCTAATTTAATTATGTTTGCACTGGGATGTAGTTAAGTCACAGCTCAACCATTAACTGTGCTCTGCTATGGCATCCACCCCCCTATATTTGACTTGCTAACTGTCTAATGTTTTGCAGCGAGTCTTTGATAAGTGTGTGTTTGCAGATTTTCATGACAGACTAATAACACCAAAGGAGGCTCCAGGAATGGTTTAAGTAAATATTATGTGTATATTTTCTCAACAGTGTCTGCCTACCAGCACCTTTAGAGCTACATAATCTTATCTAGAATATGTTTGTATTTTGTTTGCTCTAACCAGCATGGTCTGGTTAGCAAACTGTTATTTGATTAAAACATTATGCAGAACATAACTCTAGGACACACAGTCATGTGGCTCTGAAGAGGCAGCAGTTTCTATTTCTGTCTTGCAAAATTCTGCCTGCCATCATTGGGTATTTCTTCATCAATCATAAAGAAGAATGAGTAGATGCAGGCCTTTACCTGGGCCAGGAATTCTTCAGGTATTTTAAGAAACTATTTGTTCTGCTACCCTTGTCTTCTCCCTTCTCTATTGTTATTCCCTATTTAGGTCTAAAATTCACAAGAGGATGGATGGCTGGAATGCGGGTCCAGCTGCAAACGATTCGAATTCGCAAGAACTTCAGAGCAAGCATCTTCTCTTACTGTGTCAGGACATGACAGAACATCAATACAGGGAAGATGCTCGAGCTTGGTGGAGAGCAGATGTTAGGCATCTTAACTTTTTCTAGTAATTTATTAAATTGTCATCTTTTCGCCTGCCACCAGCAGATGGTTTAACAGTTTGGAGTGGCAGACAAACTGAAAAGAACTGAGTAGCGCCACTGACCGCATTACGCAGACGAGAACTGATTAGGGTATTATCTTCTCACCTGAAATATAAGAATAGAGTTCCACGCTCAGCCATAGACTTCCTGGGGACATGTCTAATTTGGAGTATAATAACAGTACAGTCTAAACCATGGCAGTAGCCTATACAGACCATATACAAAATAAATTTAAGCTAAGCTAGTTACTAGTAACAGCTGTGAAAGCACAGGCTCTGAAACTCATCTGCTGCAGACAAATCTCTAATCTCTTTGGCTCAGATTTATTAAATCTATGTGTGCAGGATTTCCTACTTATTCCGTGAAGAGAAATAATCATTTTAGAGGGCAATTCAGACTTCAGGTGTACTAAAATGGAGGTAGCAATGTCTTTCCATTGACTATCGAGGCATTCTTGGGAAGCTATAGATAAATACTGTCTATCTGTAAAGGAGGATAACAGCTTTTTTCACAGCAATATCATGAAGATGAATAGAATATGTATGGCTTAGAACAATGACAGCAATTATCTACCTCAGTTAGATCAACTTTCTTGTTTTCTGTTACACGTCTCTGCTAATAGTACACCAATAAACATCTGCTCTGTGAAAAGCAAAGTATTCCCTATCTATTTCAACAGTTTAAGGTGTTGCTAGGAACCTAAGACCAAAAAGGACATCCAGTGTCACCAAGTTTGGTCCCCAGCCAATATGGGTAAACCCAAATAATGATCTCATTTGTCACATTCAAGGACTGTAGCCCAGTAAACACAGTGTTGCTGGTGCCAGTAATAAGCCACAGACTTTGTGCTGAGTCTGCACGGCCTCGGGACCCAGGCACGTCAGGCTTGCCTATACTTTGCTTTGCCCAGCCCGGAGCTTCGCTTTAGCTGCAGCAGCAATTTTCCTAATGACCAGGTGGCTACTGCCTAATTTATTTTACTTTTGCTTATCTTCGCATAATGATGTGATTTAAGTGTAATTTTTATACAGACAGTAGTAACAAGTAGTTAAGCTGCACAGGATGAAATATTTATGATCCCAGGGTAATGACAGAATGCAGAGGAACACGGATGTGGTATCATAGCGGAGGCCTCAGAAGAGGCGATGCAGAGGGGTGGAGGCACGAGCCAATATCCGACAGGGCACAGAGTGACACATAAGACCTCAGGGCTATAAAAAAATCACCTATTGCTGGCTAAAGAAATGCAAACCTGTGGGTTTAGGGATAAGAAGTATCCAACATATGTAAGACATTGTATACATACTGAATTCAGGGGTAACGTGGTGTTGCAATTCAATGAATAAAGAGCAAGGTGTAAAACATAAAAATAGCCAGAAGGAGAGCCCAGAGTGAGAAGGAAGAGATCATCAGCAAGTCCTCAAGACATAGAAGAAGAAACCCCCAGTATGTGAAGCCCTTTACACCTGAAAACTTGCCATGACCACTCCCCAGCTCCAAAAACTAAAGTCAACAGCCACACAAGCCATGGAGGTGAACAAAACACCACAGAAAGGAGTACATAATTGGAAATTTGTGTATATCCACTTAAAATGTATTATTTTTGAAGCTTCCCCCTTCCAACAATATTCTTCTTTTTTTTTTTTTTTCTCTTAGTAAGTAGATCTGGACTATTAATAATTCTTTTATTAGACCATTAATATTTGAGTTACACTAACAATAAATTTTTGCACTTACACAGAGGCCACATTGTGTCTTGCCCGTACAAAGATTTTGAGTGTAACAACATTCAATATTAAAGCTAGTTATACCTCTTGCCTTCATTTCTCCTACAAGACAGCCATGCCCAAAACTCACAGATCTGACCAAAAAAAACCCCAAACAAACAAACCGCTACTAATTTTCTAGCATGAATACAGCCAATTTATATCCATTATTATCTTGTGCTCCTCTGTACCATTTCTTCTTTCCATACGTTCCTGCACAGTGCTCACACTCCTGTTAGGCACTGCAGAGGCTCATCAAGAAAAACCCTTTTTAGCCTCATCTTATGGGACAGTCACTGCCCCTCACGTCTTTTCTCACCACAGAAACTCCAGCACAGAAACAGAGATTATTCAGGAAGTTCACACTGAGACCTGATCCATCAGCTAAGAGAAAAAAAAAACAGCCACAACAATTTTATGCTAATTTCAAACATTTGGGTTTGCTAGAGTAGTTTTTGAGTAGTAACAAAGCGAGTTGTACGAATATAACAATCATGATAATGTGGTAATAGTTTTAATTGAAGTAATTTCTGTAGACAATAAGAATTATACCCTAATGTGTTAATTAATATGATTAGGAAATGTTGTGAAAATGAGTATGTAAAATGATATAACATGATATTCAGAAAAGCATGTTTTACCAGGGATAGTTCCTCCAAGCTCTCCTCGGGGTGAGATTTATGGACGTTAACACACAAGGCTTCGGCAAGGTAAACAGCTGTTTCGATTTTAGTTATAATGAACATTAACTCTACATCCCCATTTCTGCTTAATTAAACCTCTGACTCTGCAACCAATCAAGACCAAACAGAGAAGGTAACAGGCACTAATTGGGCCCTGTGCAATTTCAGCCTCAGCTTGCAGAGTGCTCTACCTAAACCACAAAACTTCCCCCCAAAATAAAAGTTTCTCTCCTGTTCCTCTCTACCAGCCTACCCAACATTTTCTTCGCTCATCAAAGCCAAACGACGTGTGAGCAGCATTAAGAAAAATGGATTGTACAAAAGCACTGCAGAATGGATAAAGTAAAAGATTAAATTCAATGCCTTTTTATTCCTGTCCAAGTAGTCACTTCTTATACAAAATAAAGTGAAAAAGACTCCCAAACAAAGTAAAACTCTCCTGCTGGACAGCTTGACAGCAAAGTCCTGTGCTTCTTGATTAATCTTTACCCTCTCCTAGTGAGGACCATGGCTGTGTCAGCACGGAGTTAAACACCAAACACACACACCAAAGAGGAAGTAGCACACAACCTGCGTTCTAAATGCACAGACAAAATACACGAGATGCACCTACTAATAGAGAAAACCTTAGAAAAATGTAGTGCCGTGCCCCAAATGTGTTTTGAAGGGCGCACAGGCTCCCTGCACAAAATGTCCCCCCTTCCGCCTCTCAACACGCGTCAGTCAGCGCCGAAGCAGCTTCATCTGAGGGGAACCGAGGACTCGATGTGACAGGGTGCAGACTTCTCCTACCGCACTTACAGAGGACAGGAAAAACAAAAAAGAGGAACTTATGCCCTAAAGGACACAAGATAATTTCACATTATTCCGTTAATGAATCTTTAAGACAAGATAGGATAAGAAAATCATTGAAATACCTCACCCCTTAGATCTGGAAGTGACAGCTGCAGCCTCTCTTGAACCGCCTCACTTCACGAGCATGCTCCTGAAGGTTTCTTTCTGACCTACAACCTTTATCTGAGCTTCCTTTGTGGCTTAGTAATACAAAAAGTGTCGCTTAATCGTTACGCTTAAACCATTCGCTCGCTGGTTAACTTTTTTTCCCCTCCCTTGCAGCTGAATGCTGCAAGTTCACCCTTTTGTAAATCTAGCAGGCGAAAGCTAGGAAAAGTATCCTGTGGTTCACTAGAAACACACAATAACCCTTAAAATAAATACACATATTAACTTGCAGTGCAGTAATAGTCAGTTGGGATTTACATGCACAACTAGGTTCATCTGCAAAAAGCACCATTTTGTAGCTCTCTTAAGGAAGTGGTAAATACCGTGCATGCTCTCGCTGCTTCATGGGAGGCTGACTACCTAAGCCCTGAACTGAGAGCAGACCTTAAATATAAATCGCTTAATTGCTCATTTTATTTGATACCCAAGTACTTCATGCTAATAAAGTTCAGCATTAAAGGATTACAATGTGACAAATTATACGCCCATCTCATAAAAGAAATGCTACCGAAACAGAGCTGGATCTGAAAGGCTCTCGATAACGTACAGCGTACATCTAATTTTAGATGATTCCTCAATCACTGGAGAGTTTGCAGTGTACACAGCCAACCCAGCTCAATCAACTGACTTCTATCTCCATGACTCCAGGTCACATTATCTCATGAATGAACTGTTATGTAGGTCAGTCAGGAGTCATCTTCTAATTGAATGCATGTTTCAGCCTTGGCATTTATGCTCTAGATATCAGGGCTGTAGACAGTTGGGTGAGTCAAAAGAAAATATCGAAGAAGGGGCTGTGATAATTAGGCTTTGTTTCAGCCAACAAGCATGGAAACAGATGCCAGCATAAGCTTGTATATAGCTGTTTTCGTTTTAACTGGATTTATACAGGTGGAAAGTGCAGGAGCAACAGGCTCAGTGGAGAGAGGATTTGCTGGGTCACAGATCAGATTTTAGCCATAAATCAAGCGCTGTCGTGCTAACGTACCTTGGCTTGGCTGGGGGGTATATTGGTCTCTGCTGAGGCACGAGCCAAATATGCATCTGCTTACTTGCAGTAACTGATACCACTGACTCTTCATGTAGGCCCCAAATGGTCCCCAAAGGAATATTTTTGGTTGCTCCCAAATCAAGGTGGATGTGAGACAACAGAACCAAAAATTTCCATTCTTCTTTGCCAGTCTCCTGAGTCATATGTGTACTTACACGTTTTAAAGAGCAAGATCGTCAGGGAAACTTCCCCACATGGTTCATGAACTGTTTGTTTAACTTTCTAATCAGGAGGCTCATGTAAAACACATTAGAGTTATAGCCTGGGTAATATTTGGGTAAAATGAAGACTATCAGACTGGAGATGCTTGATGAAACCAAAGCAAGAGAGTTATTGCTTTATAGAAATGCTTTTGATCAGACATTTCTTTTCACTTCCTGTTCAATCCAAGCTATTCTAATTTAGATGTAAAAGCAAAATTGCAACTGATTAAAATTGGGTCGGCGGCAGTTCCCATATGAGGAAACACATGGCTCACAATCAGATAAAAACCAAGCTATCTAAATTCGGCACTGCCTGTACTTTATAACTATGACCCAGCAGCTATTTACTAGTTACTTGTGTACTTTCAGTTTTCACAAACAACTCTCAAAGGATTTTCTCCTCCTTTGAGCTCCCCCAAATTTAAAAATGGTTTCTGGAGTGTAATGGGTTAAAACTACCGAAGTGAAAGCAAAACGCCCAAGGCCAAGTTTCCCCCCCCCAGCCCATATACTTGGTTGCATTTTCATCTCCTCTGTCCTGACAGCTGTTATCTTCAAGTGTGCTGCGACATGCCCATTGCTGTTCTAGCAGTCGTCTTGTTCAACTCCGAGCTTGGTTTTTAAAGCTTTAAAACCTTGATGCATGGGGGATGTAGAAGGGGTAAGAATGTAGTAGCACATATTATGTGGGAAATATCTTTTGCCATCTTGTGCCCCACCTACTTCAAAACAGGGAGTTTTTAAGAGGCACAAAAATAGCTTTAAAACAAAGAAATAAACAAAACCAAAAACTACGACACGATTCCCCCAAAAACCCCTACCTAAACCTCTTCCCATCTCCAGAAAAGCCTTTGCTTCAGTGTTCTTCTCATCTCCCAGCAACAACTGCTTTGCACTCACGTAGTGTGATTCTTAGGAGGATGTGAAAGCAGTTACAAACATCTGTTAATTAAGCCTCAATTTGCATGTGAGATGGGTAATATACTAATTTTACAAATGGGTGTGTTAAACCACAGAATGCTGGATAGAGCTGGCCAACAGAAGTACCTGAATATCAGCTAGAAGGACAGAGACTGAGTTTCCTTGTTCTGGTTACTATTCTTCTAAATAAAATAAAGGCTCTATAAGCATACTCAGGATGTTGACAGTTTTTACTTTGCAAAAGACAAAGTCGGAATAATTTTCCAGGGAATAAATGCAGATATTCATACAAAAAACCACAAACGAGTTATGTAGGAATAAATTGCATCAGGTCCAATTTGCAAGAAAGAGTATTAATGTATTTTTAATGGCTGAACTAAGGGAAGGTCATTATACAATGTTTTAATTCTAGTACATTAGTGTTGCATTTAAATGTTAGCAGTTAATGTGATAATGACAAACTCTCCACGAGTTGTGACATCATAAAAAATAAAGGCTGTTTTAGTGTTATTTTGGAAAAACAATAATCAGAGCTATTAGTAAGCTCCCCTACTCCAGCCATTGGGAGAATGTTTATCTTGCTATATTAATTTTACATGCAAGAAGAAAACCATAATGGGAAGTCAACAGATGTGAAAAATGTAAATCTTTGTTAAAGTGCACAATCAACAAAGGCAGAGAGGTTTTTGCTGTTGTTGTTTTGAGGGGTTATCTTTTTGCAAATAAAATCATCTTAATGCTCCTTGACCTGTAAATGCCATTTTTAATGGAATGCAGAAAATAAATTACTAGAAGTAGGAAAAAAACATACAAACAAACAAACAAAAAAAAACCCCAACAAACTAACAACCTGAAAGTCAGCTTGAGAAAACAGCCTCTTCAGCAGAGATGTTAGGTTTTGATTCTTGAAAAGTCACAAGCAACCATCTGACACTCAGTACTGTTACAGTAGCCTGATGCTGCTCAAAGATAATTTTGGGTGGTTCGGGAACAGAATTCAGCGTGTTGGGTCCAGTATGTGGACATCGTGTATATTCACCAATGGTAAAGTATTCTCGTAGGATTAGCACTTACAGAAATTGAATATTTCCTTGAAGATCACACCTACACCTTCCTTTACAAGGCTTCTAAATCAAGATGGTTGTTTATCATGCTATTAAATTAGCGGAGTTTTTTTTTCTCTTCTTCATTCACTCTATTTAGATTAACATTTAGCAAAATGAAAATTTCCTGAAGGTAATTACCTGGCTGCAATTCAAGGCATTCATAAAAATTACAGTTCCCTTTGACAAGAGGTTGTGCTGGAGGGTTGGGGAGGAGGCACCGTCACAGGGCAGTGGATCGGAAATTCGGAGCTTCCCAAGGATGAATGCACCACAGGGCTCTGCCGCAGCCCTTGCTCTGGTTTCCACTATCCTCTTGTTTCCTACAAGCACATTCACATTTGACCCGTGCAGGGGTTTGGTGGAGACTCTGTTTCTCAGTAGTTACATGCTGCCTCTTGGATTGATTATTTTTTTGCCCCCAGAGCTATGGCCCGTCATCTGCTGCGCAGATGATACCACACTGTGCAGCCTGGCTGTTTCCGAGTCCTGCTGTCTCGGCTGGGGCTCATCACCTCTGCAGGCACATGGTGGCAATTCTGCAAAACCACATCCTAGCAAAAAAGGGGAAACCAAGTTGCAGACTTTGCTTTCACTAGTAATTGGGTGGATTTTTTGTTCCACCCCTGACATTTGCCCTGCAACTGTGTCACCTCTAATCAAGTGTTCACCTGATTCACCACTGCAACTATCCCAAAAAAGACAGGTTTGGCTTTGCTGTCCTACAGCTAAGCAGTTTGAGCATTCTACCACTGTGCTCAGAGCGGTACAGAATTGATTACAGGCAAGACTCTCAAACATTCCTGTAGCACAACCATCAGTGACAAAGATCTCACCAAAAAGTGGACCAAGACAATCATCGTTTCCTTCATCTTCAGCTGGCTGCATCTATGGACTTCACCACCAGTGACCACAGTATCGTCTTCTTTTTTTTTCTTTTATGGCTTCACTATATATATATATATATTTTTTTTTTTTTCCCCAAACCATTAAATTATTTATGCAAAACACATCAGTTTACATTAAAGCTTAAATTAGCTTTTACATGATGTGCCTGCCCCATCTCCTTTCTCCATACTGTTAAAAATCTGCCTTATCTCCAGTACAGTAGCTGTGTATACTTGCTTCATCTTTTCAAATACCTCCAAACCTCTTCTTATACTAACTTTCTCTTTTCTGCCAGGTGTGGTACACTTTATATAGTGAATTTGCATCAGTGTTTTGAGGAACGTTCAAATCTCTGGTCAGTTTATCTGCATAGGTGAACGGAATATTTAAAGGTTTTCTTCTTTTTTAACAGATATACAATACATTCCTTCTTTTAGGCCTTGAACCCATGTCCCTAACATGCAGAAACAGATTACACTAATATTCTTGTCTGAAGAAGCATGTAAGATTATGCAAAATAAAATAAAATACATCAGTAAGGGAGTAGCTGACATCTTCACGGTGCCCACTAAACTATTAACTAAGCGTGCAAATGGACAGTGTATAATAAAAGACCTTCTTTTGGGACAATTTATGCAATTATGAATATGTAAGTTATGTTCTCATATTCCAGTTTGACTTCTGCTTACTGAAATGTTGACAAGGACGCTCATATTCTGACTGTAAGTCACGTTTTTGATGCATGCAAAAACCAAGTACGAATCAAAACTGAAAGAACAGAACCAGTTAGATTACACCAGATCCTCAGGTTTCGCTTTAAAAAAATGGACAAAATAAGTTTTCAGTCCACATGGCTACAACGAAAAAAAAAATTAAATGTGAAACAAGACTATCCTAGAGGTTTATGGTTCTCAAGACAAAGAAATATCTATTTGATTAGGTTTTTACATTCTGTTTTTTTCACAGAACTCTTGCGTTTTTTGATAAATTTAAAGACTTCTAAAAGCAGGACTATTTTTAATGACCTGAATTTAGCAGCACCTTCCAATTTTGCAGCTTGTTTTATCTTACTCTAAAGCCTTTGACTGTTTGAATTCACAGTGAGATATGAATGACATTTTTCTTTGCTTGACTCACTGTAGACTGGATCCAATGCAAAGATTAGCACCAAGAACTGATTCACGTCAAAGTTTGAAGAGGAAGGTGTTCTAGTGGGTCTTACTATGGAATAATTGTTTGTATTTTGCCCAGACTACTTTGCCTAGATTTTAAGCACTCGGCTTCATGGAAATGCAAAAATTGCCCCTGCATCCCCCCAAAAGTCAGTCTGAGATTACTGTTGTTGGGCTCACAAGGCATTTGAATGGGGATCAAGAAAACATGTAGACAACAGGATATGCTACACAGCACTGCATCTCACTGCAGACTTTCTCTGGTGTTGAGATAACCAAGATAGTTAATATCACATAAAAGAAATCAGAAAATAAGAGGCTGAAAGGAAGGAGGATGAAAAAATAAAATAAAAAACAAACCCAAAAAAACCCCACATTCATCCCTGAGTCTCATCCAAATCCAAGTTGCTCAAATTTAGTCTTGGCTCCTTTTACGCTGAAAGTTTTGCTATTTGTTCAACTGGGGAAAAGGCAGCTGGAAAAGAGATAAGAAAGGCATGAAAATGGAAGGTCTTACGACAACCAAGCTTGGCTTAGAATAAGGATCATGTTACATTGGATAAATCAAGTGTAATGGTATGCGATAGGGGCAGGTAAAGACAGGAGCACTAAGGAGTGCAGCTGTGGTTTAATGCTTTCCTCGGCACGCTGTCAACGGGGTTTTGTTATCAACCTCGACTGGTTGACTATCACACACCTAAGCAAAGCGAGAAAAAATTCCATTAACAAGTATTTACAGGGCAAAAAGGTTAACGAATATTGAAAAGTGGGACTGAACTCATTGCAGAACACAGGTGGGAAAAGAAATTTGGAAAAGCTGAAAAGGATGAATTTTGGTGCAGATCAATGCTGGAAAGAAGTAAAAAATCACTTGGACTTGGAATTCAAACTGAAAGTGGGAGGTTGCATGAGGACTGCATTATTGAATATCCTATCACAGCCAGCAGTGGAACCATTTAGCAGAACCAGATATTTTAAAAGGTCCTGAGACAAGGAAGAGCATTGGTTACCTCCTCTAAGAAAACTGAAAAAATTATGTAGGTTTTAAAGATTACAAACAATATTTTAAAGATCTCTGCATTATTTTGTGAAGGACAAAGATTTTACTGAAGTTTGCAGAGAATTATATTGGTAATTCTTCTGCATAACTGACAAATTACATAGAATACAAAGATCAACTACAATAAAAGGAAAAGATTCACCTTAAAAAAGAGGATATTTGGGATTGGGAACCCATTGGAAATTAGTAAATTGGTGAAAAAAAAAAAATCCTACTTAATCTTTTAGAAGCAGAACTTGTATACAGAGTATTAAAGATTAATATTTTCCAGTTTTAAAGTGAGTTAATAAAAAGAGGGAAACATCACATTTCTTCATTAAGGTGCTTATGTATATGTAATAAATACACAGCACATCTCAAACTCACTTTTCTCTTGAGTCTCCCAGTCATTTCACCTTTTTTCCTTTCTTCTTTCTTTGTTTTGTTTTAAAGCCTATGATCTTACAGTGAAATGAATACACAAAAATATATTGACAGAAAGAAGTTTTAGATGATGAGACTTGGACAGGAAGTTTTACATTCATACTGTAGATTGAAACTAAAGCTAAAAACATGAAAGCAACTGAAAACTCAGTTTGCTTGCATTTTAATACCTTCTTGCTAAGCCTGAAAGTTTTGCATTTTATAATAGGAATTACCTGAATACTGACAGATGAACCTAAGTTTCAGCACTAATTTTTAAATTTCTGAATTTACAAATACTTTACATATTGCCAAATTAACTAGTGGCTACTATATCTAACTGAGATTTACGTTCATGTGGGAGCAAAAAATAATAGAATTGTAATTGGAGATAGTTGTATTGACAGGAAAAATAAGGGATTTATGTAAAAAATCAAGTATTTCAGGGAAGAATGGAGAAGGATGAGCTGTTTACAAGTTACTGGATTCCCAATGCTTTGATGCAAAATTTGCCATTTTGCAGAGGTTCTGCAAGACCTTCCCCCCATGCCACTATAGAGATCTTCTCTTGTAACTTTTGCCCAGCTCTGCAGACCTTAAAGCTCAAAATGAGAACAAACACCCAGGAAGGCACATGCATAGGGTTGCAAACACCTGTGCACTGTTTCCGTGCTATAACGGAGCTTCCTGTGTGAAGGTCATGGCACACAGCAGCATGAGCCACTTGTGACTTACCATCACAACAGCTCCTTTTTCCCCCTGAAACCTTCACATTATGGGAAGGAGTCATAATGTTCCCAATGTATGGTACCCAACCAGCCAAATCCATAAGTTGATCCAACGTATTTTCAGCAAGGTTTTACCCAGGAAAATACCCAGCGGTAATAAACTAAAACATTCTGAAGGCATGCACTAGGATTTTCCTCCATCTGCCACCACATTGAGAAGGTCTTATAAGAGGGAATAGTGCAGGTGTTTTCTAGTTCTTGGTATTTTCCTGTTATTTCAGTGGGACTTTGAAAAAGTCTCTGGCCAGGTCTTTAGGAAAGAAGAAGCTTGCAGTTCACTGAGGTGAAGGCAAGAGCAAGGCTACTTCTTCTAGCCATGCTGCTGCCTTGCCCTGTACTTGACCCTGCATAATGTTCTCATGTAAAAGCATGGGAAACCACATCCTAGAAAGAAATGCTGTGAAGTGTCACCTCTTCTGTTGTGTGGTACCATCAGCTCAAAAAACATGAAAAAAAAAAATAAAGACATCTTAAAAACTCCAAAATATAGATGGAAATGGAAAAAAAATAAAAGTATTTATTTTAAAACTCAAGTGTTGGGGCTTAAAGCATCATTCATCTTACCAACTTTTGTCCCATCCAGTTAATGATGAGACAGGCAAGATGAGCTGCCCCTGCCTGCAGCTGGAAACCCAGCAAATCCTCTGGACTGTCCCTTCTCCTCCAGGGTCAGACACAACAGTCAGGATCCTGCCTCAGGGCCTGACCCAGCTGCCTATTTCCACAAGTTTGCCTGTAGCCTGTGCTCCAACTGAGAACAAGGTGAACAGGAGAAGATGATGAGGGCAACTTGGTCGAAGTGTTACATGACGCCTGACACACCAGGCCTTTTGGAGAGGGTAAAAAAGTTAATGGTAAAAAAGTTAACGGTAATATCTAAACAGTAGGTCTGATAACTTCAACATCATGTCCTACCCTTCTTCATACAGTTCCTTTTGGACTCCTCTTCACTCAAGAAGTGGCCCTGAATCATAAGATGCCTTTGGATGGGAAACCTCCCTCACGTCAGCAGCTAATATTGTCTCACCTTAACAAAAAGAGACCCAACTACATCAGCATTTTTCTGACACGCATACCTTCCACAAGTACTGAGCTCACACTTACTATGACTCCAGTTACCTGCTCTGAGTAGCGAGTTTTTGTACAAGCTCAGTCTAATGCATCGTAGAGCCAAACAATTTTCAGCACAAAAGTTCTCCAAATCTCGTCCTTCCAAAGAGTCTTTCCCCCTAAAACTGAACCACCTTGCACACCCTCACGTAGATATGACCTCCTGACACAACTTGAATGTTACTGCAAAAAGTCTGGCTACCTCTGCAAAGCACTCACTACACTCATGGTGGCTGATAAATAAGACTGTGCTGCACATGATTCAACAGCAAATCCAGGGACTCTGAGCAAGAACAGCGAACACGGTGAGAAAGGCAACAAAGTCGAAAAGCAGAAAAAAAAGTAGCAAGTTTTATACCGAGGACAAAATTTAAAACGTCTGTTTCCGTGAAGCTTCATTAGGTTTACTCAGCAAAACAAATTTATGATGTCAGGAGAGAGTATTTCAACAACTGTATGTAAAAATAAACTATGTGATTCAGTTTAACTGAAAAAAAGTAGGCACAAAACCACAGGGACACAACAGAGAACAAAATAAAATGTTCCTTGGTGAAGTAACCCAGAATATAAAACAAAACCACCATCCCAAACTGGCTGCTGAACGCTTATCTCACCCAGACAGCAGCATCTGTCCTTGTCAGGAGCTATCGCGCAATCTGGCTCATCCCAGTCCCTACCTGGAGACAGCGGAGCAGACACACGCGAGGCACGGCAGCCAGCTCTTCACAAGTCGTGCTCAATACCGCTCACTTCCAGCCTTCCAAAACCTCCTTCACCGTAGGAAACCAGAAGTACGACACTCACTTCTTCATTTCTTTTTTTTTTTTTCCCAATTACAAAATATAGCACTTCTGCGAAACAGCCAGAATCATGTTGCTTCAGAAAGTGCAAGTAACAAGAAGTATCTTCCAGGCAGCAGGGTAATAAGTTACACCCAGAATCCCATTTAGCAGTTTAGATAATTCACAGTTTCTCTGGTTACATACTACGTAAAATACGACATCCAGCTGGGAAAGTTGGTCCACTTTATTGTCATATGGCAGTTCCTTGCTTTATATCATCCAAATATCAATTAAAAAGCAAATAAAAAACTGTAAAGCAGATATATCCATATTTTCATGTCGCGCTTGTATACATGCACAGAAATACTCGCTGTCATTCAAAGAGGAAAAATAACCTTGCCTGAAACATAAACTGACTCTGCAGTGCCAGGCTTAAGTGTAATTTTCAAAAACCTTGAAAAAAGAACAATGAACAGACATGCTTAAATTCTGCGACAGCTATTTTAATGGTGCAGTTTTTCAGATAACTGAAATTTAATCACAATATGCTGTCAGATAACAGATCTAGATAATAGAAGCCAACATGATGGCATTTAAAAAAATATTAATACAACATATGGATATAGAGCCTTTGCTGATGCACTTAGTAAATACCAGAAAAATCAAGCAGCATCAAAATCCAAACTCGTCAAAATGACTAGATGCCTTGTGTTATTCATTTCTAATTCTAATTGCTTGATTTCATTCATCAGGATTTACATATGCACTAGTACACTACTGAAGCAGTTAAAATTAAATACTTCCCATTTTTTTCCCAGAAAAGTAATGGACTTTAACAGTCGTTTTATTGCAATGAGAGATATTAACATACAATTCTGCTCCTAACTCCAGGTTATAATGTAAGTGGATTCATTGATCACTTGCAAAAGGCAACAAAAATAAAGTTTTCCTTGATGCTGAGACCAAATAAAATCCTGACCAGATCGTCCATTATTCTCAGTGGAAATCCATCCAGTGTCTAAGTGCTACACGAATGTTTTGCCAACTACTAAGTCAGGCATACAAAAAGTAAAAATACACCAGGAAAGGACATGTAATGAATCTATATCTGTGCTGCACCAAACCCATGTTGCTCTATATGAACGTAGCAAATTCACTATGAAGGATTTTGGCGCCCACAAAGAAAGACAAGCACAAAGAAACCAGAGGAAAAGACACCTATCCCAAGAGTTACCTGGGCTTTATAAACTGTTTTTCATGCCTGGCTCTCACAGCAGGTTACAAGTGTAAGTGGAATGATCTGTAACCTACAGATGGAGGGAATAAGGTTAACTAGAGCAGCAGAGAAAGTCAGCAGCTTATTCCACTGGAAGAAACTGCCTCTCCCATTGACTGTATTAACAAACTGTAGAATTGCATTTGGAAAAAGTAAATTTCAAACTCATTGCAGGGGGAGGGGGGAGTTTAATCAATTAACGGAGTCTACCACCGTTCATTTAGTGCATGCAAAACCCTATGGTTTAAATTTGAAGTTACACACATGTATTGTGTACACACAGAAGGCACCACTTAGAGGGTAAAAATGGAAATTAGATTGGGAAAAAACAGTTTGCTGCTTAAATCAAGCACTAAAAACACTACGAAAGAGTGACAGCTATGAAATATTTAAGACTCAACAATAATATTATTAGACTTCAAAGGACATCACCTTCTCAGAACCATCTTCTCGCACTGATCATCTGCAGAACGAGCAGCATCACATCAGTTTGTTTGCACAAACTTCTTCGCGACCACATCAGCTAGAAATGAAACTCTTGGATTCTCTAAAAGCCATAAAATACCCTTGCAGAGATCCGCCTTGCACCTTCTTGAGTCCACTCCTGGATTTTGCAGGAGCTTTGTAAATAATTTAATATATCCATGGGGAGAATATGAACGCTTTTTAAGAACAAGAAGGTATAAAATGCTAACAAGGAGGTAAAAGGCTTTTGAACATGAAAGTTATATATCTACAAAGCCTTCTTCCAGTTTTTACGTACTCTCTTCTCCATATGTAACCATGACGAGTAGAATTGCAGTAAACATTTAAACTGCATTGCATTATTGTGTGTAATAAGAGCTTGACATTTTTATTTTCTCCAAGGAGAAGCACTGCCTATATGCTCTCTAGTGGAGGAACAGGGTTTTTACAAGGTCCCTCCTCCCCGCTCCTTTAAATGTGATGAAATATGAACTGAAAGGCTTTTATTCTGCCAGAATCCCAGTCCAAGGTTTTGTGTTTCTCTAGCAACAATGACACACTAACAACTGAAGCAGGGCAGAGAGCAGCTTCTCCTTCATCTCTACTGCGTCAGGTACCATCTGTGTCAGGGGAACAGGAACGCCACGCAACTTTTGACCTGGTTTGCCAAGGACTAAGGGTAAATGGATTAGTATTATTATTTAAGCCACATTTTGAAGTGTATGTTTGTCACGGGCATCCATTTCTTTCAGAAGCGTTTCCACAATTTCATGAGTAACCGTACCCTTCCAGAAATCAAATATCAAGTCACTACCATATGAATTCACCAAGGAGGACTTCTTCTCCCCACCTGGCAATCCTTCTGGCTCCACACTTCTCCGCTGCCCATAAGTCCCAGCTGGAAGGAAGGAGGCTGTTCAGAGATTGTATCCTAGAAAGACTTTGTTTTCCATGCTGAAAGCGTGTTGGAGAGAGATGCAAGAAAGGACTCACAAGTTTGACTGAGCTAAATGCCACCGCAATTTCAGAACAAACCGCACCACCACATAGGCAGCAAAGCAGCCAGTATTTGGCAAATTAATAGTTACAAGCCAAGACTAAGCACTGCTACAAAACATAACCTTTGCTTCAACCGTTTGTAGGTAAAACAAGGGCTTTAGGCTCCAGGGGCTTTTAATCAACACTAAATTTAAACAAGCTACCCTAAAGATTGTCAGGGTTTTCCCATTTTGGTGGAGGAATCCTGTAAGAAAGCCTCTTCCCCTCTCAGACAGCAGGTGCACAGGCTGCAAGAGACCATTTTCCTTTAGATTAGGTGTATGCATCTCTTCTTAAAAATTTATAAATCACTTAGCTTTCCAAGAGCCAAATTCCCAGTAGAGTAACCGGGATTACAGCCATGCTAGCAGGAAAGGAGAACAGAGTTCGTTAGAGCTGGCATAATACAGTGAACCATACGATAAATTACTTTAGGAAATGGCTGCTAATGCCCTCTCTGTGCAGGCTCAGGGGATACCACCCTCCCCGCAGCCCACTTCTGTGGAAATTAAAGAAGTTTAGTCATTTGAACAGAGGATATAGGTTTCAGCTCATCTGAAAGCATTTTTTCCCACCTAGAGGGCATAATAACTAATTACATCAAGATAATATAAATTTAATTGTTTTTATTGGCTAATACAGTCTCTGTCAGTGAGGAAACATAATACACTTTCAGAACTATCATTGGAAACTAGTACATTCACAACAAGCAGCTGATCCCTGTGGGACGAGGGACTCCTTGGGACAGTTACTTAGAGCCAACTGACGGAAAGTTCCTGCTTTGACAAATGGTAAAAGAAACAAACCTGAAACAACAAAGCAAGCCTTGAAACCTCTCTTTGTTCCCTCTCAACTCACCTTTGCTTTTCTTCTTCCTGTTCCTTCTTGACTCTGATTTTTGAGTTTTCAAAAGTCTCCCAAAAATATATATTTATATACTGCAAATCCTGTACACTGAAAGCCACGTATCTCCTCCTTTCTGGCTTTTGAAGTCTGGCATCTTTGTAGACTGCCTTACGATAGGACTTCAATTTTGCTTTGCTTTGAAAATGTTCATTAAAATGACATATTTTAAAAATGCCTCCCTTTCCTCGTTTCTACTCATGTCCCTAGATATCTCTGCATATCACCTTGTCCCATCTCAGATATCTGAAGTCCCAATGTCTGAGGCTGTGTAGGTCACACCATTGGCGGCCTCTCTCATGGATGGACAAAATCTGGCCCTCCAAGGCAATTTGTTTGGTCTGTTGTACACCCATGGCCCAGGAAGAGATGAACATCCCCAGGGTACAATTTCTCCTCTGCCGAAGGGCATAGAAGAACCTGAGATTACAGCCTTAGATTTCAGAGCTGGCTATTTGAGCTAGGGCTGGTAATTCCTATTTTAATCCCCTTTCAAGAAAACCTGAGCTGCAGTCTATGGCCCACTCCTGTTCAGGGTGGGGGACCACTGCTGTAGCACAACTGAGTACCACACACGGTGAATGCTGATATCACTGCAGGGAGACAGCGTTGCAGCTGGGCGAGACACACCGATGGTACACCGAGTTCTGCTAATTATCATCACAATATGAACTGCGATTGCAAAGAGGCACCAATCCCAGTATTCAGCATCATGCACCACTCTGAGGGGCCCTGGCACATGGGTGGTTCATCCTGCGGTCTCTGCCATCATGTCTTTTTTGTTAGTACAAGCCACGGCATCCAGGATTAAAGCCTACTGGAGGTGCACCACCAAAAGCAGCACAGACACACTCCCAGGTCTACTAAGTGCCAGTACCACCCGCTTTGTATTCCATCCTCTCACAAATACAACCATCCATCAGGTTTGTCTTTTCCCTGCAGGCATCCCTAAGGGAGAGGTAGAAACATGGATGCTGCAGTGTGACCTCCCCCAAGCTCCAACTTTTTCCTCTCTCTTTTCTTCTCCCCAGCTCTGCTCAGGAGAGGAGTTTGGTGCTGCCCAACCCAAGAGATGCAACTGAACCTGTGCTGTAGCACCTGCATGGAGAGTGAATCAGCAGTTTTTCCCCAAAAAAAGGCTGCTGGGAGAGCTGGGGCAGTTACGTAAGGCTGCAGCAGCCCCAGAAAGTTGACATTAAAGAGACAAAGCAAGAGCAGCACTGGAAAGCTTGACAGACGACATGGATTCCTCTTGCAGAAGACTTGCTAGGTAACCTTTTATGGTGAAAAGCACAGCTCGGGCTGAGTGGTAACTCATATTCCTTGGTTCTGTACAGTGGATGCCAAATGACTGCTGGCCCTACACAAGGTGGTGGAGATGGAGCTGCCTTTTGACTCATGGCCATGCGCAGGAAGCAGCCGCTAATTGTCTATCTGCTCTGGGAAGTTCAAGGAGGAGGATGGGTAACGAGAGAGCTGACAACCCCTCTGTGCCATGTCCTCAGCTCCTCTGCACACTGCCTAAATGGAGGAGATGAAGAGAATCAGGCTACACCTTGCTATAGGAGCCGTGTTACTCCTTAAGCATCCCTGAAGGCATCGTTATATCCACTGTCATTAGGGATCTCACTGCTCTACAGGAAGGGAAAAGGTGACTAATGACTGCCATAGGAGGACATCCAGCTAAGTGCTGCACCTTACCTACCACACTCCAAGGTATAGTTGGATCATTTGGAAACATGTAGACTGTCAGCTCATTATCGCATCTAATTTTAATTGACTGCCGTTTCAGAAACCTCTTCCAACTTCGGAGTTTGCATCCTACTTCCACTCTGCAAAGCCAGCACAAATTCTCTTGAGCATTCTCAATTTTTCATATTACTTCTCCGTTTTTGGATTTTGCATTTATATTTCCAAAACGTCTCTCAAAGCTCCCCTCAAGGAGGGATGGAATTTGCTACTCAGAAGCATGACATGCATATTTGTATAGTAATACTGACCGCTTTCACAAGGGACTGCTTGTGATCAGCAATACAAAAGAGGAGTCAGAAGGATCCTCCATGTGACTTTTTGTGACTTTTTTTGTCTTGGGTTTGAGTGAGGGTTTTTTTGTTTGTTTCTTTGGGTTTTTTTTGTCGTTGTGGTTTGTTTTGTGTTTAGTTTTGGTTAGTTGGTTTTGGTTTTGTTTGTTTGTGGGACTATCTGCATTACTTTCTCTGACACTTCTCTTTTTTGCACCCTAAAACACATGCAGAAGGCCCGTTCTTCAGTGCCTGCCACGATCTTTATGCTTCACCACTTACAGCATGTTCTTTTTTATCAGTCCCACCCCACTCCCACTCATTTGCTTTAGTATTTCTTTCCCAGAACTCTGCAATTTTTCAAACTGGTCCCTTTTGGACAGCAGCACCTCCTTGACTGGTCTAAAATCCCTCCTGAAAACACATCTGCTGAATCACTTGCAATAAATTAGTCCTGCAAATTGTGTCTCTCTTTATATGCATCTGCGCGCCTGTTCTCCAAGCCCAGATTCACCTACCCAGGAGCACAGTCACCCCAGACTTCAGCTGAAAACAACAGAGAGAGAGAGAGAGAGGCAGAAACACCTCTGGAGGCTCATTCTGAGCACCTAAGATTTAATGTAATAGAGCTATTAATAATACATAAGAAAAGAATTATCCAGAGCTTTTTAGTCAGAAAAATCTACAGCTCGAGTCCCATCTGAACTGGAGAGATTTTCTGTTCGCTGGGACATGAATTAGTACCAAGTACATAACCTACATTTCCAGTTGAATGTGCAGTGTTGCATACAGCTCTTGCTTTATATTTTAGTTCCTTCTTCCAAGTATAATCATCTTATGCTTGCACTGAAATGCACTTGTCATTTAATGCCCATAGTGTCAACTGTCAAGGCTCTTTTTTTTTAAAAAAAATCCTGCTCCCTTTTTTGTTGTTCCCAGTCACTAACTTCATCTCCAGTTTTAGTATTTACAGCCCTAAATTGGATGGATAGCTTGTTTCAGCACAGACACCTAAATTGCAATTGTTGGTGTCTCTCGCTCTTCTCTTTTTTAGCACTATATGCACAGGGCTCAATTTTCCAAGTGTGAGACAAAGTCCTTAAAACAAAAAACGGATGATGTCCTTAACTGTGGAATCAGTGAGGTCCTATATCAATTAAAATTAGGCTCTTAGGCACTTTTCTGAATCAGTGCCAACACACTTAGAGCCTTAAAGCCCTGAGGCAGTATTTAAAAACATATCTAAGCCCCACTCTTATTCACTTCAGTGCGACCTAAAAGTTCCCATCCCACACAAACTTATCTTTACTTTCTCAAATGGTGTCTAATTCAAGCTTCTAATCTGTGGCTTTTTATCTTATTCATTGCTCCCTGAATGTGGAATTCACTATCTATTTTCAAAAGGGAAGTAAGTACAACCACTGTTTCCTAGACAACAGAAGAGCAAAATTAACTCTTCCCCTGCCCCTCCCAAAACAGAGGCAGAAGTACTGAATTTTGCTATCCGAACGATATTAAAGAAGAGCTACCACTAAAATGACCGATGTTATAAAGCAATACGTGGAAAAAAAAAGTCACGTTGCTACATTGTGAAAACACACCTTGCCTTTCAGTCCACACCCTTTCCCAAACAAAACACAATTAGCCTCAGCTACAAAAGCTACAGACGTATCTTTAGTTATGATAATTAAAGCAGAGAAAAGATTATTAAAAAATTCACTGATCTAGAGAGGTTAAAAATCCCTGCTTTATCAATGGGACATACAAAAGAATTTTGCAGTTGATCATCTTTGCATGATATTTTTGTGAGCATGGGTACGACATAAATCTTAGAGTTTGCAAAAAGAAAACAACAAAGCACAAGTTAATCTGAAGCTATCGTGTTGTTTTTTAGCGTGCTGTGGTACATGGAGGCATATTCATCCAGTGGGATTACTGGGCTGGCTAAACCGCTCTACCTTTGTAACCCAGAACCCAGGGATGTCTCATGTTGGGGAATCTGTACACGCTTTTATATGGGTTCCTTGTAAACTTGCTGGACTGCCCCACTCTGAGGTGACACTAAAGGGGAGAAAGCATTCTTAGACACCAATAAAACAAAACTATTTCAACTCGTTTTCTAATTCAGTGCTTTACGGTTAGTTTTATAAAGCCTTCAGGATCCTGGGGTATTTTTGTAGTTGTGTTTTGCAGCCATTTGCCTGGGTTGTGCCCATGCAATGTCAGTGCACAGCCTACAGCCCAGAACCAAAGTAATTCCTGAGACACACCGTGATACAAAAAGAAATGATTTGGGCACATCATATTCATTTACAACAGATGTGAAGAAGAGATTTGTTTTCTGTGATGGAGAAAACCCCAAAGACACCATGCAAGTCCTCAGCAGGTGTGTATCATGCCATAGCACAGTCCACAAGCCTGCTACATCACCATAGCATGGTCTGTGTCGCTCCTGGATGTTTTTAGTGCAAAATCTCTATAGAATAAAGAGCATTTGCAACACGACTGGAACCAGCAACATGAGAACACTCTGAATAGCCACCAAGTTCTCAAATATACAACTATAGAGTACATACACGCATCTCTTGGGTTTCCCAGGAGTTGGTGCCTCATGGTGTCCAGTGTGAAGAAGATGACCAATCTCTTCCTTTAATACAGACACTTTTGGGTTTTTTTGTTTCCTTCCCCTAGCCCCAGTGTATAGCACAGCAATCCACCATGCCTTCATACTTCCAAGCCTTTTTGCCTTCACCAAAAACATCCTTGCTTGTATTGAGTTGCATTGGCAAAGGAAAAATCCAAAACACAATGAAAATAAAACAAAACAAAAAAAACCCAAACAAACAAAGGAAAAAACAGGTGTATATTGTAAAAGAGAGGAGAGAATAAGGATTCTTGATAGTTACCTACTCACACAGTGCTTAAAGACATGCTTGGACACAGAATAGTCACTCATATAAACTGTGTTATAACACTTATACCTACATATGTTCATGCACATTTTCCTCCTTTCCAGGCCATGCGGATCTCCAAGCTGCCCTGAATGTCAGAGACTATCAGGGAGAACTGCAGATAAGAATTTTAGACTTAAGAGTACAAGTCACAAAATGTATTATTTGGCTGTCAAACCAGGACTCGCTAAATTAATGAAGCATTTTAATTCCCAGATCAACAGAAGCAAAGTTAATTTTGTGAAAGTGTGCTAGATTCCAAACCTATTACTATTAAGACTAACTTAAACCTCATCTACATTCTTCAGGGAACAGGAAAGGAGAATAAACAGAGGTGAAATTAAGCACAAATGTGAAGTGGTATTTTTTTTTTGACTGCAGTAATTTTGATGAAAGAAACTTAGAGGCCTGTTAGTACTAATTCCTAATAGACCGGTCCATTTTCCAGCAGCCTACCAGATGCAATTTTCTTTATGCACACTTTTTCTTTTCTTCTACCCTTCAACAACCAGCAAATACATTTGTTTTTGCAGGGGTTAAGCTTACATTTCCCAAATGATTTTTTGCACTGTAGGAGCTGCTCAGATCTTTCATGGATCAGGGTCTCCGGAATTAGGTTTTGTATAAACACAGTACAAGGAAATGGTCTTTTCTCTGAAGACCTTGCACAGTCTCAAGGTCTCAAATGAATCTGAAATAAGAAGGAAATTTATTCAGTAAAAGAAGTTCAGGACAGAGCTGAGCTCTTGACTGTTAGTGGTCAGTCTGTTGACCATCTTCTATGGCTTTTGCACTGCAAAGCAGCAGTTGAACTTAATAAATTAATAAATAGTAAGATTACTAATCACCAGAGAAGTGCAGAGCTGGATCTAAAGCCTTCCTTTATAGGAACGATATTTACTTTAAGGTTAGCAAAGGTCTTGCAGAGGGGGGCAGTGATGACATGAGATACGCTTACACATGAGAATTGCTATGATCTCTACAGGCCAGGAGACATTCAGTTTTGGAGAACAGTTTTCTCTTGCACTATCCTTGTGACTCCTGAGCTCAGTGGTTTCAAACAGGGGGGATGAAAATGCCTTATTCTGTCCACTTTTACACAGGAAAACACCAAACAACTTGGCAGGCAGGGAAGCCAGGTGATATAAAGACACTGAGGTTCAAGTTTCTCATTCAAATCAGGTCAGACTAGATAGCGGTCCACTTGGTAGCTTACTAGCTCATCTAGATCTATCTTTTTTTTTAATCCACTTCCACTCCTGAGGAAAGGACTATTTGTTGACAGAAAGCTGGCGTACTTCTACAAAACCAACTGCGATAACAAAGACTTGACATTTTGCAAAGAGAATATTTTCACTGGAAGTTTCCCAAACCACATAAACCTAAATTTTCATCATCACTTTCGGCATTTGATGAAGAACTGCTGAGACAAGCCTGCATTTGAGATGCTGCTTTTGCTTTCTCTGAGCCTACTGCTTTCTAGTTGACTTGGATGGAGTTGCTGAAAGCAGCTCTAGGGCTCAGCCTGGACAAACAGGTCATATGAGACCAGCCAATTAATACGACAATCTTGTCTCAAATCAAGATGGACCACATAAAAATGAACCTGTTGGAAAAATCTGGTCTCATTTTTGTGCAACACAAGGGTGTCCCATCAGGTGCTTCAAAGGAAAAGCCTTACTCCTGAGTAAATACTTGAGAAAACGAAGATTAATCGGCTCTGCTTGGGCATTTTATACAGTTTGATCTGTGGGTGTCCCAAGGATAAGAAAAAGCAGGACCTGAAAGGACAAAAGTCTTCCAGGTGACAACAATGGAAGAATCATTATCCTTGTATAAGGCATTAATCCCACAAGAGAAGGTACTCACAAAGGTAGTTTTAGACATAGAAATCCAGTGCCCTGGGTTTCCTCTATAGACACCACAGCAAAAGCTCCTCAAATGGATGATGAAGAGCATCGACATTTGGCTCCAACAGAACATTTCAGAACTGGAGCCTCTCATTCTCCACTGCTTATGGAGGAACCAGAGAACTATAATCCTCTTCACAAATACCTCCAAAGACACCAGGCTGCGTTAAAAGGAAAGTTGTACATTAAGCTGAGAACACAGACTCAACTTCACTGAGTTCCAATAGCAAATTTTCTTTACCAAGACATTGACATACTTCATAAAAATGTTCAGAGCTCCTCAGAGAAAAAGCACTAAGTTAGAACTAAACCAACATTACATCCATAGAGAATGAGTATGAGGCTTTACAATACATTTCTGTGCTTGCAAAAATGGGAAGGGAGACTAAAATAATTGGCCTGATTTTCAGTGTCTAACTTTAGATACCCAAATTTGAAGATTTAGGTCATGTGACAACCTATACTATTTAAATCTCATATCCTGGATTATTGCATCAAGAAGCCACCTTGTCTTGTTCATTTAGTCGTGATTTTAAAGTGAAACCTGTTCAGAGTAAGAATTAGATCTCTTCTTTATTAAAATGTTCTCAAAACTACATCATCCTATTAATCAGCAGTAGGGAATACAGTGACTTTAAACTCAGTGCATTTTATTTTAAAGAATTAACCATTAAGAAAGGCCTCTGCATGCCTGGAAATACAGAACCTTTGCCAAGTTTATCAATACACAGAGGCAAAATTGCTGTCAACCTGACCTGGACAATTGCAAAGGGTTCATTATTCACGCTCATTCAATTTCTGGCTGTTTTGCTGAGACAAGGATGTTACTCAGTGCCAATTGAGATGGTGGTTTTGAGATGGACACTTTCCCACTACAAACTGGACCATATCCACTGGCTTATTTCATGCACTGAACAGCTGTTGCAAGAAAAAAACAATCCTGATCCAAGCCAGCATCCCAGAGGTAAAAGATCCTGTAAAGAGAAATGGTATTCAGATGTAATGTTTATAAAATTATGTTTCAATTTAAATGTTGATTTGGGAATAGAGAATTACAAAGTCTCCTCTTAACCATTTGCTTTCTAGCTTTGAAAATGGCTGAGCTAATACAATTTCAACTAAGAAAATCCCAAACAAACCTCAAACTGCTTTCTAGCAAAGTTTGCTTGCAAAGTTTCAAGCAAAGGAGAGACTTTTCTGAGTGTGTAATTAAGAAATAAGGATAAGAAGGAAAAGTTTGTTAAGAACATCCCATATATATAGCCAATTTTAAGAGTGGTACCCTTAAAATAACATATATGCTGAACCGTATTTTAATAGGGTCTGCCATTGCTACATGAACATGTTGTCAACTATTTTCTATTGATTACATAATACAAATATGTGACAGATTCTTGCAAACATTTGCATTCATTGCTTTCCACCATTATTCAGGTCAAGCATCTTTATTATTAAAGCTGTAGAATAAACCTTACTTATTTTAGTTCATCTGTTTACTCCCTAGGGAGAAAATGGCACATACAATTAGAAATTTTTAAAAACCTATTTTGCTTGCACTTTCTATGCATATTTAGAGAACTTCCCAAGAACACAGCAGCCTGAAAATGGGAGAAAACATATTTCCTTTGAATTATTTATGTAGTTCTACTCCTTGAACATAAACATTTCTTCTTCCCTCATTCTTATTTACATAATAGACCACCTGTTCTACTACAACAGCACCACAATACTTTCCAGAAGTCCAGTAATGTCAGAGACAAAGGATTACAACAATCCACTGCTTGCCTGTTTACCTTGATTTTAGAAAGCTAAGTATCCATGATGGCAGTGGAAAATGCCTTATGTGAGTACTGTCACGTTTGAAAACACCTCTCCCATTGTGTACAATCTTCTTACCTCTTTGATTTTTATATGCTTAGCTGGCCACACATGTACAACTGCTGTGGTAAGACCTGCTCTAAAATTATAGCTAAGGTTTTGTCTTTTTTTGTGGACTTTAGGGTTAAAAAACACTTGAGCAGCTGATCTGCAGGAGGGCTTACTTTGAAAATGTCTTAGAAAACTAGGATTTGCTAAAAGTAACCAAGACGTAGAAGCCACCAAGATGGGCCTGTGTCTCCTACATGGTTTCTGAGCTCCAGGAAGCACAACCTTTACCTAACTGGTCACATATAGTTGTTACCTTCGGTGCCAATTTGCAAGGGAAAGCTATGCAAGAACACTTTAATTACCCACATAGCATATTACACACTTATCTTAATGATGCCTTTACATCTGCAATGCAAAAATAGGAGGTGCATGGAGGTTTACAAATGCTGTAGGATTTCATATCATAGTATCAACCTGACAACACTGTGATTTCTGAACAGAATAGTCAGCAGTTGCTCAAAAAAACACCCCTTGGTGGTGTCCAAAACCCATCTGAAAGGCTGCTACCCCTTCTGAACTCAGACCCATATGTGACATACTTTGAAATGGAGGGGAAAAAAAACAACAAACAACCAAAAAACCAAAAACAAAACAAAAAACAAACACAAAACACAAAAGTCACTCCCTTCCCCAGCATCTGTCAGTTTGTTTATCTGCCTGTGCTTAAGCTCCTTGGCAGAAAGAATCTGCAAAATATGTGGCATATAGCTAATGCTATCACAAACAAACCAAAATCCAAGACCACTGAGAGGGCACAGGACCAGGGGACAGGGAACCAGGCATCTCCTGGCCTCTGCCAATGCCATCCAATGAGTCTGGACACACCTCTTGTAATTCAGGTGTGCTTCCATTTTGTTTTTCACATTCCAACCATTTTTTTCCTGTTGCTTAGGCTGTGTGCTTGTTAAGACAGGGACTTGTCTGTCTCTGTAGTTCATTTGGACAGGGTGAAAAGAAGCTTATAGGCATCATGTGCCCACCCACATTCATAAAAATTAGCAGTCAGTTCAGTGCTTCCCAATATTCCAGCCTGCCATCTCTAAGTAAGGATAAGCATCAGAAAATTAAAAGAAGAAAACTTCTGCTCTTGGCCATGGCTGTACAGCAATCACTGAAGCCGAAAACAAGCATATAAGGACACTTCTGTACATTGCCTTTTAGATGCTCAAAGTGACAGCTATTAGTAAACTGAGTGAGAGAGAAGCTAGCACAACACAAGGAGTAACAGACGCACAGGAACAGTTGAAATTTGGATGTTATTGGCAGAATTATCTTTAGATCTCATACATAGTCAGCTCCAAAGGAATACATCTTCCACAAATGTAAATATTCTCTTGCAATGCTATACTTGTTTAACATCTACTGCTGTATATTAGTCATTCGCCACCTATTATAATGACACAGTGCAGTTAAGTAAACACCACTGCTGCATGAGAGAGGTTCAGTTTTAATATGAGCAAATGAATTAAACTAGACATAAGCAGGTTATGAAACAATGAGAGAGTTGCCAAGAATCAAAGAAGAGATTGAATTTAACCATTATTAAAATGACAAAACTTGAGATCACCAACTGTAAACAATTTTCATCACCTAATTAAACAGCCCATTAGTGTTTTCAAAAGAGATGGCTGGTGGTGGCCACTCATAAAAACTGTTGACTTTGCGATGGTTTGTGCTCTGAGTTAATGGAGTTGATTTCAAACAAGCACTTCCCCTGTGCAATTCATTACAATCACATCAAATCGTTTGTGTAATGCTGTTCGCTCTGGAATCGAAACATGAGCCCATATTGCCGGGCACGTGGGGCAGAATCCTGATGCTGTGCAGCACCAGCCACCCCAGGCATGCATGGAACAGAGGGAGGAGCTGAAAACAAGGCAGTGCTCATAACCTGAACAACCTTGCTGGATTAGGATTACTTAGTGTGCAGAGTAATTAAAAAAAAATAATTAAATAAACAAAACAAAACAAAACAGGCTGGGGATAGGGACAGGGACTGAGCAAGGGAAGAAACAAGGAGCCACCACTATAAATGTAATTTCGTTTTCATTCTTACATTGAATTAAACCATACACCTGTAAATGACAAAGCAGAGCCTACAGCATGTGTTTTAAAGGTGCATTGCCAATGAAAAATAAAAATCCCCATAGAAAAGTTCATTTTCATGAAGATTTTGATGCATGCTGAGTCCGCACTGGCAGGGCATTGTATAATTGTGAAGAACTCTACTGCCCAAAGTTTCTCAGAGGCCTCTAACCACACATTGACATCAACTTCTAGTGATGGGCTTGACCAAGTCTCCACAAGCATCTGTACAACCCCAGTCACTTGAATCACAGAATGTTAGGGATTGGAAGAGACCTCGAAAGCTCATCCAGTCCAACCCCCTGCCAGAGCAGGAACACCCAGATGAGGTTACACACCTGCTGAAGTGATCTGCCGAGTGCTTCAGAACAATCTGCAACAGAAAACTCAAATGCTGAGATTCCCTTTGTGCCACCAGCCAAGCTGGGAAAGCTGAGCAGAGCAAGACCTGCCTGCAGCTTGAAAAAGGTATTGTAAAGGTTCCCCAGCTATCCATAGAAAACAAAAAATTAAAGAGGGTGAAGATTTGTTGAACTGTTCTAAATCATTGCGAGTCATTGTTTAGAACAAGCTCCTTCCTGTCTTTATCTCTCTTAAATAGAACTGTATCTGAAAATATATTTGTTTATGCAAATTGGACATCCTTCTCCTATTTGAATTAGCACTATAAGTACATTCTGTATCAGTGCCGACATACTCGATGTATTTAATGTCAACACTGCTAGCAACGATGGAGATTGGAAATATTGCTCTGCTTGTTGGCCATGGAATAAATTTGCCAAACAGAATCAGTGTAGCTCTAGAGTTTAAATTAATGCAAGCAACACTGTTATCAGTAGTCTTTAGCCTGCCACTCTTAGCTTCTAACAGAAACATTTAGGAATAGGAAGCATTACATCTGGCTACAGCTGCATATTACATGGTCCATTGAGACTTAGATGCTGGTGGCTGAACTGAATAACAAACAGCTGGGTATAAATGCAAAGATCAGGGAATCATAAGAAAATGCTTGTATAGTATCTTTGAAGCCTCAAACACAATGATACTGTATTAGCGCTATTAGCATTACAGAATAAAATAGCCTGAGGATTGGCGTTCAACTCCTCAGTGTGGGGAAGCAGCGACTCTAACGCAGGTAGCAGCAGACTCTTTTCCAACTACTGTAATATTGATATTCAAGCAGTGTATTTTATTAAAAAGTTGGTTGTGAAACTAACATCAATCCTGTCCGCAGCAGCCTGCCTCAGGAGTTATGGGACATACTTCCTCTCCATCCTTGGGAACATGCTGAAAATCTTCTAAAATTAACGAAGGTGACATTTTCAGCACCATGGGAAATTTAAGACACAAAGACCTGAAATGAGACTTTGTTTCACTCCCTCACAGGTCTAAAGGTTGCCATGAAGAAAAAAAACAAATACCAGAGTACTGGTGTGGTCACAGTGATGGGGCTTCAGCCATTCTCGGGTGTTCACAGAAACACAAGCTGTCATGCAATCCTTGCAATTTAGCAGCTTCCACTGAACAAAGAATCCCTTTTTAGGAAGAGGAAAAGAAAGAGTGTTATTCTGTTTAATTTACTATACAGATTGCATGTTGCTGGGACTGACACTAGACATGACTATCTGGTCTTTGAAGCAACAATACAGAAAGCATCAAAATTCCTCTCTAAGCCAACTGAAGAACAAAGAAAAAAAAACCTGAGTGTGGCAGAAGAGAACACCTAAAAAACCTTCACTAATCGGCATAAGGGAAGAAAGTAGTTCCCTTTATAAAAAAGACTGTTTGTTCAGTAAGTAAATGTGAGTGGTTGGAATTGGTAAAACCCAGAAAACCGTTTTCCTGTCTGCTTTGAACTCTCCATACATACCTACCTAACTGGACATCCTACAGTTCTAGGGGCACTTTGTTAATTCTCATCCATCTATACCACAATTATCTGTGAGAGTGATGCCTGGGGAAGGAGATAAGTACACAAGCTGAATGAATATGGGTACATGATAAAGAAAACTGAAGAGCAGCTCATCTTGTGGTCTACTCAATAGAGCCTGTATCTTGCTGTATTGAACGTCTTCAAATCTACTGAAGATTCCTGCCTCAGTAAGATGGCCACCCACATTTCTGAAGTAGCTTAAAGACCAGAGAGACCTCCCCAAAAACATCCTGAAGGCTTGAGGAGAAAGAGTTTTGATTCACCCAACAAGAAAGACTGAACAGGCTTGCGATTGCTTTTTTGGACTCCTATGGAGAAACAAATATTCAGAAGGATGGTGGAGATTTGTTGAGCAAATGTAACGCTGGGTGGTGTTGCACGCAGAAAATACATTTCTAGCCTGCCAGTGTTAACAGATGAGGAAGAAAGAAATAAAGAAAACAATGATTCTTGAAAGAGAAACAGTTAGCTATATAGCCATTTTATAGCTCTTGAGCCTCAGGAGCTGACAGAAACATAGACATATAGAGCACCACACATAAGAGGTGAGCAGAAACACAGAACCTTGCATCTTGACAGAAATTAATTCATAAAAATAAAATCAAAGGTGGGTTATGTTCACTAATCGGCATACCACCACCCTCCTGTCTGTCTGCGTCTTGGTACTGTAACACAAGAAGCTATTTCTACCACTATGCTAAGACCAAAGTGGGTTTAACTTCTTCAAAGAAAGTTTCTTCAGTTTCTCTGCTGGAAATACAGCCTCTGCTGATGTTGAAGATAGCTCTGAGAATTCAGGGGCATTAAAGAGGCTAATGTACTTGAGCTTTGTTCTAATTACTTTTCTTAATAAGTTTTGCTGGACCACTAAGAATAGATGCTGTCCTGGGAACTTCAGCACTCATTCACCATGGTGTTCCTGTGCATAACTTGCGGCAATCAGGCAGCAGAACTTGGAGGCAGAATTACCAACTTGGGCAGCAATTGCATAAAGCACATGGATCTAATTGCCCCTGTTGTCACCTGACTGCAATATGAAGTTTCCCAGAGCCCCTTCTACAGAAAGCTAGATGGTCATAAACAAAAGTGTAATAAGACTCGTATTATTTCATCCAAATGATTTTTAGAATTGCTTTTAAGAAAACCTGTGAACCTATGAAGAGCATCCAAATTATTTCTCTCTTTAGAACAAGAAAAAACAACCAGATTGAAAGGAAAACAGTGGACACACTAATTTCAGTCCAGACTATTTGTGCCACTAGCAATAAATTCATTGACCTACATATCTGCACTTATTAATTGCTCATGGATGTATTGGCGTTCAGTACCACCCCTTATTTATTTATTAGCATTCACATGATCATTCGGCACCTCTGCCCACACTCCTCACTGCAGTACATCACAGAACCAATAACTACATGTGCCTTTCTCATCAAATACACCTATCAGCGATCTCCCCAGGAACATCCCTGTAGGATCAAATTCCACTTTCAGAAAGTATTCAAATGCCCCACTTTGGGGAAAACAAACAAAACAAACAAACAAATGCAACAACAACAAAAAATACAAACGAACACAACCACTGAAAACTAAAGCTCATGAGAGGAAAAGAACGTACGGGTGGTATGAACAGGTGAGTAATATACTATGATTCTACAACTTTTTACTCCAAAAAGCATATTATAAAAGTTCAGGATTAGCTGTCACCATCAACCATGAATGAAATCTCAAATCCATGAAAATAATATTATAAATAAGCAAAAACCAGAGTAATTACTCTGATTTTTATTTATACTGATCTCAATAACAAATTTTAGTTCCATTAGTTTCAATGGCAAACTATTGGAAATAAGAGCAATAGCTTTATCATCAAAAGGCCATAATTTTCAGCCAAAAATTCTCTAACACAGGCTAATGGTGCTGGTTTCCTGTATCTGAAAGCTATGGTACTGGGCCTTATAGTTTGATTTTTATAAGCCTTATAATGAGGGTGGAGAGGATATACATTCCATTCTTCAGCTGCATTTTTGTCCCACAAAGACTGCAATTTTCATTCTCTTGAAAATGTAATTATAGATAATGTTTGCATCAGTGGCAAGAACACAATGAGCACATGGGGCATGGAAACTCCACTCAAATCACATCCTCTTAGGTTATGAAGCTTGTCTTGTGCCAAGAGTGGCGGCATTTCAACAAGATAATGTCCACTATGAAAAAGATGGGGGTTTAAACTAACCCATACGTACATTCTGCTTTTACTTTGCCTTAATGAAGATTAACTGAAGTTACTTTGAAAGTCTGATGTCTATAAAATATTTAAAATACATTAACTAAAAATATAGAGGAATATCAGTACACCTTGCTCAAATGGCCATGCATTTTGCAGTTGCAAAAGTAAACCCAAAAAGTGAAAAGGTATCAATGTTGCAAGGGGGTAAGTCACTTTGAGACAAACTAATCAGGTTTAGGTTAGAAGCGAGACTGAAGACTGCTTCAAAGCTAACATGATCAGGACTTTGAGGAAGAGAAATCAAACATTTAATTTGGTCAGAAGATCCACCCAGAGTAAATTATTTTAGGGTGAAATAAAATGTATGTATCTGATATTGAAAAATTAATCTATATCAGAGGAGCTCTGCTTCATGTAAGTTAATCATATGCTAAGTAAAAGTGATTCATGCTTCTATATTCATAGTAACTACTCGTCCACCTCAGTAGTAAACCAGAATCAGCCTGAGGCACAACTGATCTGGATGCTGCTTTGGTGCTACTTTCAACATATCCATCCCTTAGAGCACATTGAGCTCCTTGACTAAGAAAATTAACCTGCTTTCTAAAGAAGACAGAGATTTACACACAGAAAGAATAGGATGCGTATTCGCATATCAGAACAAAGAACCATATGCTATCCCAAAATCTCACAGGCAATTAGGCATGAGAGGTAGGCAGACCCAGAGCTTGATGCCACAAAGTGTTCCCCAACCAGCACAAAGGGGTGAGAACCAAGGGCAGTCAGCAAGCAGAGAACCTCATCTCATTAAAGCCCACAGCTGTACTGCAAGTATTTTGATACCGTTAATCTTACTGCCTTGCAAGATCAAGATGACTTTATTTTTTAAGGAAAAAAAAAAAAAAAGAAATAAAACAAAAGAACCCAAAAACAGAGGATAAATTCCTTACATCTCTGAAGGCAAATGAGGATAACCCCAAAATATATATCTCTCAATTTCATAGAGCTTTGTGATTCTCAGCACACAGAGGCAGCATTTGCACTAATTGGGAATCGTAGCATGCAGCTACCAAAATACTTGTCTTCCAGCCACCCTGGGAAGAAGCACACAGTTGTGTTTCATAAGCAAAGAGGAGAAACAGACTTAAGCTCTTGTCACATTGAATATGTTCAATCAACATAAATTCTTTGTCTTTATTTGTTTGCAGTGCATTTGGATCACAGATACAGAGTGCTTTGAAATCAAAGGGACTTTGCCCATCAGCTCAACAAGCCTTGGATTCAGTCCTTAATTTATTCATAAAAACCAGTCTTTCTGGAATCTGAATCTGAGCTGATTCTAAACCACACCTGTTAATTGAGTTTTACCACCAGTTGCACTGGACATAGAGTCAAGCTCTTAAAGAAAGGACTATAATGTACTGAATGTACATCTTCCCGCTGCATCATCTAACTTGCAACTGCATATACCTACTGTATAGAGGAACGCTGTTCCCATTAATGATAAAAGTTTCACCTAAACACCCCAATACTGAAGCAACTGCTCACACACAAAGTCTGTCAAAGCTATAATTTGGGAGAATTGCTTAAAATTTGATTAAATTTAAGTCCTACTGAGTTTAACCAGGTCTTCTTTCAATGCTCAGTATTCCTGGCTGAAACTCCCAGCTTATCACACAGAATTAACAGATGCCCTTGAGAAAGATATATTACATAGATCCACGGCGATTTGCATTGAGTAAGTAGGGCAACTTGTGGTTGTGGAAAAAAAAAAACAACAAAACATGATACTATCATATTTGGTTCACAACTGTAGTACGAGACTATTTAAAAATGGAGATGAGAGAGAACCTAATAAAGTCTTCACTACAATGATGTGAGAAAACCTACTATATTCTGTCAAGTAGCATTTTTATTAGACAACAGATCCCCGGAAGACCTAACAAGTCTTAGGCAGGGCTGATAATTCCAGTATGCTGGGTCAGTGAGCACAGACCAAAAATGATGGTGGTATTTCCAGGAAGTTCTGAGACATGAGCCACCAGCTGGCTACTAAGAATATAGAATCATTGTATAATAGGTAGTTCTCCAAGTTCAATAGGTTTCTCTTACGTATTTTACCAAGAAAGGAAGAAAATAAAATACACGTTTTACAGATATTTATAGGAACTTCTTCGACCAGATTAGCTGATAAAGAATCACAGAAGTTTAAATATTGAGTGGACCCAACAGTCAAAACAACCTTTCAGTGGTGGCCAAGTGGAGAGAGCAGAGCAGGGTAGTTCCTACCTTGTGAGGCAGGAGAGGGTGGAACACAATGTGGTAGGTACACAACGTGGAGCAAAGCACACTTAAGGCTCCCAGCATTTTAAACAGATATAAGCAGGGCAAACTGTATATGTCAAGGACAGAGAACAATGTGACATGAAGTGGTAAGAGACTGGAAAATGAGTTTTAGCCATGTTGATGGATTTTTAAAGTGCTAGACGCTAAGCTTCTTCACTGATTAAAAAAAGAAAAAGTTTTTCAGCTAGATCTAGGAGGTTTTTCATTATTTACAGCATATTATAGGACTGGATAAAAGGGCTTTGTTTGCTGGTTCTTGGCAATGTAATTATTTGCTGTTAAATATTTACAGATTATTTTTTTTCCCAAAGATTTTTTGGGAAGGGGAGGGAACTTTATTTATTTCTTTCTAAGTTTTTGTGAAGCCTTCCAGGTTCACACTCTAGAAATTATCAGCAGCAATTTTGCATTTTCTGGGATTTGAGGCTTTGCTGAGCTTAAAAATGAAATCTTCACTCCTGTTAACATAAATGATGCTCCACTTTTTAAACATAACATTAATTTTAAATGGTTATTTTCTCTGCTAAGTAATCCTGATTTTGCATCTTTTATGAAAGTCTGCCTAAATACATACCTTTCTCCTCCTGTTTTCTTCTGCATATCTCCCTGCCACAATATTCATCTTACCCAGGGGTCTGGCATCTCTTAAGTCCAAATTCATTCCATATCTGTGGCTTCAAACCAAACAGAAAAATCAGACCTGACTGGCTCAAATCAGCAGCAGTCGTGTCCTTTTCCTTTCCCACTTGAGTAGAAATAGAGAGCCTAGGGAAGCTCAGAGACCTTCAAATCCTCTACAGGCCAGCGAAGTAAAGTCTAAGTGTCCCCTGATGTGGAGGTGAGGACAGAGAGAGCAAAGAGCCACAGAAACAGTCAAAACCTCTCCAGCTCCTGCAGAACATCCAGGTAGCAATATGGATATCTTAGCAAGCTGAAAATTGTTCCTTTCTGAATCCTGGTGTGTATCTCCCGCTACGAATATCCTGCTGTTCCTCGACAAGGACACACAGGCAACAATGTGGGACCTTTTCCCAAATCCGATAAACTGTACACATGGGGGGAAGAAGAAATGACCTAAAGGAGCCTGGAATAATACTTTAAATGGATCAGGCAGTGCTGATGAAGATTGCTTGGGCCAAACTAAGCCTGGTGAACAATATTGATGGCTGGAAAATAGATCTCACTCCTCTATGAATTACTGCATGTTTGTCCCAAAGTAGACTTTGCATAGGACATTGAAGAGCTGCTTCTGTCTTACTTTACAATGACAGCTAGGAACCCTACACCAACATTAACAGGGCCATGTTGTAATGGCTGTTGCAGGAAAAAAGCTCAAAAATACACAATCTGCCCCTAAGTCATTATGCACTACAACATATAATAAAGCATGCAAAGCTCCATTCCAGTGAAATACCCCAGGAACAACACAGACACTGAGCATGGTAAGAAGAAGATATGAAAACTCTGAGGTTCTCTTCATTGTACAGAGTCTTGAAGATAAATAAATGTGGTCTAGCACATGAGATACAAGGTTACACTTAAAGGATAATGAAATCAGGCAAACACAACTGTTTTAAAAATCTGTAAGATACTGCTGGACTTTGACTATATCTGAGCTCTGTTATGAAGCTGCTGCATTTACTCTTTTCTCCACAGCCAGCAAACTGACTTAAAAGGAAAAGTCATACTCTGTCTTCAGCAGCCAAATGATAAAGATATATGTTGGTGAAAGCTGAGAGCCCTCAGGCATTAACATGAAGCCTCCTCTCTACGAAAGGGGAAAAGGTTCCTCTAGAACAAAAGAAACCCCCTGCCCCAACCTGAGGTGAGTGAACGTCCCTCAAAAGAACACATGGCAGAGGAAAATCAACTTATCTTCCACTCCATCATCAAACTAGCAACTCACTCTGCTAGGATGTAGAATAGTATCTGAAAGGTTAGTTGCCTTGTGTTTCCATGTTGAAGCTCACTCTGAAGAGAGCAACCAAAAAAAGACTGCAAAAAACATTTATACGATTGCAATTCATGGATCAGAGTTGGACAGCCTTGAATGGGACACAAAACCCAGCATTATGCATTCCTCATTCAAGCCAAGCTCCTGTAAGCCCATTGGAAGTTTGGCTTGAACATGAACTGCAGGCTATAGTTGATAAAAAAATATCAGATAATCGTGCTTTACGTGTCCAGAGACATTCTCTTTTTCTACGAATTGCCTCACTTGTTTTTCCACAACCTGCAGAATTAAATGCTCATTTTATTTGTTCCTCTTCTCCTCCCTCCGGCAACTCTGAACCTGTCAGAGAAAGCCAGTGCTCACTTTGCAATCCTAAACTTTCAGTCCTTCAAGAAACAAGTTGCATTACATGGGTCACATTAGGACAAGGGGAACGATGTTTGCAATTTTTTCCTTGGAGAGATCATCTCAACTTGTGGCTACCCCTTAATGAGGCATTTATATTTTTAACAGTAAAATGTCTGAAGCAGCTCCCCATCAGGATATTTTCAAGAATCAATTTTACAGACTAAACAATCCAAAAGAACTGGGAGTTTACAGAAGAGAATTCATACTTGAAGTAACAGTCTTAACTTTAAAAAAAAAAGAATATTTATTTACTGACTAATGAAATGATGAAGTTTTCTATATGCTTATACTGAAACATTGTAAATAAAATGATAGATTATTTTTTTCCCTTTGTCCTGGTTTTGTTAAGAAACAAGTTTCTCTTTTAGTGAATTTGCCTGTCAGCTAAAGCTTCATATTAGCTGCATTTTCCTGGAGAACCCCATACATGTTTTGGTAAACATGGCAATGGAATGAGAAGTTATTGATAAGGACAGATTGACATCTCGCAAGAGGGGCAACGAGAAACAGGTGACCAAGAAACTGACCAACTGTGTATAACATTCCATTCATGTGAATACTTCATATAAAAGTGGGAGATCACGAGGATCTCGTCCCTTTTTTCCCTTCTTTTCGTCCCTTCTGCTTGTGGCCAACATTAGGAGAGGACCTTGCTAGTCGTCCCTGCGAACTGAGGCCTAGTGACAGACTGAATCCAGCTCCGGTTGGCTGCAGAGTCCAATCCAGGACTTTGGGTGCCGGCTCTGCAGTTGCTGAGACCTTCAAGATTGGTTTTGTATATTTTGTATTATTTTCTCTATTCTTATTAGTAGCATTAGTAAAACATTTTTAATTTTTCCAACTCTCTTCTCTCTGTCCTTCTTTCCCTCCCGATCACCTGTCCTGAGGGGGAAGGGGGGAAGAAGGCAAAAGGGGGAAGTGGGGGGGCAGAGGAGGTTAACAATACATCTGCCAGGGTTTTATTGTCACCCTGCAATCTAAACCCTTTACACCCTTCAATGATGTGACACGGGGATGAAGTTTACTAAAATGCATGGCAAAAATCAAGCAAAACTGCAGCCATCTATCTTGCGATTTCTACAGTGTTTTGTATGAAAAGCAGGTACAAAATAGGATTTTCTTTAAGAGATAGCCACTGGGCATGGAGTGTGCTTGACAACATTTCAGACTCTTAATGCTTGTTCTATGATCCATCTGCAGTAAAATATTAACAAAAAATAAAAGCGTTTATTGATAAAGGGCATAGCCAGATGTCTCTCTCAACAGCAATGAATTGCAGGCGAAGGCTGACAGATCTCAGCAATTGAGTGAGCCAGGATAAAAAAAAAATAAAGACAGGAAAGGAATAGATGGCTTGATTTTGTAGATTTTCAAATTGTAGATTTTCAAATTATCACAGAATGTCAGGGATTGGAAGGGACCTCGAAAGCTCATCCAGTCCAATCCCCCTGCCGGAGCAGGAACACCCAGATGAGGTTACACAGGAAGGTGTCCAGGCGGGTTTGAATGTCTGCAGGGAAGGAGACTCCACAACCTCCCTGGGCAGCCTGTTCCAGGCTCTGTCACCCTCACTGAGAAGAAGTTTCTTCTCAAATTTAAGTGGAACCTTTTGTGTTCCAGTTTGAACCCATTACCCCTTGTCCCGTCATTGGCTGTCACCGAGAAGAGCCTGGCTCCATCCTCCTGACACTCACCCTTTATATATCTGTAAACATTAATGAGGTCACCCCGCAGTCTCCCCTTCTTCAAGCTAAAGAGCCCCAGCTCCCTCAGCCTTTCCTCACACGGGAGATGCTCCACTCCCTTAATCATCTTATCCTCTGCCAGAAGTTAATAACTTTCAATTACTTGGGCCTGTTTCAGGCACACGAGGCCAGGCACCGTCAGGACCACTGGACCAAGTGCCAGCGAGGTCTGGAGTCAACGACACAAGTGGTGGGTCAAGCAAGTTGTGGATTTCTTTTTGCTTTTCATCTCTGAGCAAGTTAGTGATGTGATGCCATCAAGAAACAAAAAGAGGAAGGAGTGCGTGTGTATCAAATGAAAACACGGCATCTTGCCTTTGAATTAAGAGGATGAAGGATCTTCATTCTTTTCCAGGGTTATGAAACAAAAGATAGCTCTCGTCAGCTGTGACTTGCAATCAGACTGGAACTGCTTCAAAGGATATAGGATGCAGAGCTCAAGAAAAAGCGCAGTATAGTCTGGGACAGAAAGGGTCATAGTTTGTTCCACGGGAACTGCCTGTCCTCCTATCCAGGAGATGCCACCTACAGGAGGGGGGGTGTAGCTGGACATCTCCTGTCTCTTACCCACATGTCAGCTACACTGGTGTCTAAGGGTCAGTACATTTGAACGACAAGGAACTGAAAAAGTTGTAAATCAGCATTGCAATGAATTTCCACCACTGCTGGGAGACAGTCAGTGTTAAGCCTTTCTGTCAGGGCTATATTTGCTTTATGATGCTAACCTGCACAGAAAAAGGAAAATAATAATAATAAATCAGTAGATCACTAATGCCATTTTAATGGAAGATCAATGGCTGCATCTCTCAAATTACCATGGTTGTAAACTTTAAGACCTCAGAGTAAGATCCACAGAACGACCTAAGAAATCAAGAGTGATGTGAAAAATCATAAAACAAAATACTCAGGTTGCTGTTGTTGTTTTCCTGGCAAACCTGAAGTGGTTCAACTCGCAGAGGCTGACGGGGAAAGGACAGAGATTAATTCCCTGCAAATTTCTTCAGAGAGGATGAGTGCATCCCTGGTGGCAGTGAGGAGTGGGGTGAACTGGGCACAACTGCTCCCTTTCAGAGTAACCTGGGCACAGCTGGACACATTTATCTTCTTCCAGACTAACTTGGGCAGAGCTGGACATGATCGGGACATGATGGACCTTTCCAGACTAATCGAAGGCAGCAGGGCTGGCGCATTTACAGGCAGGGTGTAAGTTGCACCCCGGTCCTAAGCCACAACTCCTTCCTTCAGGTGTGAGAATTTCCTCCTCCTGATAGTAAGCAATAGGTAAATTCAAAAATAACACTCAGGTGGCTGACACGGAGTCTTTCCTGCTGCTCTTGTGCCAATGTTTCTTTTGTGGCATTGCTTTTGAACATGGCTTCAAGCATTGCCACTGTTTGATGGACAAGGGAGAGGCTGTCCCAAGGCAGACACCAGACTCAGTTCAGCTCTAAAAGGTCAGAGAACATAGCTGTCCTCTTCAATATAAACTGCTTTATACTTGTGTAAACCCACAGGAAATAAAAAAAAAAAAGAACCAAAAAAGCACCAAACAGGCATCATTGGTACAGTAGGCAACTCCTTTGTGAATTGGCTCATTTAGGCATTCATTTAAATACAGTAATTAAGATTTAACACAAAACAGAGCTGCTTTCAGATGTCATTTTGAAGGCCAGATGATCTCCTCTTTATTAATATTATAATTTTAAACTATTGTCAGCTGATTTTTCAAGGATCAAGCTGTGAGTGAAGAGAATACACTGCTGAAGTGTGTCCTATTTATGTAACACAGTCAATGAAAACGAGAGATTGATTATAAATCTGTGATACAGAGGATGGATAAACTGCACAACTAAATCTCAAGGTGCTTTACCTGGACGATAGGAGAGAATTTATAGCTTCAGCATCTGCCATTCACCTTTTCTTTTTAACACCATATGGAAGAACACAATAGTGTTTAAGACAACATATTTCTGAAAACCTTTATGAGAAAGCCAGCAGCTTAGAGCAAATGAAAAATGAAATCCTGGAGGGAACACAAGTGCTTCTCTTCCTTTCCATAGGCATGCGGAACGCAGGAATGCGGGGGAAAGCAATTAAAGTATGATGATTCTAAAGGGGAATAATTATTTCACAATTACTTGAGAACATTACATTTATTGCTCTAATTAGTTTTTATTTTCCAAATAGGCATTCTTGTTCCTGCATTTTTCTTGCACCTATGAAGGTTTGTTTCCTGTTTTCCCACTTCTTTGGCAAGGGAAGCTCAGCCTCGCTCTCTCTGTGTATTCTCTGTTTTGTGACTTTAGCCTCTGGTTAACCTTGCCCTGTCACCAGTTTGTATTAATCAAAGGAAACCATGTCAGGAGATGCAATATACTTGGGCAATTATATGAACACACAAGAAATAATCTGCTATAGAAACACAGTCTGTAGAAATGAAGAGAAAAAAAATCGTCTCACTGCTTTCAAAGGAAAGAGGTTTTTATGTGCTTAACTACAAAACAATTATTTTTCTCTAAAGGCTTGTCTTGTCAAAGTGTATTATCTTCATTCCAGGAGCTTTTAAAAACTAAAAGATTTTGTACACCGTTCCCCCATATCGGTTGGGTCAAATATTTTTGTATTAATCTATGAATTACTTATGAAATGTGACTAGCCCAAATGCTCATAAGATATCAAACACCCTAAAATGCCAATGAAATATTTAGAGTTGTCAAAGTTTTTTAAAGCGATCATAACTGATGATTAATTTGGATGATGAATACATGTGGAGGAGGCTTCGAAACTTGTAAGATCATATCACAGGAAGTGGAGGATATATTTAAATATTGTAAGTTAATACTGAATGGGGTTCTAGGCAGCCACTAGAAAAGATGATGGGGAGAAGGACATCATGAAATAATAATTACTGAATTGATATAAAAAATATTTATTTTCCTTTCTGAAGCTCTTTGTCAACAATCAAGAATTTTCTTCTTCTTTTGCTTCACTTTCCCTCAGTAGTGGCCCAAGGAATCTGTCATGCAAGTAACTCAAGTAAAACGTCATGACACTTAAAATGAACCTATTACTAAATAAAAGTTAGAATAAAATGCCAGTATAAGGATGAGGCTATGGACTTAAACAGCCGATACCCAGCTATCCATTTTCATGGTATCCATATCCAATTCATGGTTTGATATTCTACATATAAATACACCCAAATAGTTGAAAAAAAATTTAACAGTATGTTGAATTTTCCCTGTGGTGAAGTTTGGTTTTGTTTTAATTATTATCTCTAGCTTATGATGGAAAAAGTCCTATTTTGCAAGTGTAGTGCAGAAAGGGAAGGTTTGTTTTTCCAAAGTATTAGCACGGCCTGTGAATGATAACATCCCTTATTTATTAAACAATAAATACAAACAAACAAAAAGCATTGGAAATTGATCTCCACTGCCTTTCTAATTAGTATATTGCACATATAGCTGTTTTTGATTCATCTTGGATTACAAGAGGCAGGAATTCAAAGGCTAAATGCTTTTACACATAAGTGCCATAGAAGCCGTGCAGTTGCATGTGGACTGCTTTAAGCATCATATATTTTGTTGGCATTGTACCGAGCTATCAAAAATTAAAGTCAAATTTGAGTTTGTCTTGGTAGCAACAAACACTATGACTCATTTACATTAAAGGTCATCCCAGGCAGCGGAATGTGTATCGTGGAACAGAAAATCTTTGGTGGTATTGCAGAAATCAACGTGGGGGGTTACTATGATGCGTATTTAATCCTCGAAGCAACAACTTTACAACCATCCAGTTAGTGTGTACATGTAAGTCAGTGAAATTACTAAGCAAATTACATTGAACTCACGTTTTATAACCGCACTTAGTAACCATTAACCCTCTCCTACCCTGCTTAAATATACACACACTATTTCCACCTACATCTTCTCTTCAAAATTGCTTCTTCCACACACTTAACACACACAGGCCACACGTAACATCAGTCAAACAATCTCTGATCCTTTAAGTAGAGCACTAACCAAGCAGTCTCTTTGCAAGCATTTACAATGACTAGAGCATCCAGCTTGCCATCTGCCCTCAAGAACAAAAGCTCATGCATCTTTACGTTTCATATCCTGGAGTATCTATTTTCCGAAGCCATTTCATTAATTAATTCTTGTTAATAAAATTGCCATTCAGTTACTAACCAGGTACACTGATGCCATGCATACAATTTAATTATACTAAATAATCATACTCAAAGTATCTGATGTTCTATTTAACTTAATAGCAGTAAAAATTGGGAGGAAGCAACATTTAAGAGCAATTAACAGTCTCACAGAGGCAAGAGCATTTTAAGTTTGATAATTATCAAACTGGCAGTTAACCTTCACAATAGGTATGCGCTGAAAGTTATTCCTTGAAAATTCTCCTTCGCTGTTGCTTGTTGAAAGAATGAATGATTCTGAAAAGAATTCCCCTTAGAAAGTATTTTTAAATGTGTAAAGAATGGGAAGTGTAAGTGACACAGTATGGTTTTCCTAAAACATCTGATACGCCACCGGCATAAAAAAGAAGAAAAAAAAATCATCCAGTTCTGCATATTTTCACTGTGAAAGAGAAGAGTTTTACATATATCTTGCTAATTGCCTCTCTCTAAAATAGGAAATTCCTCTCTGCCAAAGCCTGAACTAAGCGATACTCAATGGCCAGACCAGATGGCGAGGTTAGAAGTTTTGTGCAGCATCGTAACTCGGAGCACGCTCTGCGACGCCCCGTGCCACCCCCTGAACGCTGCCGGCCTCTCGCTGCACGGCTGGGGTGAGCCAGCTCAAGGGTGAGGGGCATACGTGCCCATGACCCCTTACGCGTAATCAAACTGCATTCTCGTCAGCACTGATTAGTCCAGAGAGCTGGGGACTTGCAAATAAATGTATGTTACTACTTGGCTAGAAGAAGGAAATAAAGATGTTTTCAATAGTGAAAGGCAGGGTAGCAAAGCTTCCACAGACAGCATTTACTTTCAAGATTTTTTTAAATTATTATTATTAATTTTAGGACTAGGAGCTCCTTTAGTAAATAGCAATTTAGCCTTGATATTAATTGGTATGCACGATACATGATCCCTTGAAATCCTACTTCTTCACAATTAACTTAGAGCAGCAGCAAAGCAAAGCTCGTTTAACACAAGGAAGCACATCACCACACGACCGCTGATGATGCAGGAGGTAAACTTCTTTCTTCAAGAGATTAGGAAGTCCCCCCCAATATCTGAGGAACCAGCACCAAATCCTACCAGGATGTGTGTATTTGACAATTCTATTAAACTTCTGTATTTTGAGATCCACTTAGAAGCTGACATATCTCTAGATTAATTTTTGTTTCTTTGGACACACATTATGACCTGCGTCTGATGAACACTGACTGTGTTTCAAGCTGTGTTAAAATACATTATGGATGCCTCCCAAAGAAGAGGAGTATAAAGATAGCAATGCAGAAGGAAGAGTTTGACATGGAACTCTCCCCTCAAGGGGTAAGTTGGAGATAAAGTTATATAAGCCTAAGTGACAACAAGGCATCATCAGCCACAGTTAATAGTGCCTTTGAGCTTGGAGATGTTTGGTAACAGCATCTTTTCTGACTGCCTGGAAGGACAGCAGGTAAAAAGTCTAATCAAAGCTGAGATGATGAAAACAAGGGAAAGCTTGGCTGTGGCAAGTCCCCACAGAGGAAGTGATACCAATGTTCAGCTGTGACTTTATATCCTAATAGTCAAATTTATGCAATTTATGTAAAAGGGGAGAATACAGCACCTTTTCCACAACTGACTGGTGCCAATGAAAACAGGGATCTCACAATGGGAAAACAAAACACAGCAGAGAACTTGTTTGAATTTAAGATCACGGAACTGAGATAACGTGCAGCATTTACGCAAACACTGTGCTGTCCTTCAAGGACTGTAAATAATACTATAAGTCATCCACACCAAGCAGGTTCTCCCCCTGCCTCTTTCCCCCCTCCCACACATTTGTTAAATCTCAGCTGCCCGAACAACTGGCCAGTACCGAATATCTCCATGCAGAACACTGCTGGTGCAAGGGAAAACACTTCAACTTAGGAGAAAGTTTGCTTGCCAGTAAAGAAGGTAATAAAAGTCTGAATAGTCTTAGATGGGGGCACAGTATGCAACCTGATTTGTGCAAATCACAGGTGACAGTCTCTGCTACACACACGGGTTTATTTACACTTGTAACTTAAGTGCTGCCTCAACCGGAATAGCTCCAGTACAGAGTCAATGCCAAAGCCTCTCGCTTCATTCTAATGTAACTCAAATCACATTTGTCATCCTTATGAAAGAAGAAAAAGCAACAAAATAAAAGACATTTTAGATACTGTAAAAATGCAGCACAGTCCTCAGCTTTCGTATATTTCAGCAAGTGGCTATTTCCTCACTTCTAGCTTTTATTTTTTCATATAACGCTTAGGTTACCTGAAAATCCCTGTCAGTTGGCAATGCCCAAGAGGATGATAATAGAAACTTTCAGATTGAGATTAATGGAGCAGAGTTGGGCTAGGGGAATACTTCTCTTTCTGAAATTCCGGCATTCAGCACCTTCCGATAAACCTCATCCCCAGTTCAACTGCGTGTAAAACAACCATCCTCACCCTAATTAACACTCTCCATACCAGGAAGCTGTCGAGAACAGGTTTAAAAGAAAAAAAAAGAGAAAAATCCTTGCTTTCTGCCTGGTGTTATTCTCAGTGGATGCCCAGGATTTCATTCGAATTGACAAACTGAGGAAGCTGCTTCAAGCGCATTTTCATCCTGCTGGGGAAGGGCAGAGGTAGCACGGGTGGGTCCGGGCTGGGTGCAGGGGACAAGTGGCTGTGCAGGAATTCCCGCTGGGCACGGAGGGGAGCGCACGCGGTTCTGCGCGATCGCTGCGCGTTTCTCCACGTTGCATCAGCAGCGGATAAACACCCCCCCTCCCCAACCCTCACCCGGCCGCTCCTCGCCCGCCTTTACCGACCTGCCGGAATACTAAACACCCAGCTGCCGCCCTTTCGGGAGAGGCGGGGGACACAACACGGAGACCACCAAGTGACTTGAGAAAGGGGTGGGAAAATGAAAGGGGAGGGAAGACCCCCCCCCTTCTCCTCCCGCGGAGGGGCGGAGGGTGCGGGAGGGGACCCGGCCAAAGCCCCGCGCTCGGCGGCGGGGGGGTACCCCGTGTCGGGGGATGGGGGTACCCGGCAGCAACCCCGCCACCACTTACATTCTATCAGAGACCAGCAAGCGGCCGTCGACCATCATCTCCGGAAGGAAATCCAGCTTGAACGAAGAAGTCATGCTGGGCTCCGGGGGCGCCGCGGCGGTCTGGAGGGAGGATGCGGCGGGGCTCGGCGGATCCCACAACTGCGCCGGGCGGCGGAGAGGCAGGCACAGGTGCGGAGGCCTCCCCGCGGCAGCCGCCAGCCCCGGCAGTTGTCACATTTCTCTCCCCCTCTTTGGTTTTTTCCGCCAATCCCCTCCGAAATCGACTGCTGAGGCAACTGTCGGTGGAGCGCCAGGTGCTGAGCGGGGAGGCGGAGCCATCTCCCCGCTGCGGCTCCCCGTTAACCCCTGAGCCCCCGGCGGGGCCCGCCGCCCCGGGGAGAGGCCTAGAATAGGCACCGGGGATGGGGGACACGCCGCCCGGGGCTCCCCGCGGTGGAGGGGTCGGGTCGCCGCTTCCCCCGCGGGCAGCGCCCGGCCAAAGTTTGCGGGCGGCGGGGTGGGAGGGAGGGAAGAGCCGCCCCAGCCCCAGCGCCCGCCCGGCTGCCTCAGCAGCGCTCCCCGCTGCCCCACGGTCGCGTTTCGGGGGGTGCACCCACGGCGTTATCAAGGGGGCAGCCTTGCCCCCGTGGAGTGAGCAGCCGGGCACCCCCTGCTTCAATTTCTACCAGCACACGCGAGCGGTTTGCACAGACCCAGTTCTTCCCAGTATGCTATGAAGAAGACACAGTGGCCACTGCCAAACTGGGAGCGCTGGGGACATTTAGGCAGAGTGCTCAGTCCACGCTCTCTCTACTCGAAATCCTGCCATTCAGACCTTAGCACCCATGAAACGCTCCAAGTGGTGTTACTGTCTCGCAAGAGACTAAGTAGCAACTCTGTCTTCACTGATCAAAAATAGGGATTTGAATAAGTAACGATGGCAAATCCTTCCTCATGGCTGTAACCTGCCAAAAGCCCATTCCCAACCCCGCTGCACTCGGAGTTGGCCACAGCCAGCACACAGAAGGAACACCACCAAGACTCACACAAAATTCCACACATACAAATAGCTGGAGCCACCCCCCCCACGCTACCGCCCCCTGAAAATCTGTATAAATTTTCCTTTGCATCTCCAAAGCCTACTTGCTTCAATACAAAGCAGCTCCAGGCAAAAGAATATTAACATATTTACGAAGATTACTGGATGATCTGAGCAGTCTAGACAGACAAAACGTTTCTCTGCATTGCGTGTGCTTCTCCTTCTGAATCTCTCCCCAGGTTTTATGATTTCATTTGTTCTACATAATCAATGCTTGAACAAAGTAACAAATGCGAATTAAAAACTACTACACTTAAAGTTTTTGAAGAGCATTATAACATAAAATGAAGTTGACCAATAAATAAATATGCCATCATTCAAGCCAAGTGTTATTTAAATTTTGACCAATATTGATTTGACACTAAAAATACAGATGAGGCAAATTTTCAGAGTCTGGTTTATTGCACTAAGAGACTTTTCTATTTAAAACAGTTAAAAGGAAGAAAAACCCCTCAGGCTGCTGATTTTTTTGCCTGCTTTGCAAGACTAAAGAAATAAGAAGTTCACTTGGCCCTCAGCTTAATCCTTGCAGGACAGCTGCAATCCTGAACAGATATCTATAGCGTTATTAATCTGCTCAGTTCTATATGTTCACATACTGTCCTCATCACCATGGCACCTAAACATCTATGTAGACATGCACAAAGCAAAACTGTGGCTTTTTACTCAATTAATAGCAGTTCCTCTACGTCACCCATCCATTGTTGTGTAGGACTATACAGCAGATAACAAATAAGTACCAAGTCAAAATAAAAGGAGAAACCAGCCCAACTTTCTCTGGCTGGATGCAGCCACCTGGGTTTTGATCTGAGGCCTCCATGGTGGTTAATCCAGCCCAGAGCAGAGATGGATTAACTTTCGATTTCAAAATCTTGCCACTGTAGAAGAGGCAGGTTTTAGCTCAGGAGAAATACAGGCAGCTCAGTGAGGATGAAGATACTCTTTTAAGTAAGAAGTCTCCACCCTAATTTCACCCTGTCGAGCTGGATCTGTACCTCTTCTTCATCATTTTTTTGGGTACGTGCTAAATCTAAGGGACTTCAGTCTCACTTAAGGACCACAGTCCCATTGCTGCTGACTGAAAAGTAAATCCACGCCTTGCACAGGATGCAAAGGGGGCGAGGAGGAGAGAGTCACAAATAATTTTGCTTAAAATCTGCATTTGGAATAGTGAGATCTTTATAAATTTGTCCCATTTCACAAGGTGTAAGTGCTTAAAAATGCTTCATTAAAACGTATGTTCTTTTGAAATATTTATTTTTCCTTTTAATTACATGTGAATTAGCTGGAAGAAGCTGTAGGGAAGCCCTCTTACTGACTTAAGCCTTCTCAGCAGTTTGTTAAATTCTAGCCTCAAATCCCTTGAGGGAATAGTGGATTCAAAGCAGCTTTTAATCATACTATAAGGAGGGTGAAGTAGTATGTAAGTAGGTCATAGAGAAAGCATTACAAGTGCATAGGTTATTGCTTTATTTAACAACTACAGTGTAACACACTTTTCAAAGCACATTTGCTTTTGCCATTTAAAAGTTAGAGGCAGGAACAGCGACAAATGCAAAAAGAAACCCTCTCTATAAAAGATACCGAGATATGATTCAAGGAGAGCTTATAAGGAGAAACTGCATTTGAATAATTAGTTTCTCAAACATAAATTACGTAGCGTCTATGTATGAATTAACTCTTGAATGCAGAGGGTAAGTGGTAAAAAAAGAACATTTCACACTGTTACAGGCTCAGCTGTTATTTGTAACATTAATGCCAGTTTCTAGACCTGCACATGTGCGCTAAATAGTGACTTTTATTAAAAATGCAGGAAAAATGGAAGATCTGGTCTTTTACTATAGTACAGAGGCAAATGGTGAAAGGGAATGGCAAATGAAGCTGCATTAATTTTCAAAGCATAAATCAGACAATAGATGCAAACACTGGCTTAGAGGAGCTGCATTATTGCTGTGCTATCGCTGTCCGCCGATATTAAGCTTTTTCAGCTGGTGGAGCATATGGCAGTTTTGAGGAAGGAACCTGGAATTTGGAATCAGCAATTCTCAGGCTTTAATCCTATTCCAGCTACAAATGTTGCCTCCTATCCATCCTCCCCTTGTTTCAGAGGCCCAGACCCCGCTTGCCCCCGCAGTTGCATCATTTACTCTTTGTGCCTTGGTTTCTCCATATGTTAAAGCATTGCAGGTGAAACAATTCCACCTCACGTTTGCAGACTAGTCACAGTTCAAGCAGCTTTTCAAACACAGAGCTATATGCAATTTCTCCAAATAACTCAACCTTTGAAAACCGAACACCTCTTCAGAGGAAAGGAAGAAAAATAGCCCAAAAAGTTCAGCTGGAGTAAGCCAGGGGTTGAGTGGTGGGTTGGTGTTGAGCGTATGATCTCACTCTGACATCACTGCTGGTGGTTTTCATTCGGTGAGTGACAAAGAGAGCAGACAGCCCCTTCCTTCCCAGATCCTATAGCCAAATGCACATCATGTCCCCTCTCCAGACCCCTCCTCACCCTTTCCTTAATTGCAAGTCTTTTAATCAACTTGCCTCCACCCCCAGTATTGGGCCAAGGAAGTGCTACTGTTGGAAGCACTTCAAGGGAAAGTTTCCAAATGACTTCACTCTCTCCCAAGCCTGCAAGGCAGTATGAAGAGAGTTCAAATCCTCTGCTTTATTCCCCCCTAAGCCAATGAACATGCTTGGGATTCAGCTTATCTCTGGCATCAAAGCAAGTTTCTAACAGAGGCGGCAGAGGCAGAGCTCAGTGACGGCGGTGTAAATTTGGAGCGGGCTCAAATGACTTCAGTGGAATCACTCGAGAGCTTCCACTAATGCGAGGGGAAAAAGAAATCTGGTCCAGATAGTGTTAGTGAATGCAAATGAGGTGTTCACTATCTGTCACAAAGAAATAACCTTCCAGGCAAACCATCAGCCTGAAAGCAGTAGCATGGCTAAGGGCAGAAAACACAGCATTTGGGTTTGTGCGGCGGGACGTGAGCCTACCTGCCTATAAGGGAGAGAGGAAGCCCATCAGCTTAACTTTTATTAGCAGACTTCTGGAGGGACAAGAAAGGTAAAAGATAAAAAAGGAAAGCAAAACACATGAGCACAAGTCACACAAAGCATTTGGGCAGAGCTAGAGAATGTGTAAGCACCATAAACAATTAAAGCAAAAAGTAGTGCATTTGAGTGGAAAATAATAATGGCCCCGATTCTGAACTGTTTTACATGTGAAGATTTTGATTATTTGTAACAAATCCATTTTTGCCGGTTAGATCTATCATTGGAGTAAAGTTTTGCATTATGAAGCCTTAACCTCTCATTAAGGATTTTTTTTATTTCTGAAACACATTATCAGTCTTCCCTTCATCTTATTTTGAGAAATAAAACAATTTTACATAACCAAAACCCTTTTAAAAAGCAAATTTAATTATTGATTAAAGCTGATGAATGAATTTTAGGTATTGAAATCTATCCGCTTGTGATGGTCGTCCCCCCCCACCTTCAGTAGGTCATTGTAGCTGATCAGTAATTTTCAGAAATAACGTCATTTAAAATCAGCCCTGTGAAAAGTTACCTCAAATTAAGCATTTCTAGAGCTTTCACTTGAAGCACATTGATATTATATAAACTTGGTTGCTATAGTAAAACTTCCCACTCGCTACTATTTTTTTTTTCCTTCCTATTTTATACCACTGAAGAGGTGATTTCATCCCACTGTGGGTATAAGGCCTTTGTTCCATTTTGTAGGTAATAACTCAATCTTTCCGAAAACAATTAGGCAAGATTTTATGGCACAAGGCAGATGCTACATGTGATGGAGAGCTGTCAGGAAAGGCCTTTAATTTGGAGGAACACTCTACTTTGTGAAGAGCCTGAAAATACCTGGGCTAGTCAATTATGACCCTCAGGCCCCATCCTGCATAGTGCTGGTGCTGAGCAGGATCTGACCGGTACCATTTCCACCAGTTGGTCTCTCCACAGCGCTCAGCACTGTATTTAGCAAATACTGAAGTAGTAACAAGTAAATATTTGCCAGACCAAGTCTTACCATCCTGTTATTTATTTACAGCCCTATTGAAGAGCATCACTATTGATTTGTAGGTGTTGCCTTTATGTGGTACCTTGTACATATAGACACAAGACCAAGGCTTTTGTCAACCCAGTCCTATCTCAACCTGACAACAGACATTGACTGTTTTTCCCTTTTTTCTTCTCTACATTTATATTTTTTCTTATTTTTAACAAAATATATTTTTTTTTATAGAGCACCTTCTCACTTGCTGATCATCAACAACCACTACCCAACCTGGACAGAAACTGGAGTACTGCACCCACTGGGCAGAACTGATTTCCTACTAGACAGCAGGCATATTAGTTATGGGTAAAAAAGGCACCTGTCCAAATAACCCTGGAAGAGGGAACTTGATATTGTTGTATTTGGCCATTATATTATCTTTGTATGAAAAAAAATATGATCTTGTATTGCTCAGGACAGGAGGAATCACACACCTGGTGATCTTATCTGTGTTGCTCCATCCTCACAGTGTGCAAGAACCCCAGTTATGCTTTCACAGCGCAGGAGAAAAACCCCGCTATAACAAGAAAACCTCCTCCTGCCCCATCTAAAACCACAGGAACAACTACTAGTAGACACAAAAACCTCCCTCATTTTATATAAATCTGAGATTTATAAAGATTTTTGGCCAGTAGGGAGACTGGTTATTGTGAGAGGTACAGGATCAGGGAAGCGGATGGTGAAGATGGGCTGAATACAGCAAAAAGTTGGATCAGGAGCCAACGCTGAAGGGCAGATCCAACTCCAAAAGCAATGGGCAAAGGCAAGTGTGGGGTTCTAATGTGGCATAAGCAAAGCAAGACGTTGGGTAAGGACAATCAAAAAGGGCAGGAAGACAAAAGTTCACTTATTCACTTAAAAACAAAATGTAAAGAAATCTGATAATATTATTACAATATCTTAATTATCCTCTTGTACTCCACTTCTAACAGCAAGACCTTCATAAGGTTAGGACCTTCGTAAGATTAACCTCTGTCTTTCCTTCTCATTCACTACTACCATGTGCTTTTGTTTTTTCCTTTTAAACTGCAAACTATTGGATCTCACCTTGCACTAAAATTGTAACATCTTTATGGTAGGAAATTTCACAAGACTCTTTTTCACTTTTCACTAGCATACATCTTGGTCCTCAAAACTAACAAACAATCACCCTGATAATATGTAAAGTAACTCTCTTTGTTTGGCATCGTTATTTCCTCCAGACAGAACCCATTAAACCTTAAACACGAAGGACAGAAAGAAAAGGCTCCTGCAGTAACTCTAAGGCATTCAGACATGCAGAAAACAGCACTGTGCCTGGTCCGGGTTATTATTTCCCCTTGAATGGACGTTGTAAGGATTGCCACATAGGTCAGACCAAAAGGTCCACCCAGTCCATGACCCTGCCTCTGATAATGGCCTGTAATGGATGCAAAGAGAAAGAGCATGAGTAGGCAAGTGTGTTGAGATCCTGCCCACCTTTAGGCTGAGGGACTTCCTAAAGTTGAGGACTACGTCCAAACTAAGATGTTTAGAAGGCTCAAAATCGCTGATTCAGTTTTTCCCCCAAAGTCTCCCTCTGAAAGGAACATTAATGAAGTCATGTGTTTATTAGTCCCAGAGCTGCCTGTTAAATGGGCTGTTCTAAACAGTTTCGGAGGTTTGGGGCTCAGTACAACCAATAGGAACACTGGCTTTCTTTTCTGAAACAAAACATTAAAACCAACTTAGTGACTAACATAAAATGTTTCACTTCAGCAGAGTCACAATAAGTCAGCTGCAACTTTTTTTAAAAAAACAACCCATTGATAACACAATTTTCTAAGAGGAAAAATGCTGAAACCATGAGGTTCCTAGAGCAGGCATCTAGTTCAGCATCCTTTTGTGAGAAAGGCTCTTTAGGAAAAATTCTGGCCACTTTGTATCGCTATAATTGGGGGTGGGGGGTTAACTGAGTTAAATGTATGTTTATCAGCCATGCATAGACAAATCTCCATATGATTCATTGGAGCAGCACTGCAGAACACCTGATGTTGCCGATGCAGTTCTGTTAGTGTTTTGTTATTTTTAAAGGGGGTTATATAACTCTCTCATTAAAATTGAATGTGGGCTGAAATGATGCAGGCAAATTCTCAAGCTTTACAGTGAGCTTCTTCCTTGCAGTTTAGCTGAAAATAGACCATTTTTTAGGCAGAAGAGAAAGAAAATGAAACCAAAAGGTTGTTACAGTTGAAAAATTGAGTCTCTAAGAAGTTAAGTTTTCTGATAATTCACCGTTTCCTTTCTAGAGGGCCTC